>NC_092740.1:25045614-25418114 GCF_047496795.1 Chiloscyllium punctatum | reverse complement strand
CAATTTTTAACATGGTTCGATGCTGCAGTGATCAGGTCTTTCACAGGTGAGACATCCACACACTACCATTCCCCCCCCCCCCCCCCCCCCCCTCCAAGAGCTAATGGTCCGGCAGCTCTTCAGTAACAACAGTCCCAGCAGAAGACCATAAGACATAGGAGCAAAAGTAAGCTTTTCAGCCCACCTCGTTTGCTCTGCCATTCTTTGAGATCCTGGTGATCTGATAACCTTCTGTCCATCTTCCTGCCTTTTCTCTATGCCCCTTGAATTCCTTACTGATTAAAAATCTGTCCACCTTGGCCTTCAGTATCCTTAATGAGCTGGCTTTGATAGGCCTCTGCAGCAAAGATTTCCACAAATTCTCTATTCTCTGAAAGAAGACATTTCTCCTCATCTCTGTCATAAAACAGAAATAATGCATCCTGGTTCTAGACTGTCCCCCAAGGGGCAACTGTAAGGTCCCTGAGGAACTTTGTGTTTCAATAAGGTCACCTCTTAGTCTTCTAAAGCCCAGTGAGTGCTTGCCTGACTTACTCAACCTCTTCTCATGATACCGTCTCTGTCCAACTGAGGTTAGCCTAAGTTCTCTGAAGTGTTTCCAATGCTCTATCCTTCCTTAAAGTGTAGCCTGCCCAACTTACACACATATCCCACCTACCTAGAGCTGGTCCTGAGGCCTTAGCAATCTGATGCTCTCCCTCCTTATACCAGTTCTCCAGCCATGTGTGCAGTTGATCAGCCCTGCTGTTTTATTGGGAGAGAGTGAGGTCTGCAGCTGCTGGCGATCAGAGTCGAGAGTGTGTTGTTGGAAAAGCACAGCAGGTCAGGCAACATCCGAGGAGCAGGAGAATCAATGTTTCGGGCTGGACGAAGGGCTCCGGCTCGAAACGTTGATTCTCCTGCTCCTCGGATACTGCCTGATCTGCTGTGCTTTTCCAGCAACACACCCTCGACCCTGCTGTCTCATTGCTCACGAGCACTGAAAGTAACTTGGCAATTATTGCTCTTGAAGTCCTGCTTGTTAAGGCTCAGAATTGTTCACAGTGCGTCAGCTGTGGTCTGATGAATACCTCGGGAAAATTTTAGCAAGACTTCCCTACCTTTATACTCTATTCTGTTTGAAAAGAGGCCAATATTCCATTTGCCTTCCATGCTACTTGCTGAACTTGGATGCTAGCTTTTGGTGATTCACAGACAAGGATTCCCTGATCCATCTATTCCATAGCTTCTTGCAGTCTTTCTCCATTTAAATAATGTTCAGCTCTCCTATTCTTCCTCACATTGTCCTGTCGTGTATTTCATCTGCCAAATTTTTGATCACTTACTTCACTCGTCTCTATCCGTACTTTGTGCCATCTTCACCATCTGCTTTCTCAACTACTTTTGTGTCAGTCACAAGCTTGGCTAGAGTACATTCACGTTTCTCAACCAAGTTATGGTAAATAACTGGGGCCCGAGCAAAACACAGTGATGGTCACTGCTCAGCTAGTTGCAGTGTAAGTAAACTAACCTCCAAGTAACTCTCTATCCCTCTGCGTTTTATACCCTGAGGAAAAGAGGAACAGGAGACAGGCATTCAGTATCTCACTCTATCGTTTATGGATTTCACAAGCAGTGTTATGACCTTCTCACCAGGCAGCAGCGAGTTGCCAACGAAAGGCGATTATCGCTTGTTTAACACATTATTGATGGCTTAACTTGCTTCATTGATGTTCAGCTTTCTGTCTTGCCAAACTCTTCAAACCAAGCTCAATGTTGGGAAATCTTGCCTTGGAAATCAGAGCGCGGACCTGGTGACTTAATCTTGTTGCTTAGTGCAAAGGGCCCCCATGTTGGACACCAGACACCGATAGGACACACTCATGAGCACCAGGCAGACGCAATCCACTTCCATGGACCATGATATTCAGTATGCACCAGCTTCTTAAAGAGAATTTTAGTCGCAGTCCTGTTAAAATGTAGCCTGTCCAACTTGCACACATCCCACCTGCCGAGAGCTGGTCCTGAGGCCTTAGCAATCTGATGCTCTCCCTCGCAATACCAATTCTCCAGCCATGTGTGCAATCGATCAGCTCTACTGTTTTATTGCTCACGAGCACTGGAAGTAATTTGGCAGTTCCTCACCTTGATGTCCTGCTTGTTAATTTCTTCCCTAACTCCACTCTCTAGGATGGTACCCCTCTTCCTACCAATATCGTTGGTATCAAGATGGACCGTGATTTCTAACTAGGTGAAAGTGAGGACTGTAGATGTTGGAGATCAGAGTCCTGATTAGAGTGGTGCTGGGAAAGCACAGCAGGTCAGGCAGCATCCGAGGAGCAGGAAAATCGATGTTTCAGGCAAAAGCCTGATGAAGGGCTTTTGCCTGAAACGTCAGTTTTCCTGCTTTTCGGATGCTGCCTGATCTGCAGTGATTTCTAACTGTTCACCCTCAGAAGGATGTCCTAACAATTGCTATGATGCCACCTTCCTAATATGCTATCCCTGTAGTTCCGTACTATGTGGATGCACAATAGTGACTCCAGTCACTGGTAGATTACCAATTCCTGGAACTCAAGAT
The DNA here is from genome assembly GCF_047496795.1 of Chiloscyllium punctatum. Classification (NCBI taxonomy): domain Eukaryota; kingdom Metazoa; phylum Chordata; class Chondrichthyes; order Orectolobiformes; family Hemiscylliidae; genus Chiloscyllium; species Chiloscyllium punctatum. The sequence goes on along the minus strand of NC_092740.1, from coordinate 25,415,554 downwards.
TCTGCAAACAGCGAGACTTCCTGTCGATTTGATGATCTGGGACACATAGCCCATCCATGACCTCCCGCACACTGCAGAATGACTATTCCACTAGGCCGAGCTGATCTTCCATACTATAACTTACTGTTTACTCAGCAATCAGCTTCAACCCCAGCTCTCAGTGCACAATCCTGATCTTCACTTGCCTCTTTGGCCCTAATGATGCAGTTTTTCAATTCTCCGACCTCTCTGAAGTAGTTTTTCAATCTCCCACTCCTGGAGGGTGAGAAAATTCTAAAATAAAAGGATCCTTTAGATCCCTTCCCTTTTGTGATTTTTTAAAAACTGTGCTTCATTACCTCTGGACTCTAGCCTTCCTGATTGAAATTTTATGCTTACAAAGCAGCGAAATCTCTCAACGGGTAAGTTTAAATTAAATCATAATTTCAATGAAGCACTCATAGATTTTAAAAAGGGTTAATGCTTAAGATTCACTCCCTTATTTGGCATACTTTCAGGTTTGTACCAAGTTTCAGCTGCATTCTGTCCTGACTGCTCTTCAGCCATCATTGTTGTGATTTAGATCAGATAACTTTGATGGCAGTTAGAAGAATAGGTTAGATCAATTAGTCCCTTCTAACTCAGCTGCCCAGTCTGGCCCTGGGAGATTGGTTGGAGTTCAAGTTAGATCGAATAGATATCTACAAACTGAGGAGAAATGCAAACATGAAAGTAGAACCCAAGTTCCATTGCAAGGTGTAAAAAAATAACGTGCAGACAGCTATAAGTAATTAGTCTGTTTGCATATTTGGAACAACTTGCCAACTGTTTTTAGAAATTAAATTTGCACGTTCTCAAGAGAAAAGGAGGTAGAGCATTGGCATTCTTTCACCTAATCTTTACTTTAAAGCGCCCTGACGTTCTTTTCATGTCTAATGGCTTAACGGTGGTAATAAATAGAAATACCCTTTATTAGAGAGGAATGCAGATTGCAGGGGAAAGGGCAGCGATTCAGGAACTCACAGTTTTCACTACAAGGCCAGATGTGGAAGCAATAAAATCAAGTGGGGAAAAAGATGATGTACTCTTTAGCAGGTTTATTAAATGAGAGTTTCTTTCCGTTTGTTTCCTGTGTTCTGATCATTGAAATGAACTGTTCTTTCTCAATCACATCTCGTGTAATGGTAGTTACTTGAAAGCAAGTTATGAGGACAAATATTATGTCATTTAGTATACACATTCCACAAATCAAAATTAATATGTCAAACAATTAATCTGGCCAGGACCCGGGGAGAACACCCTACGCTTTTTTTTTCCCCTTTGGATCCTTAACCAATTGATGGGTCAGTGAAAGTGCAGCACTTTCAACTAAGCAGCGCTCCTCAATGTCAAACTGACTATCTGCTCCAATCTTGGGAAGGAGGCTTAAACCTACAAATGTCTGACTTAGAAACACAAGCACTGCTAATTGAGACAAGTAGAGACAACTATTCTTGAAGTTTTCCTTGGGATGTTATTCATTTACATTGCAGTCGGTTAAAGATTCAGATCAGCTTGTTATTTCTTTGACTGAAGCAAAACACTGTAGATCTTGGCAATCTAAAGAAAGCCAAAAGTAAGGGAAACTCTTCAGATTTAAAAGTTAACACTACTTTTGTTTCCCCTTCACAGTTAAAGCCTAGTTGAACATTTCTACTTTTTTCAAATTTTTTACATAACGTGCACAACCTTTTGTGATATTAATAGCCATGTTGTAGTCCATAACCTGAGTGAAGCTGAAAAAAAGACATATTTTCTTGATATTTTTCATCTTGCACACATTCGCAAGCAATACAAAGTAAAGAGAAAGCAATCTTTTTATTCTGTTTCAGATGAGAGTGTTGATTATTTAGCAAGTAGACTATAATTGGGAGAGGTGTAGTCATGGAAAATGCACCAGTTAGATGAAAACTGACAATTCACTGCCAAGCTTTGTTTAAGTTTAAACGAGACATTTTGACTCTGATTGGCCAAGGCAGATTGTATGAAACAGGATATGAGTTCATCTGTTCACAACGAGCAAGGCCCCATCCATCCCAACCAGGCAGGACTTGCAAATATCAATTCAGCATCTTCATAAGTGCAGGAAGGAACACATCAACATGCTTTCAGCAACACTTAAATATTGACAAATGACACAGCCCTTTCTTGCAAATTGTTCTGAAGACTGCCAGATAAAAAGTTGTGACAAACTATGTCTTTTTTCAGTAATAGTCAGTTACATTACTGTGCAGCTATTAATTCCTCTTTCATAGTGCATTATATTTCTACCCATGCACTGTATTTGCTCCTTTCATGAAGGTGTCATTTTGCAATGAGGACTCAATATATTTTTGTTTGTTGAATTTGGTCATGAACTGTAGAGAATATTCTGCCAACATTAGGGACAAGTCATTTTTTTGAAGGAAATAGGACAGTAAGAACAGGAACAGCTCCTCAAACCTGCTGTGCAATTCAATAAGATCATTGCTGATCTGGCCCTCCTCACGATCCACTCTTCTGCACTTTCCCCATAACCCTTATTTCCCTGAGTGATGAAGCAGCTGTTTCAATCTTAAATATACACAAAGACTCTGCCCCTAAAGTTGTCTGTGGCGAGGCGTTCCAAAGACTCATCATTCTCCGAGAGAAGAAATTCCTCCTCAACTCAGTCTTCAATTGGCACTCTGTAATTCGTTTTGCATGTTAAGTATGGAGATGTTGAGCAACCAACACTAATCCAATCCCCACTGTAACCTTCTGGCCTGGCCTCTGTTCGCTCTGGAACTGTTTGGGGTTCATTAGCATGTTCTGGTCATCTGTTGGATGTCTTTCCTCCTGCCAATCCTCCATATGAATATAAAAAGCCCTTGATCATCACCTTCTGCTACCAATACAACCACAACAGTGGCATTTGCAAGATAGTAAAACATCCTAATACACTTTGCTGAATTGTCATGAGACAAGATTTAACACTGAACCCTGTCAGGAGATATTAAGACAAGAAGGACATCGATTGAAGCAGTAGATTTTAAGGTATGTCTCGAGGAGTACAGCGACATATGGAGGGAATCTGAGAGTTTAAACCCTTAGCAACGAAAGGCATGGTCATAAATGAGGCAGCAAAGAACATTTTTGATACACAGCATACTCTGCTCCTGTTTCTATTTCTTAATGTTTTATTTTTGAAGAATATAAGGTCCATAGACTCCATGATTCCCTGGTGGTTGGACCAATTTGCATGTGTGGAGAAAGCTCTTAAACTTGCTTCAGGATCTAGCTGGAACATTTGTGACCTTCGGGGAGCTGATGGCCTACTGATATTATCGTTGGACTGTTAATCCAGACACCCAGGTATTGTCTGAGGGACCCTGGTTCAAAACCTGCTATGGCCGATGGTGGAATTTGAATTCAACTAACAAATCTGGAATTAAGAGTCTAATGATAACTATGAAACATTTGTCAATTGTTGGGAAAAACCCATCTGGTTCATTGAAGCCTTTTAGGTAAGGAAACTGCCATCCTTACCTGGTCTGGCCTACAGATGACTCCAGACCCACCACAATGATGTTGACTCTTGAACTGCCCTCTGGGTAGTTAGGGATGGCCAATAAATGCCAGCAATGCCCTCAACCTGTGAATGAATGAATGAAAAGAAATTGTAGAACATTCGTTACTAACCAGAACATGCTCAAACTAGTTTTCAAAGCTCAAAAGCAGCGTAACCAGCAATGCCTTTATATAGCTGACTGCAAGAGATTGAGAGGGAAGAAAGAAATTGGCTTTTTGTTTTAACTTAACCTTGGAGTGGAGCCAGGAGAAGCAGGAGTGCTGACTGTGGACAAAATGTTTTGTTGTTGAGCCAGGAGGGGTTGCATTCTGGTTCCATAGCAAAAAAAACACCGCGATGGCATTTGACCCTCTCTCTTCAGATTGTGTACTTTGTGGCTGTTTGTAATCACACAAAGTAGGTATGGGTCACCTTGGAAGGTGCCTGCACTGGCTGCTGTGATTACAAACAGCAGTTTTCTCAAGATCACCAGGCACGAGATTCCTTTAATAAAGGCAAAATATTGTGGATGCTGGAAATCCGAAATAAAATCAGGAAGTGATGGAGAAACCTAACAGGTTTGGCAGCATCTGTGGAGAGAGAAAAAGAGTTAACGCTTGGAGTCCAACTTGAGCCTTCTTCAGAAAAATTATTTACTATTTGTATTTGGTGCCCAACCCGGGCTAAACTAAATTCTTCCCTCTTCTCCTGAATTCAGATTGTTTAACAGTGTTTAACATGTATTTATATTGGGCCTTTCGTTGTGTTTTATACATTGAAGATATGCAGAGTTGCCATGCCAGCATCAACATTTGAATATGAGTTTTATTCAGGGATTCAAAATGTCTGATTTGGAGATGCCGGTGTTGGACTGGGGTGTACAAAGTTAAAAATCACACAACACCAGGTTATAGTCCAACAGGTTTAATTGGAAGCACACTAGCTTTCGGAGCGACACTCCTTCATCAGGTGATTGAGCCCTCCACTATCACCTGATGAAGGAGCGTCGCTCCGAAAGCTAGTGTGCTTCCAATTAAACCTGTTGGACGATAACCGAGTGTTGTGTGATTTTTAACCTCAAAATGTCTGCTCACTCAAGCTTAAAGCTTGTTGCTGCTTGTTTTTATTTTACTTTATCTTTCGCCCTGTATCCACACTCCGGGTTTGATTAATAGTGCTATGAACAGTGAAAAGGTCAGCAGTGATCAAATATTGAACAGTTGAATAAGTCAACATGAAACCGTTTCCCCCTTGAAGATGAATTGAATCATCACAAACAACAAACACGTATACATTAAGTCACTCCGTAGAGCTCAGTTTCTGAACTGGTTTTACTGAGTTCATTTTCTCCAAGTCCACAAGTATCCCTTGAGATATTAATGTGGTTGACGATAATGCTGAGGAAACAAACTTTGAGTTTTTGTTCTGCCTGATCAGCTTGCTGAAGGGAATGACTTAGCGCTGTGGTCGCACATCAGAAAAGGAAATGGATCCTTGTAATTGCTGTCCTCAAAATGTCCTGGTCTGCTTACTATCAAGCTTGTCTTTATGCTGTTGTCCAACAGATAAGCGTTAGCATCCTGAAACTCTTTAATCTGCCCTTCCCCAGCCAGAGATGAAGTGCTTTCGTGGCTGCAATTCCATCACTTGACGCAAAATTTCCAACTGTAGACTATGGTTTTTGGAGCCTCCTTGCTGGTTAAAGTGAAGATCCTCACTTTGTGATTCTTTCTGCTTTCACTCTGATGTTCTCATGGATCTGTGAATATTATGACCGGCTGTTCATTAGTTGGTGGGTTTTTTTCCCCAGTTAGGATGTATAGTGCAGAGTGACAAGTGTGAAATAGGATAGGGATAAATTGTTCAAAACTCCACCACTCTGACATGTTAAGTCTCAGACTGGTATTTATTACCCTGATGAATCATTGAATACCGCTGTTCAATTACGGATTGCATGTGAAGTCAGATGATGATGCAGTCTGTAGAGTGCTCAGAAATCCATGAGCTGACTGGGTGCAGTTGATTCTGCGATAACACAGTGGTTCCATTCTCATGCGACCCCCATGTTATAAGAAAGTCACATCATAACAGCACCATTTAAACTAACGGGGACAGAATTGCATTATGATCAATACAAGCTTTTAAAATTCATGCTTTAGAAACAGCGTCCCCAATTTGTCAATCTTGTTATAGCGAAGACTCGCATTAATGAAACACGCGTTACAGCAGAATGCCCTGTCGTGACCATCTGCTGTGATAGTCTCCAGCCAGCCCCCTTTTGCAAACAACTTGGCTGTAATGCTGCCGGATGAAATGATGGAATTTGTTACATCAATTTCCACCCATTCGCTATGTGCAGTACAACTCATTATATTGGATGTTGATTCTAATCATCTGTCATCACGAAAAGGTGATGGGACATCATATGATTTGCTCTCTTGGACAGCCTTTTGGAAGATATAAGCCAGTGGTACCATATGGCCATGACCTTCCGGTTTCATGTACTGCCATAGACTCAGTGCCACGTGCTTTTTTTTTTGGCTAAGCCTGAGTTGCTTTAGAATTTTTTGGCAGGTTTGTTGCCATAAGGCCTTCCCGATGTCAAATTTTCACCATTTGTTACCACAAGCCGTTCCCGGAACAATTCGCTGTCCAGTATATATTGAGTAAATGACTTACCATGCCTTGCACTTGCACCATCTTTGAGCACAAGCAGTGTCACTTAGGAACTGCCCTACATGGTTCCTGACTTTTGTCCAGGATGTGGCAGATATGGGGAAGTCAGCAACTTACTTTGCACACAGGCTCCTGCTTGTGGGTAGTGAAACTGATGCAGAACTTCCTCCCCCTTCAGGACCATCCTTGGAAGTGATGATACCAGACCGCATTATCCTGAGCCGAGGTTGACACCCAGGTTAGAGCAGCCCTAACCACTTGAAAGACTGTATGCAGCACTGTAGGAAGATCAGGTTCTCTGCCACCATCTTCTCTCCGATAGCTCACACTCTATTTCTGCCACTACATCCAACTCCCACCAAGGCTCATGCTCTACCACTATTGCATGATAAGCTTCTCGTCCAGTTCTACCAGATAGCTCACCATAGCCCATGTCTTTGAGGCTTCTGTAAGATTCCACCCATTACAGATTTTGTATTAATCCAAGAGACACCCCCTGAAAGAATGATGAACTAAATGTTCTAAAACCTATCACCAACCCACTCTGTACACATACTGCACAGAACCGGCCTGTAGAACATAAACAACAAGCAAAAATTGTTGGGAATGCTTGTACTTCTCCAAAAATGACTACTTGGTGAAGTTAGTCTGAGCAGTGACAGTAGTAGCAACAGAGTGAAGGAGAATAAACCTGGGGGTGAACAGAAGGATAAATCCCTGGGGAGAGGAGTCAGTAAGAGTGACTGTGGGGGTGAACGACAGGATAAATCCCCGAGGATCGGGGGGTTAGTCAGAGTGATCCTGGGGTGAACATTTGGATAAATCCCTGAGGATTGGTGGTCAGTCAGAGTGACCCTGGGGTGAACAGTTGGATAAATCCCTGAGGAGTGGAGTCAGTCAGAGTGACTCTGGGGGTGAACAGCAGGATAAAGCCCTGAGGAGTGGGGCCAGTCAAAACGAACCTGGGAGTGAATCTAGGATGAAGCTCAGGAGGTGACATCACCTGACCAGGGTTGAGCTGCTCAGGAACCAGGTTTGCAGATTGAGTGAGCAGCGTCTGATGAGACTTAAAGTGCTTACTTTTTGTAGTTGTAGTCTGCTAGTATTGGAGAGTGGGAGAGCGAGACCTGAGTTTAATGACGGGTCTGTAATCTGTAGTTGATTTAGTTGATAAAGTTTGAAATGGTCGGACAACCTGGCCCTGTGGAATGCTGCTCCTGAAATATGTGGGAAATCAGGAACATTTCCAGTCTCCAGAGTGACGACATATGCAGGAAGTGAGTCCATCGCAGTTCAGGGCATTCCATATGGCAAATCAGGAGCTGCAGCTGAACACACTTCCTGCATATATAGTCACCCTGGGGATCTGGAAATGTTCCTGTAACTGTCTAATCTGCTTTTCTGCAGGCAGAGATGAAGTGCGTTCATGGCTGCAGTTTGATTATTTGATCCAAATTTCCACCTGTAGACTGTGGTTCCAGCATTCATGAGGCTGAGAATGTCATGGATAGCATGGTTAGTGAGCTGCTCACATTCCCAGGAAGAGCTAGACAGACAGAGAAGACATGCAAATGTTGACAGCCAGTGCAGGAGGCCCGTGTAACCCTTCCCCACTCAAACTGGTATACTGTTTCACAGAGGGAATGGCCTGTCAGGGAAATGTAGATCAGTGGCACCATAATTGGTACTGTTGTGCAGCAGGGCAGATCGAAGTGTAGGTGAGCAGTAGTGATAGGGTACTCTATAGTCAAGGCAGTAATAGGCATTTCTCTGGGTGTGAGCGAGATTCCAGGATGGTGGGTTGCCCCCCCCCGGTGCCAAGATCAAGGAGGTCTCTGAGTGGGCACAAGATATTCCGAAAGGGGAGAGCGAGTAAACAGAAGCTGTAGTCTATATTGCCACCAACAACACAGGCTGTAAGAGAGATGAAATCCTGTGAAGGAATTCGTAGAATTAGGCAGGAAGTCAAAAAGCAGTAGCTCTAGGGTTGTATCTTGGGATTTTGTCCTATGGCACATGCCAATGAGGCTCAGAGTGGGAAGATACTTGGTTAAAGAGCTGGTGAAGTGGGAGGGCTTCAGGCATGTCATTGGTGTGTCTACTGGAGTTTGCGGGGTATGTACAAGAAGGACAGTTTGAGCCTAAACTGGAGGGGCATCAATATCCTGGTAGGGAGGTTTGCTAGTATTACTTAGGACGGTTTAAACTGGTGTAGCAGGGGGTGCGGGAACCAGAACAGTAGGTCAAGAAGTAAAATGACCAAGGAGGAATCTGAGACTAAGGCCAGCAAGACTAAGAGGAAGAACAGAGATGTAAAGATTACTGAACATGGCAGGATTAGAGGTTTAAGGTGTATTTTTTTTAGATTACATACAGTGTGGAAACAGGCCCTTTGGCCCAACAAGTCCACACCAACCTGCCGAAGTACAACCCACCCAGACCCATTCCCCTGCACCTAACACTAAGGGCAATTTAGCTTGGCCAATTCACCTAACCTGCACATTTTTGGATTGTGGGAGGAAACCCACACAGACACTGGGAGAATGTGCAAACTCCACACAGTCAGTCGCCTGAGGCAGGATTTGAACCCAGGTCCCTGGTGCTCTGAGGCAGCAGTGCTAACCACTGTGCCACCATGCCACCTTGTTTTAATACAAGGAGTATGACAGGTAAGGCAGATGAACTTAGAGTTTGGGTTAATGCATATAACTGTAGCTATTACACAGAGAGTTGAGAGGGGGACAAGTTCTGTGATTTAAACATTTCAGGTGAGATAGAGAGGGTTGCAAAAGAGGTAGGGGAGTTGCATTACTGATTAGGGAGAATAACACAGCTGTATTGAGGGAGGACACTTTGGAGGCCTCATGCAGCATGGCCATGTAGAGTCATCGGGTCCTGTAAGCACGGAGATAGGCCCTTTGGTCCAAGCTGGTCCATGCCGACCAAAATGTCCACCCACGTTAACCCCATTTCCCTACACTTGGCCCATATCCTTCTATACCTTTTCGATCCATGTATTTGTCCAAATGCCTTTTAAATGTTGTTAATGTATCCACCTCAACCACTTCCACTGGCAGTTCATTTCATATGTGTACCACCCTCTGTGTAAAAAGGTTTCACCTCGGGTTCCTTTTTATTTTTTCCTCTCTAACCTTAAACTGATGCCCTCTAGTCCTTGATTCTCCAACCCTGGGAAAAAAGATTGAGTGCATTCACCCTATCCACGCCTCTTATGATCTTATACACCTCTATAAGGTCCCCCCTCGGTCTCCTACGTTCTTAAGTAAAATGTCCTCACTTGTCCAACCTCCCTGATAACTCAGTCCTTTGAGTCCAGGCAACTTCTTTGAAAACCTCTTCTGTACTCTTTCCAGTTTAATAATATCCTTCCTATAGCAAGGTGACCAAAACTGAAACTTCCCAACTTCAATATTCAGTGGCCTGACTGATGAAAGCTAAAGTGCCAAAAGCCTTCTTCACTCCCCTGTCTACCTGTGACTCCACTTTCAGAGAACTTCAAGGTCCCTCTGTACCACTACATTCCTCAGGCCCTACCATGAAACTCCTACCTTGATTTGACTTTCCAAAATGCAAGACCTTACACTATATTAAACTCCAGTTGCTATTTCTCAGCCCAGTTCCCTAACTGATCGAGGTCCTGCTGCAGTTTCTGAGAACCTTCCTCACTGACCATGATACTGCCTATTTTAGTGTCATCTGCAAACTTACTCATCATATCTTGTACATTCTCTTCCAAATCATTGAAATAGATAACAAACAGTAATGGGCTCAGCTCCTGAAGCACTCCACTCATCACAGGCCTCCAGTCCCACAGGCATTCTTCCACTACTACCCTCTGCCTCCTACCATTAAGCTTATTTTGTATCCAGTTTGCCAGCTGTCCCTGGATTCCATGCAATCTAACCTTCCAGAGCAGCCTACCATCTTATCAAAGGTCTTACTGAAACCCACACAGACTACATCTACCGCCCTGCCCTCGTCAACCTTCCTGGTCACTTCATCAAAGAACTCTAACAAATTTGTGAGGCACGATCTCCCACTCACAAAGCCCTACTGATTATTCCTAATCAAACCTGGTCTTTCCAATTGTATGTATAACTTATCTCTCAGAATCTTCTCAAGTAACTTACCCACCACAAAAGTTAGACTTATTGGTCTATTGTTCCCAGGTTTGGGGAGAACTCAGGAATAGGAAGGGTATAATCACTTGGATGGGATTGCACTCCCGGCTTCCCAACAGCCAGTGGGTGATAGAGGAACAAAAATGTGAACAGATTATGGAAAATGTAAGAACAATAGGGTTGTTGTGGTGGGTAATTTTAACTTCCCCTTTATTGACCGGGACTCCCTTAGTACCAGGGGCTTCGATAGGTGGGGGCAGGAGGAGGAGTGGGGGGGGGGGGTGCAGCGTGGTGTTTATTAGGTGCATCCTGGATGGATTTTTGAAGCAACGTGTAAATATTCCAACTTGGCAAGGGGCCACACTAGACCTGGTAAATGTGGAATGAGCCCTGCCAGGTGATTGACATAATAGTAAAAGGAGCATTTTGGGAACTGTGACCATAATTATGTAAGTTTAAAGTTACTTATGGATAAGGATAAGAGTAGTCCTCAGGTGGAAATATTAAATTGGGCGAAGACTAACTACCACAACATTAGGCAGGAACTTGGGAACGTAGACTGGGGCCTGCTGTTTGAGGCTAAATCCATATCTGGTATGTGGGAATCTTTTAAAGGACGGCTATTAGAGTTCAGGACCAGCATGTTCCTGTGAAAATGAAGGATAAGGATGACATCATTCAGGTTCCTTGGATGCCAAGAGAAACTGAAAAAAAAACAAAAAGAGGCATACTTAAAGTTTAGGAAACTAAGGCAGACAGAGCACTTGAAGAATACAAAGATAGGAGGAAATAACTCAAACAAGAAATGAGGGGGGCTAAAAGGGACCATGAAAAGTCTCTGGCAAACAGAATTAAGGAAATTCCAAAGGCGTTTTGCGCATTTATAAGGAGCAAGAGGGTAGCTACGGAAAGGGTAGGTTCACTCAAGGACAAAGGGAGAGAATTTATATATGGAGCCGGAGAAAGTGGGTGAGGAAGTTAAGGAATATTTTGCATCAGTATTCACAAAGGAGAAGGACATGTTGCATGGTGAGTCTCAGGAAGGATATGATGATATTCTGGGAAATGTTCAATACGGAAAAGGAGGAGGTGTTTGATGTTTTAAAAAGCGTTATGGTAGACAAGTTGCCAGGACCTAATGGGATCAGTTCCAGAATGCTGAGGGAGGCATGGGAGGAAATTGCTGGGCCTTGTCCAAAATCTTTGTATTCCCTTTAGTCACTGGAGAAGTCCCGAAGGATTGGAGAATAGCCAATGTTGTTCACTTGTTTAAGAACGGCAACAGGGATAATCTGAGAAATTACAGGTCAGTGAGCCTTACATCAATGATAGGGAAATTATTTGCAGAATCCCTACAGTGTGGAAGCAGGCCATTTAGCCCATCTAATCCATACTGACCCTCCAAACAGCATCCCACACAGACCCACCCCCTATTGTAGTTCCACGCCCTACCGTAGTTGTGTGGCTTTTGTCCATGTAGAATGGCAATCTTTGTAGCATTGCACTTTGGAGCCCATTTTCTTAGAACTGTGAACATGTTCTGTGAACTGTGAATAAAACCACTCTTTAGTCACAGGAGCTAGTAAAATGCAGTAGTCGAATACTGTACATTGCATGACTACAGCGTGACAAAGTATTTTGCAGCCAATGAGTTGATTTTGAAATGTAATTCCTGTTTTCACACAAAAAGCATTTCAGCCACACCTTGGCAGAGCAGACAGCCCCAAACAGCAATATGATAATAACGACATAATCCTATCTTTGTGAAGTTGATTGAGGAATAAATATTGGCAAACCAACAATGAACAACACCCCTGTGTCATGGGGTGCTTTAAACACTGACAAGAAGACAGATTCTCATCCAAATAGTCGTACCTCTGCCAATGCAGCACTCTAAATTTGATCAGCCAGGATATTTTCCCTGACTGGGGAGACTCAAATGAGGGACACTGTCTCAATGTATAGGGTAGATCGTTTAGGACTGAAATGAAACATTTCTTCACTCAAAAGTTTATGAATGTGTAGAATTTTCATCCACAGAAAGCTGTGGACACCAAGTTACTGAAAATATTCAAGGAGACAGTTTTTTTTAGGTTTTAGAGGCATTAAGGAATGGGGAATCGGATTAGAGTCACAGAGTTATAGAGATGGACAGCACGGAAACAGACCCTTCGGTCTAACTCGTCCATGCCAACCAGGTATCCCAACCCAACCTTGTCTCACCTGTCAGCTCCCAGCCCATATGCCTCCAAACCCTTCCTGCTCCTCAGATGCTGCCTGACCTGCTGTGCTTTTCCAGCACCACTCTGATCTAAACTCTGGTTTCCAGCACCTGCAGTCCTCACTTTTACCTTCCTATTCATATACCCATCCAGATGCCTTTTAAATGTTGCAACTGTACTAGCCTCCACCATTTCCTCTGGCAGCTCATTCCATACACGTACCACCCTCTGCGTGAAAAAGTTGCCCCTTTGGTCTCTTTTATATCTTTCCCCTCTCACCCGAAAACTATGTCCTCTAGTTCTGGACTCCCCCACCCCAGGGAAAATACTTTGTCTGTTTATCCTATCCATGGCCCTCATGATTTTATAAACCTCTATAAGGTCACCCCTTAGCCTCCGACGCTCCAGGGAAAACAGCCCCAGCCTGTTCAGCCTCTCCCTATAGCTCAAATCTTCCAACACTGGCAACAATCTTGTAAATCCTTTCTGAACCCTTTCAAGTTTCACAATATCTTTCCAATAGAAAGGAGACCAGAATTGCATGCTGGATTCCAATGTGGCCTAACCAATGTCTTGTACAGCTGCAACATTACCACCCAACTCCTGTACTCAGTACTCTGACCAATAAAGGAAAGCATACCAAATGCCTTCTTCACTACCCTATCTACCTGCAACTCCACTTTCAAGGAGCTATGAACCTGCACTCCAAGGTCTCTTTGTTCAGCAACACTCCCTAGGACCTTACCATTAAGTGTATAAGTCCTGCTAAAATTTGCTTTCCCAAAATGCAGCACCTCACATTTATCTGAATTATACTCCATCTGCCACTTTTCAGCCCATTGGCCCATCGGATCAAGATCCCATTGTAATCTGAGGTAACTTCTTCGTTGTTCACGACACCTCCAACTTTGGTGTCATCTGCAAAGTTACTAAGTATACCTCTTATGCTCGCATCCAAATCATTTATATAAATGACAAAGTAGTGGACCCAGCATCAATCCTTATGGCACTCCACTAGTCACTGGCCTCCAGTCTGAAAACCAACCCTCCACCACCACCCTCTGTCTTTGACCTTTCAGCCAGTTCTATATCCAAATGGCTAGTTCTCCCTGTATTCCATGAGATCTAACCTCTTTAACCAATCTCCCATGGGGAACTTTACCAAAGTCCATATAGATCACAACTACTGCTCTGCCCTCATCAATCCTCTTTGTTACTTCTTCAAAAAAACTCAATCAAGTTTGATTTGGAGTAGCTGGTGTTGGACTGGGGTGTACAAAGTTAAAAATGACAACACCAGGTTATAGTCCAACAGGTTTAATTGGAAGCACTAGCTTTCGGAGCGCCACTCCTTCATCAGGTGGTTGTGGAAGACACAATTGTAAGACACAGAATTTATAGCAAAAATGTTTGCTATAAATTCTGTGTCTTACAATTGTGTCCTCCACAACCACCTGATGAAGGAGCGGCGCTCCGAAAGCTAGTGCTTCCAATTAAACCTGTTGGACTATAACCTGGTGTTGTGTCATTTTTAATTCAATCAAGCTTGTGAGACATGATTTCCCCCGCACAAAGCCATGTTGACTATCCCTAATCAGTCCTTTCCTTTCCAAATACATGTACATCCTGTCCCTCAAGATTCCCTCCAACAACCTGTCCGCCACTGACGTCAGGCTCACTGGTCTATAGTTCCCTGGCTTGTCTTCACCACCTTTCTCAAATAATGACACCACATTTGCCAACCTCCAGTCTTCCGGCACCTCCCCTGTGACTATCGATGATACAAATATCTCAGCAAGAGGCCCATCAATCACATCCCTAGCTTCCCACAGAGTTCTAGGGTGATCTGCAATGTTTGTACTTATAGAACCATAGCTTCATACACATGGAAACATACCTTCAGTCTAATTTGTCCACACCGATCAGATATTCCAACCAGACTTGGTCTTATTTGCCAGCGTTTGGCCAATACCTCTCTAAACCCTTCCTATTCATGTACCCATCCAGATGCTTTTTAAATGTTGCATTGTACTCTCCTCCACCACTTCCTCTGGCAGCTCGTCCCATACACACGCCACCTACTGCGTGAAAAAGGTACCCCTCAGGTTCTTTTTAAATCTTTCCCCTCTCACCTTAAACATATGCCCTCTTGTTTTGGACTCCCTCACCTAGGAAACAAACCTTGGCTATTTGCCCTATCCATGCCCCTCATGATTGTATATACCTCTGTAAGGTCACTCCTCAGCCTCCGACGCTCCAGGGAAAACCGCCCCAGCCTATTCAGCCTCCCTCTATAGCTTAAATCCTCCAATCCCAGCAACATCCTTGTAAATCATTTCTGCACCCTTTTAAGTTTAGCGACATCCTTTCTGTAGAAGGGTGACCAGAGTTGTATACCGAATTTTAAAAGTGGTCTCACCAAAGTCCTTTACAGCTGCAACATGATGTCCCAACTCCTTTACTGTGTTCTGACTGATGAAGGCAAGTGTGCCAAATGCCTTCTTCATCACCTTGTCTACCTGTGGCTCCACTTTAAAGGAAATATGCACTTGCACCCCTAGGCTTCTTTGTTCGGCAACACTCCTAACGACAGAGTGGCTTGAATGAGTGAACAGCTATCCCCTGCAATTAGTTTCTATGTTTCGCTTCTTCTCTTCGTACTCTACGAAGTACTCTGATGTTTGTATTTAGTTCCTAGTTTGTATCTGGTCCTTCTCATTTCTGTTTCCAACTGAGTCACAACTGACTGTTCAGCTTTAGATTGCATTTACATTCCTTTGAGTGTAGAAGATTAAAAGATTATCTACTGGAATTTTTTCCCCAAACATGTGAGGAGTTGACAAGGTGGTTAGAAAGAAACTGTTCTTATGCTATGAGGAGCTCAGAGCAATGGGACAGAGGAATGCATTTCAGAAGAGAAGTGTTGAAGCACTTCCTCACACAATCAACAGAATTTAATCATGGCATCAGGAACCTCACCTATTGACTGGAGATCCAGCAATAGTCTCACATTGCTGGCAATGGGCAAGGTATTCAGTGACATTTGCCTCTATCACGTCGAAGGACGAGGGCATCAGATGCATGGAGACACCACCATTTGCCAAGTCCTTGAGCCTCCCTAACCCAGAATGGAGGGCTCTCCAAACCACACCACACCCAACCAGTCCAATTTAAATATCCCCTGCCTCCATACTCCCCTCCGGGGAGGGCATTCCATTTTGCCCCTGGTGCAGTGGGGATTTGGCAACTTCCTGTGCACACCATTGCCCGTTTCCCAGCAAAGTACAAAGGCCACATGAGCTGAAAGACTGATATTTATAGACGTGTGTTGTGTAGACAATGAAGTATTCCAGAAATAGGGCACACGTCATACAGAGCAGCCATAATCGAATTGTACACTGCAACAGGCTGAAGGGCTGACTGCAACACTCCAGTTTCTTTTCCCCTTATGTTTATAGCAATCATTTAATTGAATTGCAGTGATTTCATGTTATGTAAACACGTTTATCCAGTGTGCCAAAATAATCTACAATCTGATTCATTTTATGTCTGGTTTAACAATCGCTGGCTGAGCCTTCAAAATACATATAAAATGTGTAATAATTGTTGCTGTACCTTCTTTGATTCCCTCTAATATTTAACGATCGTCCTTAATTGCAATGATCAGCTTTTACTTCAAATGCGTCCTTCCCACCCTGAGAGGGTACATTTGCTGAGTACCGATGTTTTGCAAATAAAAGTCTGAAAAGGTGAACCAGCTTCTTTTCCTTTCCTCCAAGGCCCTGAAATTTGCAATAATAAGCATTGTGTTCCCTGGTGTCAGCAGTATGGAGAGAAAAAAAATAATCCTTTAAAAAGATGGTATGTAATAAACTTTGAAAACCAGATACTCTTAGCCAATTCCATGTGAGCAAAACGTCATATTCACAAGGTCACAAGACTCACAGCCAATAAGCAAATACTCGCTCAGGATAGAAAATAACCTGTTTCAGCGAGCTGACAATTTTCAGTGTTAAGTAAACAAGGGCTGCATTCAGCCACTAATGAACAATTAATGAACAAAACTGAAGTGTTGACAAGGGGGAGGCTGTGTTAAGCTGACTGAGGAATAGGCTGTCCTTCACATGCCACCGCGCATTTATAATGTGAAAAGAATTGCAGCTGAAACCCTCACCTGAAAAGATGAGTTGATCAGTAAAAAAATGTAATGTTCTAAGTTGTCTTTCGTTCAAAAGTAAAGCAGTTTTTGAAGAATGTATATTTTCAGGTTGTGTGAGCATTGCTGACTTGGCCAGAAATGGTGTCGATCCCTGAATATCCTTGATCTGAGTGGCTTTTGGGCCATTTCAGAGCCACATGGTCAGCCACATGGCTGTGCATCGAGAGTTACAGGTAGGCCAAACCAGGGATATATGGCCGATGGGTCCTCACAACAGTCAATGACAGCTAAAACATTGTAGCATTGAAAAAGGCCCTTCACTCCACTGAGTCTGTGCTGGTCAAAAACAAAACCTAAGTGTTCGAATACAATTTTCCAAAATTTGACCCATAATCTTATTATCACAGTTGCCTTGACATCACAATTGAGATGGAAGTTTCTGCCTCTACCATGCTTACAGGCAGTGACGTCCAGCTACGCAGCACCCTCTGGGTGAAAGATCTTTTCCCCAAATCTCCCCTAAAGCTTCTGCCCTTAAATGTATGTCCCTAGGTCATTGATCCTTCACAGAGGGGAAATATTTCTTCAGGTCTACCCTGGCTATGCCCCTCAATTTTATATATCTCAATCATGTCCTCTATCAGTCTCATCTGCTCCAAGGAAAACAACCCCAGCTTGTTAAGTCTGGCTTCATAACGAAACCTCTTCAGCCAAAGCAATATCCTGATCAATCTCTTGCGTAATCATTGAGGCAGGCTTTCAATTCCAGATTAGTTAATTGAATTTAAATTCCAACAGCTGCAATGGGGATATTTGAAACCAAATCTGAAAGCATTTACCTGGGTCTTGGGATAATTCATCCAATGATGTTAAAAATCACACAACACCAGGTTGTAGTCCAACAGGTTTAATTGGAAGCACACAAAGCTAGTGTGCTTCCATTTAAACCTGTTGGACTATAACCTGGTGTTGTGTGATTTTTAACTTTGTACACCCCAGTCTAACACCGGCATCTCCAAATCATCCAGTGATATTACCTTTATGCGTCTCTCTCTCTCTCTCTCTCTCTTGCTCGCCTTTTCTTTCTCTCTCGCTCTTTCTCTTTCTGTCTCTCGCTCTTTCTCTCTCTCTGTTTCTCTCTCTCTCTCAATCTATTCATTTGAAAACCAACAGATAAATATTTGACAAATACTTAGAATGCATTTAAAACCAAATTCAATTAAGGACCTGTTCCTGTTTTACAAGATTCATACTTAGAAACCTTCAAATTTATTTCAAAAGCAATACAAAAGGATAGAGATCCCCCTCTTAGATGTGATGAACATGGTTGGTCAAAGAATGTTTTTAAGATAATTTCTTAAAGCAGTTTGGACCTGACCAGAGAGCTGGTTATATTTGAGTTGGCACTGACAGCATGAATTAATTACCACAGAGTTAAGAGAACTCTTGGTAGCAGCAACCACGATATGATTGAATTTTACCTCCAATCTGAAAGGGAGAAGATGGGGTCTAAAATTAGTGTTTCACCGTAAATAAGGGCAATTGTGTGGGCAAAAGGCTGAAGTGAACTGACATTCTCGGTTGAGGAGTGGATCAACAGAGTCATAATGGCAAACATTAAAGGGGATATTTCAGGATACTCAGACTAACTATATTCCCACTATAATGAAAAAATCTAAAAGAAGTACACAGCATCAGTGGTTAACTGAAGAAGTTAGAGAAAGCAACGCACTTAAGGGAAAAGCATATAATTGGGCAAATATTTATATATTTAAGTATATTTAAGGCTGAAATAGATAAACCCTTGATTACCAGAGGAATCTAGGGTTATGGAGAAAGAGCAGGAAAGTGGACATGAGGAATGTCCTAATGAATTATTGAGCACGTTTGAGGGGCTGAATGGCCTGTTTCTTATGGTCTTAGGGATGGCAGGTTAGATGATTGGTCAGAATATAAAGAAAGGCAGAGAACAATTAAAAGGTTTGTCAGGAGGAAGACATTAAAGAATGAGAGGAAGCTAGCCAGGAGTGTAAAAACTGATAGCAAGAGTTTCTGTTGACATTTTAAATGGAAAAGAGTAAATAAATGTTCATCTCTAGATAGTGACAATGTGGAATTGACAGTAGATAATAAGGAAATGGTGGGTGAATGAATGAACATTTTGAGTCTGTCCTCACTGTTGAGTATACAAGAAACATTTTAGAAATAGCTGTAAATCAGGAGATAGAAGGGACGGAGGGACTTACTACAACGTCTCCATAGAACATAGAAATGTACAGCACAGAACAGGCTCTTTGGCCCATGATATTGTGCCGAGATTTAATCCTAATGTAAAATATAGTAACTTAACCTACGCACCACTCAACTCACTGTTATCCATGTGCATGTCCAGCAGTCGCATAAATGTCCCAAATGACTCTGCTTCCACTACCACAGCTGGCAACGCATTCCATGCATTCACAACTCTCTGCGTAAAGAACCTACCTCTGACGTCTCCTCTATACCTTCCTCCTAATATCTCCAAACTATGAATTCGCGTACCAGTCCATCCTGCCCTGGGGAAAAGTCTCTGGCTTTTGACTCTATGTAGTCCACTCATTATTTTGTACACCTCGATCAGGTCTCTTCTCTTCCTCCTGCTCTCCAGAGAGAAAAGTCCAAGCTTATTCAACTTTCTTGATAAGGCAAGCCCTCCAGTCCAGGCAGCATCCTAGTAAACCTTCTTTGCACCCTCTCCAAAGCCTCTGTGTCTTTCCTATAGTAGGGCAACCAGAACCATGATTATAATTTCACTAAACAAATTGATGGAGCTGTGGACACATCATCCTGGGGTGTTTAAAGAGGTTGCTAGTGAGTGAGCAGATGTGTTGGGGTTAATTTTCCAAAATTCCCTAGAGTCAGGAGATGTTAAATTGGACTTGAAAGTAGCAAATATAAACCCTCCATTCAGGAACAGAGGGAAAGAAAAAAACAGAAAACTTGTTAGTTTGTCATTGGAAGGTGTCAGAATTGATGGTTAAAGTGATTAAATCTGCACATTGAGACAGAATCAAAGTAATAGAGAGAAGACAGCAAAAAGGAAATTATGTTTCATCAGGTTATTGGAGTTCTTTAAAGGATTAACAAGTGCTGTGGATAAAGGGGAGACTATAGATGTACAGTATCTAGATGTATTGTACTTGGAATTCTGGAACTCATTTGATAAGATCCCACATCAAAGGTTATTGTGGAATAAAAGCTCATGGTGCAAGACATGGCAAATCAGGACAAAAAGAAGACAGATGGAACTTGCTGAGGAGCACTGAAACAGTCCACGTCCAAAAGCAGCAAGATCTGCACAATATCCACATTTTCGACTGACAAGTAGCAAATGACATTTGTGCCACACAAGTGCCAAGCAATGATTATCGCCAACAAGTGAAGCTCTAAAAGTCACCCCTTGACCTTCATGGGATTACCATTGCTGTATCCTCCACTATCAACATCCTGGGGCTTACCATTGTCACCTCCCTGGCTCCTCAAAGCTGGTCCACATCTATGAGGTACAATTCAGGGATATGATTTTATACTTCCCACTTGCCTCAAACAACACTCAAGAAGCTTGATATCATTAGGACAGAGTGACCAACCTTCTGGCTCCCCAAAGCCAGTCCACCTTCAGCGAGGTATCATTCAGGAACGTTATTGAATACTCTCCACTTGCCTCCAGCAACACTCAAGAAGCTTGATGCCATCTAGGTCAAAGCAGTGTCTTTATTGGCACCACATTCACGAACAGTCACTTCCTCCACCACCAATGCTCACCAGCAGCAGTTTGTTCCATCCACAAGATGCACTGAAAAATTCACCAAGGCTCCTTAGATCTTCCACATCCATGGCCAACTCCCATCTGGAAGGACAAGGGTAGCAAGCTTATGGGAAGGCTAACACTTGCAAGTTCCCCTCCAAGCCACTCACCAGCCCGACATAGAAAAATAGACATGTTCCTTCTGTGTCACTGGGTCAAAAACCTGGAACTCTCTCCCGAATGGCATTGTAGCTCAACATATACTAAACAGTTTGAGAAGGCAGCTCACCTTCTCAAAGTCAACTAGGGATGAGCAGTAAATGTTGGTCAGCCAGAGATACCCATTTCTCTCAAATAGAGAAAAAAAAAGTACATTGGTTGATTGAGTGGCAAAAGTCTTGCAAAAGTCTTCCTATTATATAGGAAATATAATATGGGAGAATAAAAAAAATGTATTTGTTAAATAACTTTGGAACTCAAAGATGCAGAAGAGTTTAGTTGTTAAGGTAACTGAATCACAACATGTTAATATAGCACACAATCAAGAAGACTACTGGGATGCTATCCTTTACTATGAGAGGAATTGAGCTTAAAATAATGATGGTATCCTTTGGTTATACAGGACATTGGTAAGACTACATCTTGAATACTACGTGTAGTTGGACTCCTTGTGTAAGGAAAGATGTAGCCGCTTTGGAAGCAGGTCAAAGGAGGTTTACAGGATCAGTGTCTGTAAAGAGAGAGTTGCTTTATGAGGATAGGTTAAACAGATTTGGCTTGACTTGTTGGAGTTCAGAAGAGTGAGGAGTGATTCCTAACCCTTGATCTGCTCTTGTACCCACAGTATTTTATAGCTCATCCAGTTCAGTTCCTGGTCAGTGGTAATCTCCAAGATGTTAATAAGCTTATAGGAACCTGAACAGTCTTTTCAAAGTGGAAACGTGAAAAATATGTTTCCTCTCATTTGTCAGTCTAGAAATAGGTGAGATTGCTTTAAATTTGGGGGCTCTGCTTTCAGATACAG
Organism: Chiloscyllium punctatum; assembly: GCF_047496795.1. NCBI lineage: Eukaryota > Metazoa > Chordata > Chondrichthyes > Orectolobiformes > Hemiscylliidae > Chiloscyllium > Chiloscyllium punctatum. The sequence goes on along the minus strand of NC_092740.1, from coordinate 25,393,997 downwards.
ATTTTAAAAATTTCTCTCAGAATGTTGTGTGACTTTGCAACTTTCTACCTCAGAAGATGGTAGAGGTGGGATCATTGAATGTTTTTAAAATTAAGGTAGGTAAATTCATGTTTCTAAAGGGAATCAAAGGTTATTGTGGGGGGGGGGTATTGTGGAATTTGAAACACTGACAGATGTGTCATGATCTTATTGAATAGTGGAGCAGACTTGAGGGGCTGAATGGCCTTCTGTAGTCAGCCTCTATGAGCCATTTAACTCCCCACCTAATATATAAAAGCATTGAAACATTTATGAACAAGGTCAAGTTTAGGAAGCAAGCCACTGTGGATGCTGGAAAACGAAGGCATAGGAAATGCAGGACGTTCTCGGCAGCCTTGCACATTATCCATACAGAGTGAGAAATGGAGTTGTTGGTGAAATTTAATTGAAGCAGTAGTTTTTCTGCAGCCAACAGCACAGTCAAGAAAATGCCCTGAATCAGCCAATTAATTATTAAAAACTGGCCATTTGCCAATTGGCAGGCAGCTGAGATGTTTACTGACCCTCCCTTTGAGAAACTTTCCCAGTGACAGGACTTCCTCAGGAGCTATCTCAGTTGGCATTTTACCAGCTCCCCCTTCACCCAAGCTGTATTCCCACCAAATGGCAGCTGGTAAAATTCTATCCATGCTTCACAAAATTGATGAGAGGTCCAGGATGGATAGCTGCTGTGGGACTGCAAACCAAGACAGAAAAATGTAGAAATGTAGTTTCTCTCGATTGGAATTTATGAATATTTATTCAGCGTTTCCCATGGTTAGTTGGTACACTGTGTATCATAGGATCCCACCTCGGAGCCAGCCCTTGGACAGTCAGGCTGCTGAGTGCTTTCAGTGCTTTCCTGCTCCTGACCATTGTTCCCACTGCTGTCTTTCTCACCAGGATTCTCCGTCCAAAGTTCCCCTGGACATGCAGAAATTAGCCACAGCAGGGCCATGTGCAAACCGCAGCCAGTGAGACCTTTATTCACATCATGTCGTGACGATGATTCATTCTGGCTTAGGAACATTGACTGGCATCACCCATCCTGTTTGCCCACACACAGGTGCCCATTTTGATGGCCATCTTTATGATTGTGTCAAGTACTCCATGTTTGGTACAAGGAAATGCATTTGTAAACACGTAAGCGTGTGACTTGCAGTAGTCATGGGACCTCCACAGTTAATTGCTTTCACTTTAGACTGAGTGACCATTCCATATTCAAATCCCTGGCAGTGTATCATAACATGTCCAAACATGTTAATTAAAAATAGGTTTCCTTTGAAAGCACTACATGAATCAAAAGGTTCAGTCTATTGTTGTTAGGGGAAGTTGTTAATTGAAAGAAGAACAGGGATTTAATGCCAAGATTGTCCATGACTATGTTGTTTAGAGAGGAACCATTAGGAAAAATGGTGTGGAAAATGTCAAATCACTGGGTCTCCTACTGACCGAGTATGTTCCATGTGGCCTCATGGTAATAGGCACTCTCTTCTGCCTTAAGGGCAACTACAAAGTCATTTGGAAGCATCGTCAATAAACAAAAGCTGGCAACTCCTGAACTTCCACCAACACTAAAGCATTGTAAGAACCAGAAGTCCACAAGAATGAGGTCCACAATGTGTCAGACATAAAGCAAAACAACTGAAGAGGGGAATTCCAAACCCAACTCACAGTCAATCTGGAAGGTCGTCACACAGCCACACAATTTCTGAAAAGTGGGATCAAAAAAGTCAGCTGTACTGGACTCCTGTGCCTTGACTACAGGGTGTGAGCATCATTGCCACTAGGACTTAGCCAACAAAAGTAGAGCCAGTGGCATGTGACTGCCTGTTCAGCCTTTATTGCCTTGCAGGACAGGCCAAACTCACCAATCAAGAAGGCAGCATTCTGACTCATCAATGCTGACACCCCAAGACAAATCTGGAAGATAAAAGCTGTGTGGCGGGGAGAGAAAATCTGAGAAGCCCAACAGTTGACTGGCTGAGATGACATATTTGAAGCCACTTGGCACCATCGACAGACCAAGATCAAATGGACAAAATTCCCTTCAGTCACAGGTTATTGTCTTGGTGAATGCTGGGAAAAGTATTTCCAACAACATCTCAACAATTAATCGATAATAACAGCGTAAGTGAACCACCATTGACCGAGAGGAACAAACAGATGAAAAACAATAAAGCCTGAGGCCCAGATAATTTTGTAGCTGGGCTCTTCAATGCTAGTGGATATTGCTCACGTCCGAATCTATGCGCTCATCCTATGGAGTGTGGAAGGACAAACGTACAGAATGTCTATTTACTCCAAATCTAATGTTTTCACAGCAGCAAATAGGATTACTGTGGAATTTAAACTTGTGTTTTCAGAAATCTTCCCATTTACTGAGCGATTTCTGAGTCTACAGTTGGTTCTCCTACAATGTACAGTTCTTCAACGTGAATTGACTATAACGCGATTGAAGAATTTAGATCCTTATTTGTAGAACATGAACTTTCCTTATCTGCATTGGCGATAATGCACTTCCGGTCCCATTTGTTTAAACTATGCTGCTATTGCGCAATTTTCATATAACACAGAATCGCATGGGGACGGAACTATCACATTATATCAGGACCCACTGTATTGTACTTAGGGCCATGAGGGACTATAGGCTTGGCTCTCTGTTAGAAACAAGTGTTTCTATGGCTTCAGGTGCTCCACACTAGCATTATTTTGTGAACCCAGCTGTAAGAGAAGTGAACCTGTACTGCGAGCACCATTTTGTACCTTCTCAATCTGGTGCCATAATAACATCTGTGCTCCTTAGATAACACAACTTGAGGTGGTGGTGTAACATCACTGCACTGCTGATATTTATGCTATTATAATACCCGTCTCGTCCTTTCCTCCCACTCGAAAAATATTGCAATCTCCTAAACCACCCTTTGTGTTACTGAGACACTCCATTTGATTGATACGGCAGTGGTAGAACAGCTGATTAAACTCCGTCCCATTGTTGGCCCTTCCTTTCTGGCATCACGCGGCATTGTTATGCCAACATGAGAAAACTGCGGAAAGAAAGATGAAGTCAAATTCTTAAGCATTTGATGGCACTTTTATGTCACACACCTTGGGAAGATCGCTCGGTTGCCACTGATTTGCAAGATTAATCTGTTTTCCCTTTTCAGACAATGCAAAGGGCAACAATAATATTTTGGCCATAAAGATGTGTTTGTTTAGTAGTAGTCTATGGTTCCCGGCAGATACTGCTAGACTCGATCACAGAGGCAGACGTTAATCAGCAGAAGTTCAAGGTGTGTCTGAAAGATGGCTGGTCAGAGCTTGACCTTGTCTTCTATTGTGTTGTCTGCCACAGGAAGCAATCCTGCAGGATTTATTGTTCTGCCTGTAACATGTGTGGCCTAGTTGTGATATTTAGATTCTCGTGGGTGTGTACTGACATAAATAAGAAGATTATGCTTGCCAAGTAAAGGCTATATTTCAAGGCTCCAGCCTGCTCAGTATCTCTACTCACGATCTAGTCCTTGTCACTTAGTGACGACATTTCTGCCCGTTTCATTCACTCTTCCATTGGCAGAGCGAATATCTGTTGCCCATTGCTATTTGCCCCTGAGATGGTGGTGCTGAGTCACCATCTTGAATCTCTGCAGTACGTGTGGTGTAGCTTCACGGACAGTGCTGTTATGGAGGGAGTTCCCGAATTTTGATCCAGCGACAATGAAGGAATATTTCCAAGTTTGGATGGTGTGTGGCCTGGAGAGCAACTTGCAGGTGTTCCTGCATATCTACTGACTTTGTTCTTCTGGAGACAAAGTGTGGGTTTGGAAGGTGCTGTTGGTGCATCTTGGATGTGTTTTACATTGTACACGGCTGCGCACAGACGAAGAGTGACTGTTGTCATCGATGGTAGGCGTGCTGATTAAACAGGCTGTTTTGCCCTGAATGAGCCCCACACATTCAGGTCCATCAAACTGCTAACTAGGGACTTCTACCGGGTGGACCCAGCTTAAAGGAGTCAAGAGTGAGTCACTTGCTGCAGAATGTAAAGCCTCTGACCTGCTCTTCCAGGTACAGTATTCATGTGACTCATTCAGATCAGTTCTTGATCAAAGGTAACCTCCAGGATATTGACAAAGTGGGAGATTCAGTGATAGTAATGCCATTGAATGTCAAGGAGAGCTGCTTAGGTTCTTCATTTATTAGAGGAGTGCAATTTAACTCCCTATCTCTAAATATAACTTGACCTTTTGGCAGTCCGAGTTCATTCTGGTCATTTCTTCAATCAGCCTTAGATGGTAATTCTATCCGTAGTGAAAATTCAAAATTCTTTTGAACCTATCTTGACTTGTACAAAATCCTTATTGAACTACACTGGGCCCCAGTCAAACCAAGGCCCATTTGTAAAATACTTCTTGTCACATCCCTCCACGTCCTCGTTCCTTCTTATCTCTGTGATTTCTTCCAATCCTACTACCCTCTGGGATATCTGTGCTCTTGTAATTCTAGCCTTACCAGTTATAATCACTCCACCACTGTTGGAAATGCCTTCAGTTGTCTTCGTCTCTAGGTTTTGAAGTACCCTCCCAGATCTTCAAGTCATTTTTCTCTTTAAAACGTTCTCTAAAAGCTACCTCTTTGAGCTTTTGGACTTTGAGCTGTTTTGTTTTAAGTCTCTGCTTTATAAGGTGCCTGGGCAGCACCTTTGGTTGTTTAATCACAGTCACTATGTAAATATAAGTTGTTGTTTGCAGCTTTCATCTCCACTTTTTAGCCGTGCCCTAAACGTACTTAATGTTGCTCTTTGTACAAAAACAAATGGGAGCAGCATCTTTACCACCAGTATCAGGTCCTCAGTGCAGCCTGGGAGTGCTCCTGAAAATGAGAGGCTACGTCAGATGTAGGTGGGGAATTCAAAGCAAGAGATGTCACTTCAGACACTCATCACATGTGCCATTCAAAATTCATTTCCATTGACTTCAATACAGCCGAGTATTGGGCATGTGTTTCACCGACAAAAAAAGGTCAGCCGCCCCTGTCATGTTGAGATTCACCCCTGATGTGTACAATGAATGTTCAAATTGCACACACAAAATATATTTTGAAGCCTTGCCCAATTTATTGAAAGAAAGAACAAACTTGCGTCTTTCACTGGAATTAGTTAGTTAGTATTAATAGAGTCATACAGTCCAAGAGCGACAAGGTGATGTTGAACTTGTAATGGCCTCCTTCTGCTCATCACAATTCTGTGATTCTGCATTCACATTTGACACATGCTCATTCGTGTTGTGAAGGTCAACAAGACAGCAGACTACCACACAGCAAAAAGGAAGGTCACCAGTTAATTTGTTTTGGCAATGCTCCCTATGGGATAAATGTTGGCTGGGCCAACTCCCCTACTCGCCTTTGAATAATGAGCTCTCACAACAGATGAGTGAGCCCACATGTCTCGCTCCATAGGTGGGACCGCCAACAGGGCAGCACTCCCTCACTGCTCTCTGTCTCCTGTGTGAATATATTATTGTGAGGCTTGAACCCACGGCCATCTAAGTTGCTTGTAGCTAAGCTGTGTCACAAAGTGAAACTTCTTGTAAGGTGCACAATGATCAAGGCAGAAATATCTGAGCACATAACTAATTCGTGAGTGATGCAAGCTCGTTGGATGCTGCCTGAACTGCTGTGCTCTTCCAGCACCACTAATCCAGAATACTGCAGACATAGTTAGGTGGAAATATAACTCGTTGAATGTTAAAACTTTTGTAATAGTATTTAGTAAAGGACTTTAACATGATTAGCTAAATCTATGCAGTTTTATTACTGGATATATGTGGTGTTGATAGAGGGAAGTATTTTAATATATTGTGTTCAGTTCTGGTCACCCTGTTATAAAAAGGATTTTATTAAAATGGGGACAATTTGGAAAAGATCTTATCAGGATGAGACTAAAAATGGAGGGTCTGAGATATAAAGAATAGACTGGAAAGGCTGGGGATGTTTTTGACTGAAATGAAGGAGATTGAGGAGTGACCTTATTGTGGTTTGTAAAATCATGAGGGGCATGGATAAGGTGAATGTCAAGGGTCTTTTCGTTGGGATGGAGGAGTTCAAAACTAGGGGGCATATTTTTAAGGTGAGAGGAGAAAGATTCAGAAAGGGCATGAGGGGCAACGTTCTTACACAGACAGTGGTTCATTTGTGGATTGAACTGCCTGAAGAAGTGGTGGATGCAGATACAGTTACAATGTTTAAAAAACAATTGGATAAGTACATGAATAGGAAAAAATGTGAGCCAAGCGCAGGCAGGTGGGACTAGTTTAGTTTGGGAACATTGTTGGCATAGACTGGTTGGACTGAAGGATCTGTTTCCATGATGTATGATTCTATGACAGATGGGATTAATTCATTCTTAAATATAAAGGAACCAAACTGACAACAGCTGATGGTTTCATTGAAATCCAGAAAGAATAAGACCATTTAATCTAGTATGAGAATTACTGCCTCGCATTATGGCAAGGTGGACATAAAATCCAACCACACGCATCACCACAGTTCTGTCATGATGATCAACAGCACCATAGCACAAGGAGAAAGGTAGGCTAGCAACAGCCAATGGGCATGAGGAATTGTGTTAGAAACCATGAGATCAATAATTCACAGCGGTCATATTTCTTCTGTGCTGGTATTTAAGGTACTTGCCTCTGATAAGACAACTCTTTGTGGTGTCTTCTCTTTTATTTCTTGCATGGGATGTGGGCATCATTGGCAAGGCCAGCTTTTGATGCCCATCCCTAATTGCACTTGAGAAGGTGATGATAAACCACCACCTTGAACTGCTACACTTTGTCTTGTGTGACTTTTTCTTTAGCAGTGCATCATAACAACGTCACTTGCTATGCCATTTCAGAGTCCAGATTAGAGACAATCACCTTGCGACGTAGGTCTGGAGACATATGTCGGCCATACTGATGAAGGACAACAGATTTCCTTCTTTAAAGGATATTAATTAATCAAAAGATTCTTTTGTGATATAGATTAAGAAAGAATGGCAAAGACAATTCCAGTTGTTTTGTAAATTCATCTTAAGGATAAACAAAAACACAAATTGCTGGAAAAACTCGGTAGATTTGCCAGCATCTGCAGAGAGAAAGCAGTCAACGTTTCGGGTCCAAAGACCCTTCAGAACTGGTTGAACTACTGCTTTCTCTCCGTAGATGCTGCCAAGCTGCTGAACCTTTACAGCAGTTTCTGTTTTTATATCCAGCATCTGCAGTTCTTTATTTATTTTTAAGCATCTTAATGATGACCATGCCATGCTCGCCATTGACCACGATTAGCCTTTAGTCCCAGATTTACTAATTAATTGAATTTAAATTTTACCAACTACCATGAAAGCAGATCTCCACAGGATTAGCCAGGGCCTATGGATTACTGGCCCAGTGACATTACCTGGATTTTCTGGATTATCATTTTCTGGATTAGTGGTGCTGGAAGAGCACAGCAGTTCAGGCAGCATCCAAGGAGTATCATGTAGACTGTGATTGAAAAATATGTGCAAGAATGTATGCTCAGAGGAAATCAATGTGCAAAGACTGTTTTCTGGAAGCTGACCTATTTTGTTTTAAAACTGCCCTTTTGAAGTAACCATGTGGAATCTTTGAGGAGGTTATTGCAGCCAAAATGCTGTTAGGCAACAGGTGGATTCTGTCATGCTCAGTAATGAATAGAGACTTTATTTTGTTAATGATACAGACTTCCTTCCTTCTCTGTCAAAGTTCTGCGGAATAATGATTTGCAGTAGTGCATTTTATAATGTTAGTGGGAATACATTCAATTTAAAATGCTACCAAGTGTTCAAATGTAAAGCTTTGGAATACAAAGGAGCTCTGGCTACGTTAATTAATTTTGTTTGGTTTCCATTCTCAGCTTTGTTGTTACTTTTTACTAAGTAGTTCACATTTTGTTATTTTGAATATGTGGGGTAAAGATCTGACTTTACAGGATGGTGTAAACTAAATGCTAGTGAATTGAGAAAGATATAGATGGGCTACTGATTTGCTGTTGCCCATTTTGCACAGTGACAGAAAGCCTAATATTCCTTATAGAGGGCCAAAATTAGTGTCCAATTCTAAGTGTGTGATAATGCCCTTTCAGGTATTAGTCTAGAATTAAATACCAGACATTGCACTGACAACAAACATAATGTAGGAATATGTTCATTTGTTGCTAACTTTTACGTGTTACAATTTGGTCTTACAGCATGCTTTCCACAATACAATGCTATCGTGGAAAATCAGTTCTGTGAATAGGTTACATAACCTGAGATTGTTTTCCATAACTTCTCAACATTTCAAATAGTTGGACTCTATTTTGTCAGTTTGTTCAAGGAACAGAATACCATTCTGTGAGTTTCATTTCATAGCTTAAAGAGATCATTTTTGCCATTTTTTGAATTCTATCTCCAGTGCCTCATTTTCCTTTTGCCTCTTACTTGCCAAATTTCATCACTGTTATTGATTGCTGCAGCACCTACACCTTTGTTATTTGATCCGTAACTGTTCCATTCCTCTCTTGGCTGGTCTCCCGCCTTCCACTCTCCATAAACTCAAACTCATCAAAAACTTTGCTGCTCATATACCAACTTGTGCAATCCCATTCACCAAAGAAAAACCTTCGTTGGGTCCTAGTTCAATCTGCTTTGATCTTAAAATCTTAATGGTTTCCAAATCCTACCATGATCTTTCCATTTCCTTACTTTATCCCCCCCCCCGTCAAGCTTTACAGTCATCTGAGACCTCCATACACCTCCAATAATTGTCTTTCCTTCATTCTCCCACCCTTGCCATTGTGCTTTCAATTGCCGAGGACCTAAGCTCATAAGTCCTCTCCATTGGCCTCTCTGACTTTCTGTCCCTCTCGAAGCTCCTTGAAACTTACCTTTCAAGCAAATTTTCTGACACCTGTCTTTTGTTGGGTCCTTTCATAGGATGCCAGTGTTGCTGACCAAGCCAGCATTTATTGCATTTCTGTAATTGCCCCAAAGTAGGTGGTTATGAGTTGTGTTCTCAATCCATTGCAACCCATGTGATGTAGGTACAGCCACAATGTTGGTAGGGAGCTTGATTGTGTGACGTGAAGGAACAGCAATGCAGCTTTCAGTCAGGATGGTGTATGACTTGGGAGAACCTTACAGTTGGTGGTATTGCAATGCATCTGCTCCCTTGCCCTTCCAGGTAGTAGAGGTTGTGGGATGGGAAGTGGCTTCCTAAGGATCCTTGGCACGTTACTGCAATACACTTTGTGTATGGTACACACTATGAGCATTGCACCTCTGTGATGGAGAGGGCATGTTTATCTTGGTGGAGGCATTGTTGATCAAGCAGGATACTTGTCCGGGTGATGTTGAGTGTTGTTAGAGGTGTACCCATTCAGACTAGCAGAGACTGTTCAGCCACACTCCTTACAGACTTGAGCTTTGTAGATGGTAGAAAGCCTTATGGAATGAGGACGTGAGTTATTTGCAGCCTCTGATCTGCTATTGTAGCCGCAGTATTTATATAGCTGGACCACTTCAGTTTCTGGTCAGTGGTATGATCCAAGATTTTGATCACAGGGAATTCAGTGTCATTAGATGTCAAGGGGAGCTGGTTAGATTTTGTGTTGTGAAAGATGGTCTTAGCATGGCACTGGTGTGCTGCAAGTATTAGTCGTCACTTATCAGCCCACAACTGACTGTTGGCACAAACTGCATCAGGTTTGGAGGCATTCTGAATACTGTTGAACATTTTGCATCCCCAGTAGGACATCCCCACTTCTGATCTTGTGATGGAGGAAAGGTGATTGCTGAAACAACTGAAGGTGGCTCCTCACATTACCCTGAGGAATTCTGCAGCAGTGTCCTGGACTGAGTCGATTGGCATCCAACAACCGACCTATTTTCCTTTCTGCTCAGTACAATCGGTGAAGAGGTTGCCCCTTTATACTGTTGACTGAGAATTTTGCTAGAACACTTCGTTGTCGCACTCAGTCAAATGGTGCTTTGGTGTCACTCACAAATCATGTCCCTTCTAGAATTCTACTTTATTCTCCACACGTGGAGCAAGACTAAACTGAGGCCATGAGCCAAGAAGCCTTCGTCGAACCTAATATATGCATATCTGCCCCACATCAAATGTTCTTAAATACTGTTTCTTGGATATTACTAAGTTAAAAATGCTATTTAGGAGCAATGTTTTGTTATTGTTCAGCTAAGTTTAGAAAATTCAAACCCCACATGTGGAATTCTGTCCTGAGGAACAGTGACTTCTCCAGATGTGGTGAAAAATATCTCTCTCCTAACCATCAGCACCAATCAGATTCATTGATTCAGCTCTCCCTGAATCGATGACACCAAATGGCTCATTGCTGTGAAACCGTGATGTCTGTCGGACCTTCCTTTGACACAAAACATTTTGAGATGTATCTGAGATGTGGTAGGACGTTACATACATGCAAGTTTTTATCATTTAAATCCTTTCAGCTAGCTGATTCCGCAATGCTTAACCCTATTTGAAAAGCTCACTCCCGAAATATTATCAAATGTCTTCTGAGATTCCAGCTAACTCATTTCTATTAGAGAGCTCTCCCACACAACTTTAGCTTCCTCTTCAAAGAATTCCCATGAGATTGTGAGACATTACATCTTGCGAACTCCATGCTGGCTACTCCTGAGGGCCTCTTGGTGGATTTTGACAACAGAAGATAAAACTGTCTTAAACGATTTCCTTGCACCAGACACCAGAATGGTTTGCACACAACTCTTACTTTGAGTCCCATTCACTTTGTGAATGTTGGGATAGCATACCATGTTCTCCAGTTGTTGTTATAAATTCCAGTAACAGTGCAACAACTTTCCGATGCCAGACAGAGACCAACCTATGAACCTTGGCAAAACTTACAAGTGTTTGAGTGACTGATGAAATACAGCTGCCATTTTTTTATACATCCTGTTCAGTTAACATCCATTATTTTCCTACAAAGGCAGCACTCATAACATACAGTAGGAGGTTGAGAGGAAGACCTTGCAGAGGTTTATAAAATCATGAGGGGTGTAGATAGGGTTAATGGTAGGTATCTTTTCCCTTGGATGGGGGATTTCAAGTCCAGGGGCGTATGTTTAAAGTGAAAGGAGAGAGATTTTTTTAAAAAAAGGCATGAGGGGCAAATGTTTTACACAGAGGGTGGTTTGCGTGTGGAATGAACTTCCTGAGGAAGTGGTGGATGTGGGCACAGTTACAACGTGTAAAAGACAGTTGCATACGTTGCTGAAAAGGAAAGCTTTGGAGGGATATGGACCAGGAGCAGGAGGGTGGGATTAGTTCAGTTTGGGATTATGTTTAGCATGAACTGTTTTTGTGCTCTATGGTTCTATGATTCAATGTTAAACTCTCCACTTATTTCAGGCAAACTCTGCTCTCAAATCAGCAGCATTGACTTCATGAATATCTTAAGTTTGTGGGGATAAAAGGGTTGTCTCATGAGGAAATGATGAACAGGTTGGGCTTGGAGAAGGGAAGAATATATGATTATCCCTTTCCTCATCTCCCCCTCCCCCACCCGTACCTTTGTTGGACTGCATTGCCTTTCACAGGCATTCTCCATAACCTAACCAGTTGGAGACCAAGGCTGATTTTCTAGTGGTGATTATAGATGTAAAGAAAATACCACAGGTGACTATAGTGATTGGTAATTGGGAAAACCAGAAATATAAGAGCACTTCTGCATACAAAGAAAAAAAAGAAAACAAAATAATAAAAGGAATTTGAAGAAAATTAGTGGTGATCCTCTTAAAACCTCGAAGATTCAGAGGGGCGTCACAGAGGAGATGCTAACAGGATATTTCCTCTCATGGGGGAGTCTAGAACTGGGGGTATAGATTCAAAATTGGGGGTCTCAATTTAAGACTGAGAAGTGAAGTTCTTCTCTTTTCAGAGGGTTGTTAATCTTCTCCACCACAGAGACAGTTGGATACTGGGCCATTGCCAATATTCTTTGATCTAGGAGAGAGTCAAAGGTTATGAGGCAAAGTAGGGAAGTGGCATTACGACCACAATCAAATCAGCTATGACCTTGTGGAATGGTGGAGCAGGCTTATGGGGCCAAATGGGTCCTGCTGCTATTTATATGTTTCTTGTGTTCATATTAAGGAATGATTAGCTTGTCGACAGACTCCCCAGTCATTGGTGTCAGGTTATAGTTGACATGAGGGAGATGGCAGTGTTGTGGCATTGTTATTGGATTAGTAACTCAGAACCCCCAGATAATGTTGGGGACATGGGTTAAAATCCCACAGAATGAGCTCCCAGTAGCTCCCAAACTGCAATGTGAAGTATTGCCACCTACGGCTGAACTTGCTCTTCTTTCCTCTTGAAGGGCTGATATGATGCAGCAATAGTGTTCTAACCTCTGGACCAGAAGACCTGGGTTTAGGTCACACTGATGTATGTGATAACATGGCTGAACAAGTCGATTTAAAAGTATCCATAGGTCACATGATGCCATCCTCCCATGATCTCATGGATAAGGCATCTGAATTCCATAAGAACATTCTGTGTGAATCAGGGAGTTATCACAAGCTGAAATGCTGGCATGATCATTTTGAGGGATGTTATGGTGCAGTGTGTCTCCCTCTCTGCTAGAAGGTCTGAGTTCAGGTCTCATTGCCCAAAGATGTATCATCATGTGTTTCATTAAAATAACTCATTTGCACGGTGAGGTGTCTTGAGCTATAATGGTAACCTTTAGGACAGAAGTTCCACGTTCAAGTCCTACCTGCCACAGATGTTTGAATATCAGGTTCTTAAGGGAAACATGAATGAGAGTGGAGCAAGAAGTGAAAAGAGAGGGATCATGAAAAAAAAGGCAAATTTTCAGAGGAACCCAGGGCATGACAAGGCATTGAATTAAACATCTCTGATGGTTCTCGAGTTAACCTCAACTTACTGATGGGTGTTGAGATTGTGACGGAACCCTGCATCAATGTTTCATGGTTAAATTGTGATTAACGATGAATGTGGGAAGTAGTTTCCGGTGGGTTAAGTGTTGTGATGCACACTTCGGGCATGCTGTGTGGGTCAGATAGTGTTTCCCCATCCGTCATTGTCTATATGTCAGTGAGATCAGCAGCCACCAGAACAGGACTTCAGGTTCTCTCCCTAAAGCAGCTACGTGCTTGCAGACGTGGAGCATCAGCCAGTGATTAAAGCAAGGACTGACTGGATAATGTCTGACTGTAAAAGGGGTTGATTTGCAATTTCATATTGTGCACCACAAAAGCACCACCTTTCCAGGGTTCCCATAGTGACAAAACTTACAAGAAGATCCCAAATAAGCCTCCTGACAGCAGCAACGTATGACATATTTTATTGAAATGATATGTTGCAAGGAGTATAATGCAGCAAGTATGACCCTAAAGCACATAACGTGATATCTGAACTCAAAAACATAAAAACAAACAGCAGGAACAGGGAATTCAGTCACTCGAGCCTGCTCCAACATTTAATATGGCCATGGCTGATCTCAACATGGCCTCAACACCAATTTCTTGCCTGCTGTCTGTAATCCTCATGAAAAATTTGTCTTTCACTTTCTTAAATTTACTCAATGTCTTAGCATTCGCCACAATCTGGGTGAATGAATTCCACAGATTCACCCCATTTTGAAAGAAGTAACTTGTGCTCATCTCTGTTTTAAGTCTGCCACCCCTCATCCTAAAATGATCGCCTCTCAATCTAGGTTGTCCAACACAAGAAAGCATCATGGAATTTGTCAGCCCCCTTTAGCATCATATATACCTCAATTAAATGTCCTCTCATTGTTCTAAACTCCAGAGAGTATAGACCAAAACTGTTCAATCTCTGTGTATCTTTGGAATCAATTTAGTGACAAAGTCAGAACACGCATGACACCAGATTATGGTCCAACAGGTTTATTTGAAACTGCAAGCTTATGGACTACTTCAACTGACAAAGGAGCAGCGCTCCAAAAGCTTGCGATTTCAGATAAACTGTTGGACTATAACCTGGTATTGTGTGACTTTTGACTTGTCCACCCCATTCCAAGACTGGCATCTCCACATTAATCAAGTGAACCTCTGCTGAACTGCCTCCAATGCAACTATATCTCTTTTCAAGTGAGGGGACCAAATTTGTGTGCAATATACCAGCTACGGCCTCACGCATGATTTGTACAAGTGCAGCAACACTTTTATATTCCATACCTTTACAATAAATGCTAAAATCCAATTTGCCTTCCTTATCACTTGCTGTGCTTGCAGTTTTCTTCAAATCATGCTTCAGGATACCCAGATCCCTCTGTGCCAAAACGCTGTGAATTTTCTCTCCATTTCGATAAAAAGTTGCTTTTTACTTGCCCACATTAAAATTCACCAGACAAGTTTTGGCCCATTCACTTAACCTATTCATAACCATTTGTAAATTGCTTATTTCTTCATTGCATTTTACTTTCCTGTCAATTTTAGTGTCATCCACAAATTTGGCTATAGAGTTTTCCATGCCCCTGTCCAAGTCAGTATTTAGATTCTAAATGGCTGAGGGCTGAGGACCAAATTCCATGAGACCTCATTAGTAATATCTTCCAACCAGAAAAAGACACATTTGCTCTAACCCTCTGCTTTCTGTTGGTTAACCAATCTTCTATCCAAGCTAATAATTATCCCAACCCCACGTGATCTGCCTTTTATGTAGTCAGATAAGTTCTAACTATTGACACCTAAATTTCTATTTTTAGTTACACTCATACATAAGATTAAAGTGTGCCATGCATTTGAGATCACGCAACTAAAGAAGGTGTCTATTATTCATGTTTTAGATTTACTGATGGGAAATCCAGTGAGACATATCTGGATTACCAAGTCGTTATGTGTGGTTCGCGGTTTACATGTTGGACCATGCTGCTTTCCTGCTTCACAGATCTGTTACATGGGAAAGTGTCTTGTAGACCACAATCACTGCATTCACACAGAAATTGCTTCTCTGAAAAAAGTAATTTGAGTGGTGGACATGTTCTCAATGGACTTCAGTAAGGCGTTCGACGTGGTTCCCCATGGGAGACTGGTTAGCAAGGTTAGATCTCATGGAATACAGGGAGAACTAGCCATTTGGATACAGAACTGGCTTGAAGGTAGAAGACAGAAGGTAAGGTGGAGGCTGAATAGGCTGGGGCTGTTTTCGCTGGAGTGTCGGAGGCTGAAGGCTGACCTCATCAAGGTTTATAAAATCATCAGAGGCATGTATAGGATAAATAGACAAAGTCTTATCCCTGGGGTGAGGGAATCCAGAATTAGAGGGCATAGGTTTTGGGTGAAAGGGGAAAGATAGTAAAGGGACCGAAGGGGCAATTTTTTCACACAGTGGGTGATGCATGGAGTGAGCTGCCAGAGGAAGTGATGGAGGCTGGTACAATTGCAACATTTAAAAGACATCTGGATGGGTATTTGAATAGGAAAGGTTTAGGGGGATATGGGCCAAGTGCTGGCAAATGGGACGAGATTAGGCTAGAATATCTGGTCTGCATGGATGAGTTAGACTGTATGACTGTGTGACCCCTCTGTGCTAGTCATTACTTAAGCTCCACAGAAGCCTACTCCTAGCCTTCTTCATCTCGATATCTTCTCCCATTTCTTGCCTCCACACTCACTTCTCAAGCAACTCCCTAAAAAGCTATTTACCTCAACTACTACCTAGGCAGTGAATTCCATATTCTATTGACTCTCCCACTGAAGAATTCCCTCTCAGTTCCCAACTTGCTTTATTAATGACTATGTTCTATTTATGACCCCTGGTTTGAGATGCTTCCACAGCACTGAACTTGTGTGACCATTTCTTAACCCCAACCTTAACATGATCTTCAAAAAGGAAACAAAACTCGCAGCAATTGAGCTTTTTCAAGTTGTCAACGCACACAATTTGTCAAGGGGACATTCAGTCACTCGAATATTTCTAGAATACGTCTTGCAGCTATGGATGGTAATCAGCTTATATGGACTTGAATTGTGGAAAGCTTAAACTCCTGCACATTATTGACCTCCCAGCATATTATAATGACTTTCGTTGACTGGAGTGGTCCCTATCTATTATACGAACAATAGTTGTTCCATTTATATTAGTTCATGTGTGAGGAAATGATATAGAGTAAATTTAAGGCTTGCCTTGTGGCAGTCAGCACAGTAGTAAATTAAACTTGTTTCATGTGGTTTGCTTTGCAGTGTTCAGATATTTGCATCAAACTACCAGAAAGTGAAAAGACCAGTGCAAATGTAGGAGGACAACTTTTCAATGAAGCAAATGTATAAACTCATTCCATATTGTTTTACAATGCTTTCAAAACCAGGGTCCTCACTGACAGCTCACAATTGGCAAACATTGATAAATTATTGCCCAAACACGTGGGTGGACCAACCAGTTGACATGTACATTAAAGTCTGGAATGCAACAGCCTATTCAGATTTTTGGTAGCTGCCAGTTGATAATGGAAAAGTCTTTAAATGTACAGCATGGAAAGATGCTTTTACGCATGTGCTGTTTTGAGTCTCAGTCTCATTCTCATTGTGTTGAGTCAAGATATTGATGAAATTCCGTTCTGAAATTTATTATTGAATCTGTTTTTAACCCTCTTTTTCCAGACCATGACAACATGCTTCATAAATATTTTTACCCACGCCACATCTCATTCTTTTACCAATAATCTTAAATCTACACCCTTTGCTATTATTGATGTTTCCAAAATGGAAACCTTTCACCTGAGAAGCAAGAAAGCATAGAAAGGGAATGCCACTTCATACAGCAGGAGAAGAGGATGCTGACTGGTTAGATTATGGTTAGCATGGAGTTGCAACAGGAACCCCTGATGAAGGGCTTTTGCCCAAAACGTCAATATTCCTGCTCCTCGGATGCTGCCTGACCTGCTGGGTTAACTTTTTTCATTGAAGTCTCGGAAGTTGAGGTGTGACCTTATGGAGTTTTATAAAATCATGAGGAGTAAAAATAGGGTTAATGGGGCAGGGGGGATTTCAAGACTAAGGTGAGAGGAGGGAGATTTAAAAATACATGAAAGGCAAATTCTTTTATGCAGGGGGTAGTTTGTGTGTGGATTGAACTTCTTGAAGTGGTAGATGTGAGTACAGTTGCAAAGTTTAAACAACATTTGGATAATACCTGAAGAAGGGCTCATGCCCTGAAACGTCGATTCTCCTGCTCCTTTGATGCTGCCTGACCTGCTGCGCTTTCCCAGCAACACATTTTTAGCTCTGATCTCCAGCATCTGCAGTCCTCACTTTCTCCTAATACATGAATAAGAACGGTTTGGCGAGATATGGGTCAGGGACTGGCAGGTGGGTCTAGTTTAGGTTGGGATTATGTTCAGCATGGCGGATATGAGACTGCAGATGCTGGAGATCAGAGTCAGGATTAAAGTGGTGCTGGAAAAGCACAGCAGGTCAGGTAGCATCCGAGGAGCAGGAAAATCGACCTTTCGGGCAGGAGCCCTTCATCAGCAATGAGCTCAGAAGGGTCTGTTTCCGAGTTGTATGGCTGTATGACTCCCTGAGCTGATTCAGTTCAGAACAGGCAGGAAGACAATCAATGATTCGGTCATTGCTGCTGGGAATATGGTAGACATTGGCAATTTTCATAATCATTTTGGAGCAGTACATGCAGAGTCTGTGGGTGAATATCTTTAATTTCTAACACAAGCAAATCAAACACACTCCAACTGATAATCTTATTGATCCTTTTGCTTTTGAAAACATTTCACTTAATTCACATCATCAAGGAGGTGGCAGGTCAGTGCATCACTGGCTGAACCAGGAGGAGATGAGCAAATAAATGTGGTAGACTGAAGGACTAACTCCCATCAAAAGAAAGACCTTGTTCTATTGTGCCTTTTATGATCCAAGGACTTTGTAGTCAAATTACATACTATTGAATTGTAGTCATTATTATGTAGGAACTAACTTAATCACAAAAAAACCCCGAAAGAACTGCAGATTCTGTGAATTCAGAAATAAAAACAGAAATTGTTGGAAAAGCTCAGCAGGTCTGGCAGCACTGGTGGAGACAAATCAGAGTTAACATTTCAGGTTGAGTGACCTTTCCTCAGAACCATCATTCTGGGGAAAAGTCACTCAACCTGAAATGTTACCTCTGATTTCTCTCCACAGGTGCTGCCAGACCTGCTGAGCTTTTCAAGCAGATTTCTGTTTTTAAATCACAGAACATCCTGGCTTGAATGTATACCAGTATTCAACTTGCTTAACATTATGTGAGAACACTTGACAGCACAATGAATAAAACTCTGGGTTAGTTAGGTTGAGCAAGCAGTGCAACCATGACAGTGCTGCCCATTCCAAGGACAAATGCGAGAAAACTGACACGTAATGCTAAAATAAAGAACTGCGGATCTGAAACAAGAGCAGAAATTGCTGGCGAAACTCAGCAAGCCTGGCAGCATCTGTGGAAAGAGAGCAAAGTTAATGTTTTGAGTCCAGTGACTCTTCATCAGATTCCCACAGTTGTGGAGTTTCATCAGCAGTTTCTGTTTTTGTTTCTGACATGTAAAGCCATCCCTGAAAACATGCTGTAAATATTATTATCCGGTGTGCAGTACCACTCTCAAGAAAAGCAAAACTGGACTAAATAATATAACACAAAATACTCATTTGCAAATCATATATAACAGAAATCTCTCCACAGAAGACCAACTCTCATATTTGGAGTCATTTCCTGATTGCATTACCAGAGGAGCACTCAAATGAAATTGCTTAAGATATATTGTCAGTTATATCTGTGCCTTTTGGAATGTACTTTCAGCATTCTCTGGTATTTAAACAGGCCATGATTGTTTCATTTGTAATGTGCTTTCGTGAGTATATGAACAAGGAACAAGAGTTGGTCACTTTGCCCTTTGAACCTGCCCCTCTATTCAATAATAAAATCATCAATTTTAACCTCAACCTGCATAAAAACCTGATAATCTCTCATCCACTTGGTCATCAAGAATCTATCAAGCTCAGCCTTAAAAATATTTAAAGATTTGGTATCCATTGCATTTTGAGGAAAGGAATTCCAGAGATTCACAATCCTGTGAGAGAAGAGTCTCTGTGCAATGTTTAAATTACATCCTCTGCTGATTGTACTGACCAATAATGTCTCTCCAAAGACCACCATGCGAGGAGCAGGTTAACAAATGGGTGGGTGGGTCAGAAGAAATCGTACAACATTGTCTGATAACTGCTACCAAGAGAAA
This sequence comes from Chiloscyllium punctatum, assembly GCF_047496795.1. Lineage (NCBI taxonomy): Eukaryota > Metazoa > Chordata > Chondrichthyes > Orectolobiformes > Hemiscylliidae > Chiloscyllium > Chiloscyllium punctatum. The sequence continues at coordinate 25,374,683 of NC_092740.1, read as the reverse complement.
TTTCACTAAAATCTGAAAGAAAGAGTATAAGACCCAACAAATCTCAGGAGGTTTCCCATCAGACACGTTCTGTAACTTTGCCACAGAATGTTGGCAGGAAGCTGATCTGTTCGTGGGAGTATTCTTGAGAGAAAGAGGTGAAATTCCCTCCTATCCCGCACCATGGAGATTGGAATTGGGGGGAGCAGAATGGGAAGGTGCAATGTAGGAGAGGAAGATAAGTGACTTCTTTATCTGGGATTTGGCGTAAGGACATGAGAAGCAGGATTACAAATCGGCCTTTTAGCTCTCTGGTCTGCTGTGCCTCAATGCGACTAAACATCGAGATTAACTCCACTTTCTTCCTGATATTGTTATTCTGTTATTCACCCAAAATCCTGTCATTGTCAGTCACAAGGGCACTCATTGACTCAGCATTCATAGCTGTCTGCGATAAGAAATTTTAAAAATATGTTCTCACTCACTACTCACATATTTTGGTATATATTTAACTGTAGAGACAAAAAAAAACCTGCAGATGTTGGAATCTTAGGGATCGGTTCATCAAGCACCCCAGCTTGGCCTACAGGGGTCAACTGGACCTCCCAGTCACCACCCATTTTAATTCCACTTCCCACTCCCATTCTGACATGACCATCCTTGGTCTCTTCCATTGCCACAACGAACCATACTGCAAATTGGGGGACCAACACCTCATCTTCCACCTGGGCAGCCTACAGCCCGGAGGACTCAACATTGAGTTCTCCAATTTCAAATAACCTCCCTTCCCATCCCCAACTCCCTTCCCAGCCCCTCCCCCGCCCTCCCACTCCTCCCTGCCACCTACCAGATTCCTTCCTCCCATTGACCAACCAGGTCGTACTTTCTACCTGTCGTCACCTGTCCCCACTTCACCACCCTGCCCCCACCAACCCCTTTATCTCCAGCTCCCCCTACACCCACCCCCAGTGAAGGGTTACACGCAAGACCTCGACTTCTCTACCTCCTGATGCTGCCTGGCTTGCTGTATTCCTCCAGCCTCCTGCTTGTCTACCTTATATTTAGCTATGGCAATTTACCCTTGAGAATTGAATAAATTAAATATTGGACCAAGGGATTGGGTTTTGATTTGATGTCAAATATTGGATGTAATCTTGTCTCCCACCACCAGATGGCATTTATAGTCACATTGTGCGAAAGTAACATGGATGTTTTGTATTTGGACAACGAGAGGTAAAGCTCAGGCAGGGGCTAAAATGACATCTTAAGTTGAGTATATACAAAGGGAAAAGGGAAATGGAGACTGTAAGTAACGTAAAGGAGAAAATACCTGCGGCTGATCTGATAGTACAATCTGATCAGTTAAAAACGCGAGCATCGCATTAATTTTATATACTGAACCTGATCAAAAACCAATTTTGGAAACAAATAGTGTGTTCCTGTGAAGGTCATGTTAAGAGATAGGAAGAAAAAATTGAACATAAATGTACAATGAGTTACTGTCAGAGGTTATTGTTCAAGGTATTTTGTAGACAACAAGATTTTTTTAAAAAGCACATTGAGCTGAATAGTTAGACTGTTTATCTTCATGTCCAGAGAATCCTAAGAACTTTGATTAGCCCACCCAAATCTTTCACTCACCTAAGTCTCAGGAACTATCAGGACTTTTGGGAAGTCTCACTGCAATTGTAGAGGGACCAGGTGATCCCGTATCTGGAGGACTGCGGTCAGTTTTATTTTCCTGAGCTGAGTGAGGTTTGACTTGCCCTTAGTGGGTATACACTGAAGACTGATTTTCTGATGAGGGAATTACTGTATGGAGAGCGATTGAGGATATTGAGCCTATGTTGCTGTGTTGCTTTGAGTTTGGGAAGACTGAAGCATCTAAAATCTTGAGGGGCTTGATGGGGATGGAGGAAGGGGTAACTGCTGTGTGGGTGTTGTCACTGGCTGGAGAGTTGAGAATGAAGGATCAGGATATTGGGGCAGTTAGTTCAGGCTGCGATGAGGGGAAGTTTCTTCACTCAGCAAGTTTAGATATTTGCAATTCACTAATCCAGCTGGGAACGCTCTGTCTTTGAGTATGTTTGAGTCTGTCACAGAGCATAATTAAGTCAGAGATTGATGAAATCTTTGGTTGCCCCCGTACTGATACTTTAGACCTTGCCAACTTGAAAATACTCAGTTGATGCATGTTGTCTGCTTTCTATCCATTAACCAAACCTCTGTCTAAGTTAATATATTACCCCAGAGTTTTTTTTAAAATTCACTCTTCGGCCATACCATCGCTGGTTGGTCAGCATTTATTGCCTGTCTCTTGCGCCCTTGAGAAGGTCATGGTGAGCTGCCTTCTTCAACTAAAGTCCATCTGCTACAGTTTGACCCACAATGCCCTTAGGGAGGGAATTCAAGGATTTTGATCCAGCGACAGTGAAGGAACAGTCCCATGCACCCTTCACGTGCTAATATTTTTCTGGCACATTGCCAATGTTTTTTGAAAGTCTAATTATACCATACCTACTGGCTGTCCTTTATCCTTGCTACTAGTTATACTCTCAAAGACACTACTTTTCAAAAAAAAATGTATTCCTCAAAGGATGTGGGCTTCCTTGCTCAGTTAAGAATTATCACCTGGCCCTAGTCCCTAGAAAATGGTGGTGAGCTGCCTTCTTGAATTGCTGCAGTGCATTTGTTGTAGGGGTTTCCTCGATGCTTTTAGGAGGGATTTCAAGATTTTTGACCCAGTATTGGTATATTTTCGTGTCTGAATGGTGAGTGGCTGGGAAAGGACATTTCAGCTGGTGATGTTCCCATGTATCTGTCTCACTAGTCTTTCTGGATGATAGAGGTCATGGGGTTTAAAGGTGCTGTATAAGGCGCCTTGCCGAATTTCTGCAGGGTGTGTTACAGATGGCCCATACTGCTGTTACTGAACATGTTTGTGCATTTAGTGCCAGCCAAGCGGACTGCTTTGTCTTGGATGATGTCAAGTAGTGTTGTTGAAGTTGCATCCTTTCAGGCAAGTAGGGAATATTCCATCACACCCCTATCATGTGCCTTGTGGACGGTGTTGATAAAGTGTGGAGCTGGAAATGGCACGGCAGGTCGAGCAGCATCACACGAGCAGGGGAGTCGATGTTTCAGGTCAGAATGAAAGGTTCCTACCTGAAACATTGACTCCTCTGCTCCTCTGCTGCTACTTGACCTGCTGCTCCACACTTTATCAGCTCTGACTTTCCAGTATCTGCAGTGCTCACTGGCTCCTTGTAGATGGTGGACAGGCTTTGGGAGTTCTGCTGTATTCCTGGCATCTGACCTGGTCTTATAGCCAGTGTATTTATATGATGAGTCCAATTCAGTGTCTAGTCAATATTGATTCCAGGATGTTGATAGTGGAGATTCAGTAGTGGCAATGCCATCAAATGTCAAAAGGTGACGTTTAGATTTGTCTCATTGGTGCTGGTCATGGCCTTGCACTTGTGTGGTGAAAATGCTACTTGCCACTTGTTAACCCAAGCCTGGATATTTTTCACATCTTGCTGTACTCGGACACAAACTGCCTCAGTATATGAGTCATGACTAGTGCTGAGCACTAGTCATCTCTTCTTCTGACCTTATGATGAAGAGAAGTTCATTGATGAAACAGGTGAAATGGTTGGGCACAGGACACTACCCAGAGAACCTCCTGCAGAGATGTCCTGGAGCTGAGATGACTGACCTACAACAACCGCAACCATCTTCCCGTGTGCCAGGTATAATACCAACCAGTGGAGAGTTTGCCTCCTGGTTCCGATTGATTCCAGTGTCGCTAGGGCTCCTTGATGCCGCACTCAGTCAAATGCAGTCTTGATGTCAAGGGCTGTCACTGTCACTTCATCTCTGAGGATGATCTCTTTTGTTCACCTTTGAGAAAAGGCTGTGATGAGGTCAGCAGCTGACTGGCCCTGGTGGAACACAAACTGAAGATCTGTGATCACCACTGTGTAAGCTATTGTTTATCAAGTGCTGCTTGGTAGCATCATCGATTACCCCTATCGTCTCTTTACTGACAGTGAAGAGTTTACTGATGGGGTGGTAATTGGCTGGATAGGATCTGTCTTGCTTTTTGTGTACATGACATACCTGAACAATTTTTCACATTGTTGCGTCGATGCCAGTGGTGTGTGTTGGCTTGGGGTGGGGTGCAGAAAGTTCTGGAACCACAATCTTCAGTACTGTTGCCAGAATGTTGTCAGGGCCCAGAACTTTTGTTGTATCCACTTCCTTCAGCTGTTCCTTGATACCCAATGGAGTGAATTATTTTGCCTGAAGATTGGCATCTTTGATACTGGGGTCCTCTGGCAAAAGTATATCATCCATTGATGATCTAGAGACTTGATGGTAATGCTACAGGGGGAATATGTTGGACTAAAGTAACTATTTCTCTTTCATAAAACCATGTTGACTTGACCTGATCCTGCTATTATTTCCAAAATAATTATTAAGTCTGAATTACTATTTAATTCCAGGATTTCCCAATGACTGGTATCTAGTCCACTGGAGTTTCCTGTTTTCTCTATATCATCTTTCTTGACTAGCCCTGTTACGTTTGCTATTTTCCAATCTGTTGGGAATGTTTTGGAGTCGAGGGAATTTTGGTAAATCATACTAAAGGCGTCCTGTACTTCTGCTGCTTGCTGGTTTGAACCCTGGAATATAGATAATCAGGTCATGATTTGTCCCCTTTTAGCACCTTAAGTTCATCTAATAATTTGTCTCTGCCGATATTAATGTAGATTTTTCATGCTTATTAGTTCCATGGTTGTCTGAAGCCAGACATAAAATAATTTGTCACTGACCCTGCCATTTCCTCATTACGTGGAAAATAGAAGCAGGGATAGACCATCCAGCCCTTCCATTCTGCTGCACCATTCAATACAATCCTGGCTGATTGTCCTGTTCGTGCTCTCACCCCAGGAACTGTATCCATCTCCTCCTTGAAAACATTCGATGTTTTGGCCCCACCGCTTTCTGAGGCAGAGACTTCCACAGGCTCACCACTCTCGACGTGAAGAAATTTCCCCTCATCTCAGTCCTATCCGTAGACTGCAACCCCTGGCGCTGGAGAAAGGAATTGCAGGCAGGAAGGAGTTATCACTCAGCATGCGACCTCCTACCTTTTGAGTGAAATGTCCACCATAGGCTTAGCAAATGGGTGGCAAATCTAAAAATTCACCCCTAACTTCTATTGCAACATGGGCCTTTCCTATTTCCCAACCTTCCTCTAATTCACACAGTTATTCCAGGCCCTCTCCTGCAATTCTGAGCCTCTTTTAGAGCTCTCTCGGGATGATGCAGTTCTCCTTCAGATCTATGGTCACTGTGGTGGATTCCTTTCATATTCACATAAACCAGCAAAAGCAACTGCTTTCCTCCAGAGGACTGCAGCATTGCTGAGGAGCAGTAGCTCATGTTAATCGCTGGCAGCTTGTATAATGAATTCCAGGTGACCCCGTGGTACCGTTTCATCACTCGATATAAATATATGTATCAATGGTGGATACTTTCCTTGGTATTTGTTGAAAGGTTATAATAAAGTTTGTGAGATATCTGCCGGGGTTGATAACAAAGTTTTGTTGAAACTTTGTTGAGAAGTTATAATAAAGTTTGTGAGATATCTGCTGGGGTTGATAATAAGATTTAATCCTTTTCCCTTGCACTCAACTCTGATTCCCCGCTATGGACAAAAAAAGCCTTGCAAATGAGGGAAATGTTTAAAATATTTCACCATTTAATCAATGCATTTAGTCAGAAGTAAGGGGAAAAGTGCAAGGGAGCTGATTAATGTCAAGTGGCAAACAGGTAGACTGGATTTGTCATTATTAAATATTGTGGCCGTAAAGTTCTCATGAAGAAAAGGGAAGGAGTTGTGCTGTTCATCTGTTTCATCCAAAAAAGCTACATTTGAGCAAACATCATGAATGACTGTGGTATTTTGAAGAGAAGTGGTTTTGTCAGCGGTATGTGGATTTTAACTTTTTAAAGAAGATATTTATTACCCCTAATGTTAACGCAGATTAAATTAATTGGTGCAGGTCAAGGTTCAGAGTGTTTTTCCTCACCCATTGCAGTCGGTGATCAGTGACTTACACTCCCCTGCAAAACTCCTAATCTCTCTGTCAGGTAACTACCACCAAATAAATGATATACGAAACCAAAATAATCCAGCTGCTGAAAGAAAGTTAGAAAATACTGGAAACACGCAACAGGTCAGGAAGCAATTGCAGGAGATGGAGGAAGAGTTGGTTTCCTGGCTGGGTCAGAATCCAGATGTATGAATAGAAAGTGCAACAGAACAGAATAGAAGAAGGGTCACAAATCACATGTGAGAAATTAACTCTGTTTCTCTCTCTGAAGATGCTGACAGACTGGCTGAGTTTCCCCGGTGCTTTCTGTCTGCAGTTCTGTTATCCAATGTTCTCATTTTGCTTTCATATCAGATTCCCAAAGCCTGTCTAATCCCAGACTTGGAATTTGGAAATGAACGGGAAAAGGCGCCAGGTAAAATTGATGGCTGAGCCTGCATTTCCAAGGGGAGGGCCGCAGTCTGCTCCCACTGGCAACCCCCACTGAGAAATGTGGGTGCTACTGAGGCTGACAGGAGGTGCATGTCCCTCTAACTGAACAACCTGTGCCCATGGCTGCGACCACCTGGCGTAGAATAAAAATTAGGGCCATAAAAATAGGGGCAGCATGGTGGCACAGTGGTTAGCACTTCTGCCTCACAGTGCCAGAGACCCGGGTTCAATTCCTGCCTCCTGTGTGGAGTTTGCATGTTCTCCCCGTGTCTGCGTGGGTTTCCTCTGGGTGCTCCGGTTTCCTCCCACAGTCCAAAGATGTGCAGGTCAGGTGAATTGGCCATGCTAAATTGCCCGTAGTGTTAGGTGAAGGTGTAAATGTAGGGAAATGGGTCTGGGTGGGTTGCTCCTCTTTGGAGGATCGGTGTGGACCTGTTGGGCCGAAGGGCCTGTTTCCATACTGTGAGTAATCTAATCTAAACCATTCAGGAGAGATGCTAGTAAACACTTCCACACACAAAGAGTGGTGGATCTTTTGAACTCTCTTCCACAAACAGCAGTGGATGCTAATTCAGGTGTTTGTTTTAAATCTGAGATAGAAAAACTTGTGAAGGAATATGGACTAAAGGCAGGTATCCAGAGTTAGGTCATGGAACAGCAATGATCTTATTGAATGGCCAAGCAAGGTTTGAGGGGCTGAAACACCTGTTCCTGTTCCAACGCATGGCAATGAGATGGTGAGGATTTAAAGAAGACAGAGTTGGTTCTCCAGCCTCAGCAGACAGGCTGTCATCGGACAACAGCAGGCTTTGGGTTCATTTTTTGGAAGGAGATAAGAGGGTGCTCCTCCTCCATTGGGGAGATCCTGGTGACATCACAACTTTACCCTCCACTCGCAGCTCATTCCAAACACACACCACTGTCTGTGTGAAAAAGTTGCCCCTTAGATCTCTTTTATATCTTTTCCCTCTCACCCTAAACGTGTGCCCTCTAGTTCTGGACTCCCCGACCCCAGAGAAAAGACTTTGTCTATTTTTCCTATCCATGCCCCTCATAATTTTGTAAACCTCTATAAGGTCACCCCTCAACCTCCGACGCTCCAGGGAAAACAGCCCCAGTCAGTTCAGCCTCTCCCTATAGCTCAAATCCTCCAACCCTGGCAACATCCTTGTAAATCTTTTCTGAACCCTTTCAAGTTACACAACATCTTTCCGATAGGAAACTTGCCCACCACCAGGCTCACTGGTCTATAGTTCCCTGGCTTGTCCTTCCCACCCTTCTGAAACATTGGCACCACGTTAGCCAACCTCCAGTCTTCCGGCACCTCACCTGTGACTATTGATGATACAAATATCTCAGCACGTGGCCGAGCAATCACTTCTCTAGCTTCCCACAGAGTTCTCAGGTACATCTTATTTCACATGGCTTCACTGAAAACCAGATATCATGGGCAGCACATTCTGCTGGAATGCCAGACTCCCAAGGTAACTGCTCTACTTGGCACCAAAAGAGAAAATGCTGGAAAATCTCAGCAGGTCTGGCAGCATCTGTAAGGAGAGAAAAGAGCTGACATTTCGAGTCTAACTGACCCTTTGTCAAAGCTTTTCCAGCATTTTCTCTTTTGGTTTCAGACTCCAGCGTCCGCAGTAATTTGCTTTTTATCTTTTGCCCTACTTGGCAACTTGATAAGAGACTTCCGGAAGGACAGGAATGTCCTGAATAAAGAGAGTCTGTGGGTCTGGAGTTACATGTAGGCCACAATTCAAATGGGGTTTTTCCCCCAGACGATCAACACTGGCATCATTATTTTTATTGAATTCAAATTCCACCGTGGAGACACTGTGAACCCACGTCCCCTGGGTCTCTGAATTAATAGGTCTAGTGATAATACCACTAGGCCATCACCTACTCTCTTCAAAGGTGAGGTGTTTGGAGGGTTGTGCACACCCTCAGCTGCAGATTCCTAGCAATGTCTCCTGATGTGTTCAGAGCCTTAGAGTCATGGAGCCATATGGTGCAGAAGAGGCCCTTTGGCACGTCAAATGTGCGTGGATAAGAAAAAGCCGAATGAATGTCTACAATTTGGCCGGTCACAGGCCAGCATCTCCAGTGAGGCGCCCGGAATGCTCAGCCTCTTCAGGAATACTTTCAGGATGTCCTTGTCCTTCCGGAAATCTCCTATCAAGTTGCCAAGTAGAGCAGTTGCTTTGGGAGTCTGGCATTCCAGCAGACCGTGCTGCCCATGATATGTAGTTTTAAGTGAAACCATGTGGAATAAGGAGAACAGCTGTGACTGAAAAGACATAAAGCTGTCATCAAAGAACCTAGAGAGGATGTGGGTCAGTTCACAGTAAATCATGATTAACAATCAAGCGTTCAGCTATCTTCCTTTATCGATTAAGGAATTGATCTGGACTTAATGTAGTGTGATTCTGGGAAGATTTTCAGTCAGACAAATGTGACATCATTTTTGCATGCAATTGAAACAACTCCTTATCAAAACGAAACAAAGATGAGAAAGGCACTTGAGCAGATAAAACATACCACCAAAACAATGGAGCAGCAAAGAAAACAATTCAGGTGACCTTTTGCCTAAGAGGTCAATTGTATGTGTCTCAAAATCAACTTCCTCGCTATTAAACAGGATGCTGCATCATTTCCCATTGTGTGCTTTATATCACTTGATGAACAAGTTTTAAATTAGTGTTACGCCCATGGGAACTTGCATTGGTAATTTGCATGATGTTAAACAGACCATCATCATTTTTGGGAGTCGTGTCTGGAAGAACTATCCAGTGCTGAGAAGTGGTTGCAAAGAGGTGGGAATGTTGATGGAGAATAGTGGGAAAGTGAAATCGCAGGGGAAAACAGTGGAAAGACTCAACAGGTCAGTCAGCATCTGAAATATTAGAAAAAGACAATTTCCCGATCAAGCACAGCGTTAAATTTGCCTCTTACTTGACCTTTAATACAACTTACACCAAATGGAGCAAGTGAGAGTTTTACAGCATTCCAGGCTACCTTGTTCCTGATTTGGCATGGGATTGTGACTAAGTGACTTGAGGAACTCAGCCCAGAGATGCTCTCTGGATTCAGTGCCTGAGAAATGAATGTCCAGGAGAAGAATACAATGGGAAAGGTCTCATGTCCCACAGTGGCCAAATAGTGTGTGTCCTTGAAACAGTGTTACCTTTGACCATCCTTCTAACCACTTCCCCATCAACTGTCTTGGCTTTGAAGCTGACCTCTAACCCTCAGGACCAATTGGCTGAGAAGTGGCAGATGGAGTTTAATTCAGATAAATGCAAGATGCTGCATTTTGGGAAAGCAAATCTTAGCAGGACTTCTACACTTAATGGTAAGGTCCAATGGAGTGTTGCTGAACAAAGAGACCTTGGAGTGCAGGTTCACAGCTCCTTGAAAGTGGAGTTGCAGGTAGATAGGATAGTGAAGGCGGTGTTTGGTATGCTTTCCTTTATTGGCCAGAGTATTGAGTACAGCAGTTGGGAGGTCCTGTTGCGGCAGTACAGGACATTGGTTAGGCCATGTTGGAATATTACATGCAATTCTGGTCTCCTTCCTATTGGAAAGATGTTGTGAAACTTGAAAGGTTCAGAAAGGATTTACAAGGATGTTGCCAGGGTTGGAGGGTTTGAGCTATAGGGAGAGGCTGAACAGGCTGGGGCTGTTTTACCTGGAGCGTCGGAAGCTGAGGGGTGACGTTATAGAGGTTTACAAAATTATGAGGGAGATGGATAGGATAAATAGACAAATTCTTTTCCCTGGGGTTTAGGGTGAGAGGGGAAAGATATCAAAGAGACCTAAGGGGCAACTTTTTCACGCAGAGGGTGGTACGTGTATGAGCTGCCAGAGGAAGTGGTGGAGGTTGGTACAATTGCAACATTTAAGAGGCATTTGGGTGGGTATATGAATAGGAAGGGCTTGGAGGGATATGGGCTGGGCGCTGGCAGGTGGGACTAGATTGGGTTGGGATATCTGGTCGGCATGGAAAGGTTGGACCGATGGATCTGTTTCCATGCTGTACATCTCCATGACTCTATGACCTGACACATCAAATTATATCAGGATTCCCATTTGGTACATGCAGCTGGACTGCTTTGGTCAAGGTAGCCATGTTTGTCTCAGACTTCCAGATTGGTGACCATTGGCTGCCTGCTTCTCCAGGGCACAAGCTGAATTTCCTCGCCACTGATTGCATTAGGTTAGCTGCAAGCCCTTCTGTGCCTTCAATTGCCTAAGTTTCAGCAATATCATCACTGCACCTCTCCATCTCTCTCCCTCACTTTCCTCCTTTTAAGAAACTCCTTTCACTGGTTGTTGGTTACTTGACTCTATGAGTCCCGATGAGAATTTTGCTGTAGCCCCACAGTGGGGTTTTTAGGCTTGGTAAAGCCCTCAAAATTTCATGGCCTCGTGCAATTCTGGATAGCTCACTGCATCTATTTACCACAGTGCTATCCAAAGAGAGTATTGGGAAGCCTCCACCTAGGACCCAAGCTGATATCTTGGGGTCTCGGGGGCATGAATGTCTGATCCCTTCCCATTTGTTCTCAAAGGTCTTCCCCACCTCCAGTGGCTGAGACTCTGGGTTGTAAGCAATACTTGAGCCAACCTAATTGAGGCCCTAAAGTGGACAGATAATGGACATGTGGTGGTACTTCCCAGGCCAGCCACCACATTTGTCCAGAGTATCGGAGGTCGGGTGGGTGTGGGGGACAGGAAGCCCTGCTGATTAATCTGCCCTGGTCTCAGGACTAAAAGGTACCACGTTATGGGCCTCCTTTTCCGATCACAAGCCTCACCCACTCCCCACCCCACAGCAAGGTCCTTTCCCTACCCTAGGTGGCCCCTCCCCATTTGGACCTCATCTCAACCCATCCACGCTGCCTGCAGTCCCAGAAATGGCCATCGCTCTGGGTGGCACTGCTGGGGCCAGAGAGCTGCCAGCCAGTCAAGTCACAGCTAGCCCTCGGAAATTGGTTGGATTGGTTGGTCCTGGTGTCCCAACCACCCCGTGGCTCAACACTTCAATTCCCCCTCCCACTCCTCCAAGGATATGCAGGTCCTTGGACTCCTCCATCGCCAGACCATAGCAACACGACGGTTGGAGGAAGAGCGCCTCATCTTCCGCCTAGGAACCCTCCAACCACAAGGGATGGACTCAGATTTCTCCAGTTTCCTCATTTCCCCTCCCCCCACCTTGTCTCAGTCAAATCCCTCGAACTCAGCACCGCCTTCCTAACCTGCAATCTTCTTCCTGACCTTTCCGCCCCCTCCCCCACTCCGGCCTATCACCCTCACCTTGACTTCCTTCCATCTATCGCATTGCCAACGCCCCTCCCCCAAGTCTCTCCTCCCTACCTTTTATCTTAACCTGCTGGACACACCCTCCTCATTCCTGAAGAAAGGCTCATGTCCAAAACGTCGATTCTCCTGCTCCTTGGATGCTGCTTGACCTGCTGTGCTTTTCCAGCAACACATTTTCAGCTCTGATCTCCAGCATCTGCAGTCCTCACTTTCTCCCCCAGTCACCTATTATCCAAACAAATCCATATGTTGTAAATGGCGTGAACAGTCAGGAACTTAATCAGGGGCCTGAAGTCATAGCTAGTATCATGGGAAGCAATCAAAACTTTCACTAGACTTTAGCAGCTGCTATCTGAGGGCTCCTTTAACTTCACCACATTATTCTGGTAGTCAAAACAATTCACAAGAATCTGTCCTTGATGGGTTTTTTTTTAGCCTTACAGACCAGACTAACCTGGTGTCATCTGCAAAGGTTTATACATCAGATTTTCAAATGCTGAAATGGCTGTGATCCTTTGAGAGGGGCTTCAATTTGAAAGTCAGTCCTGGAGGGTGTCTGAAATTTTCAAGGCTGCGTTTGTTGCCAATGCAGGGGGTGCACTCACTGCCCATGCCTGTGAGAACACTGCCATCCATCAGGAACTTAGCATCAACTTGCAGCAGAACATCGCAATTGTCAAGTCGAAAAAGCAGCATTGAAGCAACCAATTGCCCCATGTCCCCACTCTTTAAAACTTTCAAACTCCTCATGCAATTTGCGTAAAAGTAGGTTTATCATACAACATGTGATAGCTATCTAAACAGTGTGTGGTTTAATGAAAGGTTCAACTATTAGTCTTCCAAGTCAGTAATGCAAACGTGACAGAAGTTCACTGCACAATTTCTCAACTATGGGCAGCAAGGGAAGCAGAGAAGGAGGCAGCAAAGGGACCAGTGAGTGGGAGTGGGCTTTCAAAGGGACAGTCAGTGTTTTGATGGTTGTTTTGGTCTTAATTTTACTTGGTCATCCTCATTCCCCTGCACCTATCCTGCAGAAGCTGGAATGAGTTGCCTACTCTGCACGCTGAGGCTGTGACACACTCCAACATGGCTGCTGCCTTCATATGAGGCTGGATGTAGATGGGCAAACCCCACCATTTCATTCTATCAGCACTTCTCCATTGGGTGCTGAGTTTGCCTCCTACCCAGTTAGCACTTTTGCATCCAAAATTAGCATTGCATTAGTGACACAGTCAAGGTCCATGGTGAAGTGCCAGAATTTATCTGAATGTTGGGTCCCTGTTTTGAAAATCTGGCCTGCATGGTCAGAGCAATATACTGATACAGTTATGGTTAAGATTTTGCACACACTGTTCGTGATGTTGGAGTGTGAAGTTGAAGTTGATTCATCAGAAACAGTAGGTCAGTAACTCTTGCTGAGCACTGCATTGTTTGTCAAATCTGATGGAACTAAAATGACCCAAATAGCTCAAAACATACTAGGGTTGGGGGAGGACAGTGGGGGGGATGAGATAGCATAATGATATAGTTATCACTGATACTCCAAGAAAAGTTCATCTTTACATCATCAGATTGGTAGATCTTTTAAATACAGTAGGTGGCACACAAATTGAGGGTAAGGAAGGATTACAGATTTTAAATTCTAGATACCTTGTTTGTTCTGCCAAGTTCATTCATCCAACACCGCAGTACTAACAAGGGTGTTATAAATGACTGCCATTGCTGGGGGAGCTTCCTGCATCACTTTCACTTCCTGTCTTAGCGTTCTTTTGCTCTGATTCCAATTCCTCCTGATTTGGATCTCAGTTAGCAGGACACTGTTAAAGTCAAAGGCTCTTCTCTTTTTAAATTGATGGTGATCTCAGGTATCTCCTGACTTCCATTCCCTTCCTGACTATCCTCAACCTCATCCTAGTGGACATCAGCCTCACTAAACCAGGTGTGCATTTGATGTAGCTACTCCACTTGTGTTCCACATTCTTGATATACTGCCCATCTCCACCCACTGTCTCCCATGTGACTATCACTGTAGTATAGTAACCCACCTCAGCTGTTCATCCTTTAATATGTTGACAGGCCAACACTGCTCAAATTACTTCTCCATTACTTCTTACTCCTTTCTTCTTTAGATCCTGTGACAGACCTCCTGTCTTATTCCTGTTCAACTCTGACCCAGGGTGTGGAAGTTTTTTTGTGAGATTTTATTTCAGTGCATGCATAAGCAGAAGCTCAGAGGAAACACTCTTGTCTTTGAGACGAGAGGGATCACAGATTCAAGGCCCATTATAGGAAAGCTAAACATGTTCTCATTGGAAAGAAGAAGGCTGATAGAGACATACAAGGTGATCAGAGGACGAGATAGGGTTGACAGTGAAAGTCTTTTACCGAGAATGATGACCTCAGCTTGTACGAGGGGGCATAGCTACAAATTGAGGGGTGATCGATTTAAGACAGATGTCAGAGGCAGGTTCTTTACGCAGAGAGTGGTCAGGGTGTGGAATGCCCTACCTGCTAAGGTAGTCATCTCAGCCACATTAGGGAGATTTAAACACTCCTTAGATAAGCACATGGATGATTTTGGGATAGCGTAGGGGAACGAGCTGAGAATAGTTCACAGATCAGCGCAACATCGAGGGCCAAAGGGCCTGTTCTGCGCTGTGTTGTCCTATGTTCTATGATGACCGTTTCTTGCGGCACTGTTGGAGGTGCTGTCATTCACGTGAGTCCCAAGGTCCCAGATACTCTCTCTGATAGTTCTGTAACTTTCTGAGACGTTATTCTGCAGTGGACTTCATTAAGGTGTCCTGGGCAATATTTATCCCTCAATCAATCAGCATCACCAAAACAGATTACAGTATATGGTTTGGTTTTTACTCGGTTGCTGTTCGTAGGATCTTGCTCTGTGAAGGTTCGGCATTTCCTGCATTACAATAGTGATTACATGTCAAAAGTACTTAGCAGGCTGTAAAACACCTTGGGATGACTTGAGAGGCTATGCAATTAAAGTTAATAAGTCCTTCTTTTAGTTTTAGCAGTTAGCTCTTGGTCCTATGTTTAGCATTTTAATATATGTATCACTTAATGAGAAAATTGCTAGTCTTGTGATTCTGAACTCTTTCACTTGTTTGTTCACATTAATCCGTTTGATTCTGTGTATACTTTTAAAGATTTCATGTGCTTGCACTTTTCCATGCAGCTTTAATTCTCGTACTTACTTTCTTGTAGCTCGTCTCTCATTTTTCCCTTCAGGCTGCCTCCGAACATGAAGACTGGAGGATTTATGGCTGTATCAGTGGGAGCCAAGCCAGTTCTCAGCATGATTTTAAAAGCTATATGAAAAGAAACAAATTGCTTCCAAAAAAATGGCATCTGGTTAAAATGTTAGGAAATGTGTAGCTTTCTTTTTTATCCTGCAGTTCTTCATTTTTAGTTTGGTCTCTAATCTACTCGTTTTATACTTGGTTTTCAAAGTCTTTCCACAAGCCCGTCTTCCTATTATATTCATTTAATGGTTCCCTCTTTTTTTTTGACAATTAACAAGTCAGGCAACTTTGTTTAAGAAAAATAGAAAGCGCCAGAAGCACATTGGTCACTGGTTAATATGTCGCATATAAAACCCTTGCCCAGAAATGCTTTGAATAGGACAGCCTCTCAGAGCAATTGCATCTTAATTAGGTAACATAATGATATAATTGCAACATAAATGATGCCGCTGCAGTATACTTATGTTTATTCTGAAATAAAAGAGACTTAAGGAACCTAAAGAAGCTGCAGCAGAGAGCCACAAATTAGATCCTTGATGTTGAGGAATGAATTATGAGGAACACTTTGGCAAAGTGAATCCTTAGCCTTAAAAGCATGTCCATGTTGGCCCATTGATGGAATGATATCCTCACTATTTTAAAATTATAAGGAGTTTTTTTCTGGAATGTGGGTGTTGTTGGCTAGGCCAGCCGTTGGTGCCAATCTCTAATTGCCTTTGAACCTGATTGGCTTAGTGGACCATTTCAGAGGGCAGTTGGGTGGCAACCACATTGCTGTGGGTCTGGAAGCACATGTAGGCCAGGCCAGATCAGGATGGCAGATTTCCACCACTAAAAGTACATGAGTAAACCAGATGTGTTTAGACGACACTCAGCAATGTTTGCATTAGTCTCAGATGGCACTCCAGTGCAATGCTGAGGGAGTGTTTCACTGTCAGAGTTGTCTTTCAGTTGGAATGCGACACTGTGGCCTCTTCTTCTCTCTGAGGAAGCTACAGAAGGTACCCTTATCATAACAAAGACCAGCAGAATTCTCTATTAGTTATTCCCCATCCATCATCACACAAGTAGATGACCTGGTAATTTATCACTTTTTAAAAAAATTCATTCATGCCAAGTGAGTATTGCTGGAAAGACCACTATTTTTGCCCATCCTTAATTTTATAAAATTCACTCTTGGGACATTGGCATCTCTGGCTGGCCAGCATTTTGTTGTCAGACCCTAGTTGCCTTTGAGAAGGTGGTGATGAGTTGCTTTCTTGAACCGCTGCAGTTTACTTGCTGTAGGTAGACCCACAATGCCATTATGGAGGGAATTCCAGGATTTTGACCTAACGACAGAGAAGGGAAGGCAATAACTTTCCAGGTCAGATGGTGGTTGGCTTGGAGGAGAACTTGCAGGTGCTGGGTGTCCTCTTGTCTCTGTTGCCCTTGTCCTTCTAGATGGAAATGATCTTGAGTTTGGAAGGTGCTGTCTGAGGATATTTGGTGAATGTTTGAAATGTATCTTATAAAGTGTACACAATGCTGCTACTGAGCATCGGTGGTGGAGGGAATGGATAATTGTGGATGAAGTGGCAATCAAGTGGGCTACTTTGTCCTGGATGGTTTCAAGTTCCTTGAGTATTATTGGATTTACACCTATCCAGGCAAGTGGGGAATATTCCATCACACTCCTAATTTGTGTCTCATAGACACTGGACAGGTTCTGGGGAGTCAGGAGATGAGTTACTTGTCATAATATTCCTAGCTTCATATCTGTTCTTGTAACCGCCATGTTTATTTGACAAGTCCCAGTTGAGTTTCTGATCAACGGTAACCCCAAGGATATTTATCGTGGGGGATTCAGTTTTGGTAACACCATTGGATGTCATGGGGAAGTGATTAGTTTGCCTCTTCTTGGAGAAGGTCATAGCCTGGCATTTGTGTGGTGTGCATGTTACTTGCCATTGTCAGCCCAAGCCTGAATATTGTCCAGATCCTGTTGGATTTGAACATGGACAGCTTCAGTATCGGAGGAGTCGTGAATGTTGCTGAACATTGTGCAATCATTAGTGGACAGCCCCACTTCCGACCTTATGATCGAGGGAAGGTCATTGATGAAGCAGCTGAAGATGGTTTGGCCTAGGACTCTACCCTGAGGAACTCCTGCAGAGATGCCCTGGAGTTGGGATGACAGCCCTTCAACAAACCCAACCATCTTCCTATCTACCAGGCATGACTCCAACTGGTTTGCCCCTGATGCTTATTGATTCCAGTTTCAATGCCACACTGGGTCAAATATGGCCTTGATGTCAAGGGCTGTCAGTAATGGCAGTGTGAAAGTAGTGATGAGCAGCCTTCTTGAACCAGTGCAGTTTCTGTTGTACAGGTTCACCCACACATAGCACTGTTTGGGAGGGAGCTCCAGCAAGTGCGAGAAGGAGCTGCATGTATTTCAAATCAGACTGATGTGTGACTTACAGAGAACCTTGTAACTGTTGGTATTTCCCAAGTGTCTGTTACCTTTGTTCTTCTAGTTTGTAGAGGTAGTGAATTTGGAGTTTGCTATTGAAGAAAACTTGATCAGTTGTTTCAGTACATCTTGGACATTGTACACATTGCTGCCACTATGCATTGTTGGTGAAGGAAGTAAATGAAACTGGTGTCGTGCCAATCAAGTGGGCGGCTTTGTCCTGGATGATGTTGAGCTTCTTGAGTGTCATTGGAGCTGCACTCATCCTGTCAAATGGAGACTATTCCCTTACATTCCTGACTTTTGGGATTTGGAAACTAAGTTACTCTCTAGAGAATACTCAGCCTTTGACCTGTTCTTGTGACTATTATGTATCTGATCTGATTGGAGTCTGTACACGAGGTATGAAAGGAGCTTCATAAATGCAAATTCCTTCTTTATGTTTATATGAGTCACCTCACACGAGTGATGGTGTAATGCATGGAGCTGGAAAAGACTAGTAAACAGAGGAGCAAATACATATTTATTACACTTTAATACATGTTACACAGAGAAACACACCTTTACTATCTTACACAGAGGAACCTTGATTATCCAAAGGACACGGGCAGGGAGTATTTTGTTCGGTTAATCGAATTCCGGATAATTGAATGCCGGATGACATTGTTTAGCCGAGCATCGCGACCTTGCAATTTTGCCAGTTAATCCGGTATTCAGATAATCGAATGTCGGATAATTGAGGCTCCTCTGAAGATAATTATGTTTTGTGTTTGGATTTAAAAGGCACGGAACCTAATCGAGCTATTACACAAAATAATGCAGCTCCAATCTGGCCTCAGAATCCTGGGTCCACTGCAGGAGTTGCTAGGCAGAAAGAAAAATTGGAGATGTGGAAGGAGGCCCGTACTCAATTGAGTTATCCAGAGATGGTCACATGCTGAATCACATGCTTGGACACAAAGAGGATGTTATAAACACTAAAGTACAACCCTGGACCTTCTTCAGGAAAATACGTGTTGTGCTGAAGTGAGAAGAAGAATCTGTAATAGGTATACAGGTTCCAAATCCACCAAGTGGTCTGCAGTACCTGTTTAACAGAGGCATGTGGATGGCTAACAGCAAACGCCTGAATCCACTGATTCCAGCGTCAAACTGAATCCCGATGGCTGCATGCAATTCTGGATAGCTCACTGCATCCGTTTACCACAGGGCTATCCAAAGAGAGCATCGAGAAGCCCCCAGCTGGCTCCCAAGCTGATATCTTGGGGTCTCGAGGGTATGAATGTCTGACCTCTTTCCATTTGTTCTCAAAGGTCTTTCCCCACCTCTCCCACATCTCGCTGAGCCAATTTCTAAACCTCAAAATAGGCTCACAGCGGGAAAGGGTTTGGAAAGCACTGGTCTACCAATAACTTGAGGTACAGGCAATGTCAATGGAGGAGGGGGACGACATGTGCGATAAGTAATGCAGGGCATTAGCTGACTACCCTTCCATGCAAATCTCTATGCACTAAGATCTCCCTGTATGCTTTCCCCCCACAGCGTCAACCCTCTCACAGTCTATACCACTCCACTGATTATGACGGTTACTGTGAGGGGAGGTCATCATGCTTTTCAGAAACAGTTTTGGTAATTTGTTGAGACAGCGGAGAATAAACTGCTCATACTAGAAATTAAAGTGCACAGTGGGACATAGGGTCAGGGAATCAGCAGCCATCTTTGGAACCTGTGTTATCCATATTTAAATACAAAATCAGTATTCCAAACTGGTGCACACTTTGAACAGTGTCCAGTAATGCTCGTTCCAAAATAGCTAGAAGGAACAAAATTTTAAGTTTGGCAGTCATACCACTGCGGAAATAAGTACACTGATAGAGCATCAGGTTGGGAGAGTCGTTTGAGCCAGGGTTGGAGGACTGGAAGGAACAAGTGTATTTGTCTCAAAGCTGGCAGTAACACAATAATATTCAGATCAAAAAGGAAAATTCCACTCCTAGTAGCCAAAGTAAAGTTTCTTGAAAATAGATCAGCAGCTGACCAGAAATGGGAAAGTTCTTTGACTGTGAATCATATGAATTAGAAAAAAGGAAAGGCACTTTTGGCACCAGCATGATCTAGAAATCTGGTTATCGTGTCAGTGCTATGTTTTCCGCATGTGTTATCCTGACTGTGAAGCTTGTAATCTCCAGGTGCCTGTGAGTTAGCTTCACTTACCACCCAGTCATAAACTGCGATGCAAACCTTTGAGAAAGTCTTAAGAACAGATTTGCAGCTCTGCTCTCCCAGCCTGCCTCACTGCTGGGTTCAAAGTTGACCTCCGTTGGCATTCTCATTTGCACACAGTGAACAGGGGTCACTGATGAGATACTGGTAACGGAATGAAACAAATGCATTTCTGTCATGCCTTCACAGCTTCAGGCTGTCCCCAAAACACAACAGGCAATCGAGCGTTGTGGCTGTCATGATGTGGAAAACCAAGCTGTCAGTTTGAATGTAGCTAACGCCCACACACTGCCAGAAAATATGCTTTCTCAGAGACTTTGGCCAAGTCACAAAGGAGTGTTGTATGAACATGCGATGCCAACCACTGTTAACATGTGATTGGGTAGACAGCTCCCGATATCCCCTTTCCTGACTGGTTGTGCAGACCTACTTGGTTTGAAGTGGTAGAGTAGACCAATTGGGAAGTCTAACGAGAAGAGACTCTGGTTCTAAATAGTTTATTGATGATAACAATCAGGTAAAAGTTAGATTAGTAAGGTGAACATTATACAAATTTAAGGAAGAGACCAAGGATAAGACAAGTTAGTCAAGTTCGATCACACAGGATCCAGGAAGATCTAGTCAACTGGATACAAAATTGGCTTGATGGTAGGAGACAGAAGGTGGTGTTGGAGGGTTATTTTTCAGACTGGAAGCCTGTAACCAGTGGTGTACCACAAAGATCGGTGCTGGCTCCACTGCTTTTTGTCATTTATATAAATAATTTGGATGGGAATATAGGAAGCATGGTTGGTAAGTTTGCAGTTGATGCCAAAATTGGTGGTGTAGTAGACAGTGAAGAAGGTTATTTTGGATTAGTGGTGCTGGAAGAGCACAGTAGTTCAGGCAGCATCCAAGGAGCAGCAAAATCGACGTTTCGGGCAAAAGCCCTTCATCCTGTTCAGAGCGACCTGGGGTTCAATCGTTCGTTGAAAGTGTCATACGTAGACAGGGTTGTGAAGAAGGTGTTTGGTAAACTTGCCTTCATTGGTCAGAACATTGGATTTAGAAGTTGGGATGTTATATTGCGGCTGTACAGGACATTGGTGATGCACTTATGGAGTACTGCATATAGTTCTGGTTGCCCTGCTATAAGAAGGATATTATTAAATAGGAAAGGGTGAAGAAAAGATTTACAAGGTTGTTACTGGGACTGAAGGGTTTGAGTTATAAGGAGAGATTAGATAGACTGGGACTTCTTTCACTGGAATGTAGGAGGTTATGGGGTAATCTTATAGAAGTCTGTATAAAATGCTGGAGCTCAGAAGAATAAAGGGAAATCTGAAGGGGGTATATAAAATGCTGAAGAGGATTGATAAGGTAGACGTTGAACAGATGATCCCCTTTCTGGAACAGTCTCGCGAAAAAGGTCTTAGATACAGGGTGAGAGGAGGTAGGTTCAAAACTGAGATGAGGAGAAACGGCTTTTCTCAGAGGGTAGTGAATCTGCAGAACTCACTGCCCCAGAGTGCATTGAAGGCAGAATTGATCAATAGATTCAAGAAAATGCAAGGTGCTGCATTTTGGAAAAGCAAATCTGAGCAGGAATTACACACTTAAGGATAAGGTCCGAGGGAGTGTTGCTGAACAAAGAGACCTTGGACTGCAGGTTCATAGTTCCTTGAAAGTAGAGTCGCAGATAGATGGGATAGTGAAGAAGGCATTTGGTATGCTTTCCTTTATTGGTCAGAGTATTGAATACAGGAGTTGGGAGGTCATGTTGCGGCTATACAGGACGTTGGTTAGACCACTTTTCGAATATTGTGTGCAATTCTGTCTCCTTCCTATCGGAAGGATGTTATAAAACTTGAAAGGGTTCAGAAAAGGACGTTGCCAGGGTTGGAGGGTTTGTGCTATAGAGAGAGGCTGAATAGGCTGGAGCTGGTTTCCCTAGAGCTGAGGGGTGACCTTATAGTGGTTCATAAAATCATGAGGGGCATGAATAGGGTAAATAGACAAAGTCTTTACTCTGGAGGGGAGGAGTCCAGAACTAGAGGGCAAAGGTTTAGAGTAAGAGGAGAAAGATATAAAAATTACTTAAGGGGCAACCTTTTCACACAGTGTGTGTATGGAATGAGCTGCCAGAAGAAGGAGGCTGGTACAATTGCAACATTTAAAAGGCATCTGGATGGGTATATGAATAGGAAGGGTTTAGAGGGATATGGGTCAAGTGCTGGCAAATGGGACTAGATTAGGTTAAGATATCTGGTAGGCATGGACAAGTTGGACTGAAAAGTCTGTTTCCGTGCTGAACATCTCTATGACTCTAAAGACATAGATATGTTTCTGATGAAAAGCAGGATAGAGACCTGTGGGGAGCAGGCAGGAAAGTTGAGTTGAGACCAAGCTAAGATCAGCCATGATCTTGTTCAATGGTGGAGACTGCTCAAAGGGCTACTTCCCTCCTAATTTCTACGTTCCTCTCATGAGAGGCTGAGATAAGGTGAATAGCAAAGGACTTTTCCCTAGGTAGGGGAGTTCAAAACTAGAGAGTGTAGTTTCAAGGTGAGATGTGAAAGATTTAAAAAGGACCTGAGGGGCAACTTTTTCACACAGAAGGTAGTGTGTTTTTGAAATGAAGTGCCAGAGGAAGTGGTAGGTGTAGTATGGTTATAGCATTTAAAAGACATTTGGATAGGTACATGAATAGGAAAGATTTAGAGGGATATGGACAAAATGCAGACAAATGGAACTAGTTTATTTTGGAAAACCTTATCGAAATGGATTGAGTTAGATCTAACAGTCTGTTTTGGTGCAGTGTGATTCTATTACTCTGTGACAGACTCCTCCAAGACCCTAAGATGTTCTGCCTTTCCCCACCCAAGTCCTTATGTTGCTGCCAGTTTGGGTGGAGCTTTATGCACTGTTCAGCATTAACACTTTCAGAATCATTACTTTATCCAAAAAGGAAACTTATCCAATTGGTCTGTTAATGTAGGACAGATTCTAAACTGGGGTTTTCAGAGGAGTGCCAGCCACAGATCTGAAATGCTCTCTTATTACATAAAATTCCAGGTAAATGGCAAACTGTGTCTTTCAAAAGCCTCAAAGGAAACTGGTTTAATCTAGATTTGGAGAAGCCGGTGTTGGACTGCCGTGGACAAAGTTAAAAATCACACAATTCCAGGTTATAGTTCAACAGGTTTATTTAGAAACACTGGCTTTCGGAATGCTGCCTCTTCATTAGGTGGTTGTGACAAGGAAAGCATCGAAAGGTGGTGCTTCCAAATAAACCTGCAGGACTATAACCTGATGTTGTGTGATTTTTAACTTTGTTTTAGTCTAGGATTCCTGCGACCTCACCCAGTCCATAAAGCCCATTCTTTACTGGAAACACAAACAAGATTTTGACAATCTTAATCAGAAAGCAGCAACGCTAAAACACTTAGCTGATCATTCAGTATCAGTGGAAAGAACAAAGTTAAAAATCACACAGCACCAAGTTATAGTCCCGACAGGTTTATTTGGAAGCACTGGCTTTCGGAGCACTGCTCCTTCATCAGGCTCTGAAAGCTAGTGCTTCCAAATAAACCTGTTGGACTATAACTTGGTGTTGTGTAATTTTTAACTTTGTCCACCCCAGTCCAACACCGGCATCTCCAAATCATGACTACAGTGGAAAGAACAGTTGAGATTATAAAAGCAAAAGTCGAGAGTGTGGTGCTGGCAAAGCACAGCAGGTCAGGCAGCATCCAAGGGGCAGGAGAATCGACGTTTCATCGATGAAAAGCCCTTCATCAGGAGACCTCACGTTCACCCTTATAAAATCAAGAGTAGACGAATCAACACCCAGCATTCAAGAAGCACCTGGCTGAATACATGCAATGGAAGCGAATACAAGGATATGGATCCTGTAAGTGAAGGCAGTTTTAATATTGAAGGGCAAAATGTGACGGTGCAGGCTTGGAGGGCCGAAGGACCTGTTCCTGTGCTGTATTGTTCTTTGTTCTAGCCCCTCCCGACCAAGCCTGAACCTGAACTCCTTTAACTCAACTTTTATCCATATCCATCAAGACTCTTGGCTCAACAAAAATAAAAATTCTTACCAAAATCCTGAGCTGCTGGATGTTGCCTTGTCTGTTCTTTGTGCAGATGCTCCCTGCCCTTCCAAGTGTTTCCAATGAATCTACCCCCTGAATCTGAGTCAGCCCGAGTTAGTTTTTAAGATGATTGAGGCAAGATTTGAGAAGTTGCTGGTGGGCCTTCTTCGTGAGCTGGTACTTGTTGTCCTACGCAGAGTGAGTGGAAATAATTTAATCAGGATGATGTGTCGCTCGGGGAAAGGCTTGGAGGTGATGCCATTTCAATCTCATTGCTGTCCCTTTCTGTGGTGGAGGTCATGAGTTCATATCAACTCAGGCTGAATGGGTTGGTTGCCTTTCATCAACTTGTGGATAGTGGTCATCTGTGCCATGGTTAGGGCTGGTCAGTAGATCCAAGGATGCTCATCAGCCTTACTGCTCTGGTCTGATTTGATGTTAAGCTTCCTAATTCTGTTTTTGCTGGAGCTGACTCAGGCAAACTAGTGTTTCCTCCGATTTCTGACTGGAACTGTGCATTGTGTAGAGGCTGTGTGGGGTTACCAGGTGGGCAAGTCATCAGAATACAGCAAAGCATCTGTCCTGCTGTCATATCCATATCATCTGGGCAGACATTCTGGTTAGGCTATTGAGAGGGGAGCCAATTTTTGTCCTTCAATCAATATCACGAAAACAAGCCATTTGGTTGATATTGTGTTGCTGCTAGTGGAGGCTTGCTGAGCACACTTTGATTGCTGTGTTTCCTACTTTAACAAATATGCCCAAACTTGTAAAGTCCTCCATTGGCTCTAAGCTACTTGGGGTGTCTTGCTGTTGAGAAAAGCAGTGGATAAAATAGACTCATTGAGATGTACAGCAGGGAAACAGACCCTTCGGTGCAACTCGTCCATGCCAACCAGACATCCCAACCCAATCTAGTCCCATTTGCCAGCACTTGGCCCATATCCCTCTCAACCCTTCCTATTTGTATACCCATCCAGATGCCTTTTAAATGTTGTAATTGTACCAGCCTCCTCCACTTCCTCTGACAGCTCATTCCATACACGTATCACCCTCTACATGAAAACATTGCCCCTTAGGTCCCTTTTGTGGGCGGCACGGTGGTTAGCACTCCTGCCTCACAGCGCCAGAGACCCAGGTTCAATTCCCGCCTCAGGCAGCTGTGTGTGGCGTTTGCACATTCTCCCCGTGTCTGCATGGGTTTCCTCCGGGTGCTCCGGTTTCCTCCCGCAGTCCAAAAATGTGCAGTTTAGGTGAATTGGCCAAGCTAAATTGCCCGTAGTGTTAGGTGTAGGGGAATGGTTTGTGCGTTGGCGGGTTGGTGTGGACTTGTTGGGCCGAAGGGCCTGTTTCCACACTGTTAGTAATCTAATCTAAATTTTTCCCTTCTCACCCTAAACCTTTGCCCTCTAGTTCTGGAATCCTCTTTCTTTTCTTTCTAGTAATTTGTCCTCTGTGAGGGAAATGTAGCTTGCTTGTCCAATGCAGACATCTTTACTGTAATAGTTTATGAGCTTTTAGTTCTGCTGGCAGACAGCAGTGTTTAAAGTGGAGTATTTGTTAAGATTCCTCAGAATAGGGGAAAGTAGGTGGTTGGCAAATCACACTTCCCACCATTTGTAGTGAATTATAAGCCATGCATGGATTATTTAACAGTCTGTGATTCTCTGTACTTCCTTCCAGACATGGGTTTATGAGGCAAAGTTGGTGCACTGTCCAGAAAACTAATTACTTTTAGAATGGAATTTGTATTTTAGTAGACATACTTTAAAGAAGGAACTGCACCCCACTCGAGTCGACAATGCTGTTGTTTTCTTAGGTAGCCTGTTTGAGGCAGGAATTGCAATGAATGCAGCAATATTGTAAGCATGCTCTTCTCACATTTGTGAAGCTAGTACACAGAGGCATTGACAATTCCTCTCCATCACACCTGTCTCCCTAACATGCCCAAATCCCTCCACCAACCCACCTCCAACCATCACCAATGCCTTCAATGTCTGATTGCTTGGCCTGAATAAAGAAGATGTAGTTGATCGACCTGCTTATAACGTTGTTTCCATCACTTAAATGTACCTCAAAGATCTTGCAGCCCGGAATCTTGCGTTAAAATTTGTCAATGATGTTCATTCAGGAAGATCCAATTCTTGACGACAGTATTTGAGGGAGATGTGGAATGAGCCACTCACTTGCTCCTTCTACTGTAACAAAGATTGACGCATAGTTCAAAGCATTTCAGCTGGGTCACCAAATGTTTGAAGAAAAGGGGAAATTTTAAGCAGCATCTTAAGCAGCATGGGGCAGCATGATGGCTCAATGGTTAGCACTGCTGCCTCACAGCACAAGGGACCCAGGTTCAATTCCAGCCTTGGGCAACTGTCTGTGTGGAGTTTGCACATTCTCCCTGTATCTGCATGGGGTTTCCTCCGGGTGCTCTGGTTTCCTCCCACAGCCCAAAGATGTGCAGGTTAGGTAAATTGGCCATGCTAAATTGCCCATATATTAGGTGCATTAGTCAGAGGTAAAATGTAGGGGAATGGGTCTGGGTGGGTTGCTCTTTGGAGGGTCAGTGTGGACTTGTTGGGCCAAAGGGCCTGTTTCCCAAAGGGAATCTAATCTTGAAAGAAAAGAGATTTATGAGTGTAAATTGCAGAATTCAAGGCCAAGAGCACACAAGGCCTGCCCACAATTGTATGAAGGAAGTAAGAGATTCACAAGGAACCAGAACTTCAGGAAGGCTGAGAACTCAGCAAGTTAGACCATAAGACATAGGAGCAGAAATTAGGCCATTCAGCCCATCGGGTCTGCTCTACCATTCAATCATGACTGATAAGTTTCTCAACCCCATTCTCTCTCTTTCTCCATGTAACCCTTGATCCCTTTGGTACTCAGGAACCTATCTATCTCAGTCTTAAATATACTCAATGACCTGGCTTCCACAGCCTTCCATAAACTCACCACTCTCTGGTTGAAGAAGTCTCTCCTTATCTCCATTCTAAAAGGTCTTCCCTTTACTCTAAGGCTGTGCCCTCGGGTTCTAGTCTCTCCTACCAATGGAAACATCTTCCCAACATCTACTCTGTCCAAGCCATTCAGTGTTCTGTATGTTTTAATTAGACTCCCCCACGTTCTTCTAAACTCCAACGAGTATAGACCCAGAGTCATCAAATATTCTCATATGTTAGGCCTTTCATTCCTGGGATCATTCTTGTGAACCTCCTCTTGACCTGCTCCAAGACCAGTACATTCTTCCTGACCTATGGGGCCTAAAACTGCTCACAGTACTCTAAATGTGGTCTGACCAGAGTTTTATTAAGCCTCAGAAGTATATCCCAGCTTTTATATTCGAGTCTTCTCGAAATAAATGTCAACGTTGTATTTATTTTCCTAGCTACCAACTCAGCTGCAAGTTTACCTTAAGAGAAACCTGGGTGAGGTTTTCCAAGTCCCTCTACACTTAAGATTTCTGAATTTTCTCGCCACTTATAAAATAGTCCATGTCTCTATTCTTCCTACCAAAGTGCACAATCTCACACTTTCCCATGTTGTACTCCATCTGCCACTTTTTGCCCACTCTCCTAACCTGTCCAAATCGTTCTGCAGCCTCCCTGCCTCCTCAATGCTACCTTCCCTCCACCTATCTTTGTATCGTCTGCAAACTTAGCCTGAACACTCTGTTCCTTCATCTAGATCGCTAATGTCTAAAGTAAAAAGTTGGGGTCCCAATACTGATCCTTATGGAGCACCACTAGTCATCGGCTACCATCCTGAGAAGGACCCTTTTATCCTCACTCTCTGCTTTCTGCCAGCCAAGCTTCTATCCATGCTGGCACCTTGCCTCTAATACCATAGGCCCTTATCATACTCAGCAGCCTTCTGTGTGGAAACTTGTCAAAGGCCTTCTAGAAATCCGGATAGATAACATCTATTGGCTGTCTATGATCCAACCTGCTGGTTACCTCCACAAAGAATTCTAACAGATGTGTCAGGCATGACCTCCCTTTGATGAAACTATGTTGACTTTGCCCTATTTTACCATGTATTAGTAAAGCAAGTCCTGTATTCAGAAATCTCATTCTCCACAACGACTCCAAAATCTTACCAACAACTGAGGTCAGCTAATCGGCCTGTAATTTTCCACCTTTTGCCTTACTCTCTTCTCAAATGGGGATTACTTAGCGATTTTCCAGTCCTCTGGGACCCTCCCAACTCCAGTGATTCCTGAAAGATCACCACTAATGCCTCCACTATCTCTGCAGGTATCTCCTTCAGAACTCTGGGGTGTAGTACATCTGGTCTAGGTTACTTACCCACCTTCAAACCATTCAGTCTTTCCAGCATCTTCTCCTTGGTGATGGCCACTGTACCCATCTCTGCCACTTCACTCTCTTTAATATTTGGAATGTTACTCATGTCTTCCATGAAGACTGACATAAAGTACTTATGCAGTTCCTCAGCCATTTCATTGTTCCCCATTACTACTTCTCCAGCACCATTTTCCAGCAGCCAATGTCCACTTATGCCTTTTACATATTGAAAGAAACTTGCAATTATTTTTCACATTACTGGTTAGCTTACACGCATATTTCTCCCTCCTTATATCTTTTCTCGTTGTCCTCCGTTGATCTTTGTAGTCTTCCCAATCCCCTGGCTTCCCACTGCTCTTCATCACATTATATGCTTTCTCCTTTGCTTTTATGCTATCCCTGACTTCACTTGTCAGCCATGATGCCTCATCCTCCCTTTAGTATGCTTCTTTTTCCTCAGGATGAATTTTTGCTGTGACTCTCGAATTATTCCCAGGAACTCCTGCCATGTTGTTCCACTGTCTTTCCTGCTAGGCTCCTTTCCCAGTCAATTCTGGTTAGCTCCTCCCTCATGCCTCTGTAGTTGCCTTTTCTCAACTGTAATACCATTATACCTTCTCCCTTCCAAATTGCAGAATGAATTTTATCATAAGATGGTCACTGCCTCCTAAAGGTTACTTCACCTTAAGCTCCCTTATCAAGATTGCTTCATTGCACAACACTAAATCCAATATTGCCTGTTCCCTAGTGGGCTCCATCACAAGCTGTTCCCAAAAGCCATCTTGTAGACATTACACAAATTCTTTTCCTTGCAATCCACTACCAACCTGATTTTCCAAATCCACCTGCACATTGAAATCCCTGATGATCACTGTAACCTTTTCATACATACTTTTTCTATCTCCTGGTGTATCTTGTGCCCCAAATCCTGACTCCTGTTTGGAGGCCTGTACATAACTTCCATTGTAGTTTTTTTTTAACCTTTGTGGTTCTTCAACTTTACCCACAGATTCTATATCATTTGACCCTCCTTTGCTATTGATTTAATTTCATTTCTTACAAACAAGGCAACCCCATCCCCTCCGCCCACCTGCCTGTCTTTTCAATAGGATTTATATCTTTGGATATTTATCTCCCAGTCTTGATCCCCTAGCCATGTCTCTATGCTGCCGGTCATACTTGCCAATTTTGATTTGTGCCGAAAGCTCACTCACCTTACTTCATATACTGCACACATTCAGATACAACATCTTCAGACCTGTATTTACTGTCCCTCTTCTCATTGCCATCCCTTTATCCGATGTGCTTGAAGTTTGATTCCTAACCCTTTCCAAACACTCTGTCCTATCTTGTGTCCTGGAGACTTTAATAACCACTCCTGAGTCCTCCTTTCCTTTCTTTTCATTTTTTTTTCATACTTTTCCCTGCAGTTGAATCCACTCCCTGCTGCTTTGTTCCCCTTGGCCATTATGCTTCTTGGAGTTCTATCCTTCCCTTCCCCCTCTCTCTCTAGTTTAACGTCCTGTTGACCACCCGAAATACCCGTTTTGCCAGAACATTAGTTCCAGCTCAGTTTAGGAGGAGACTGTCCCAACGGTACAGATCCCTCCTGCTCCAATACTGATACCAGTACCCCATAAAATGGAACCCCTGTTTTCCACACCACTTCTTTAGCCACATATTTACTTCTCTTATTCCCACGTCCCTATGCCAATTTGCACGTGAGTCAGACAGCCATTCGAGATTATAGCTGTTCTTTAATTTAGTTCCTAGTTCCTGGTAATCCCTAAACAGGTCCTCTTTCCTAACCTTGCCTATATTGTTTGCCCCAACGTGGACCACAACAACTGGATCCTCCTCCTCCCTCTCCAATATCCTTTCAAGCCAGCCAGTGGTGTCCCTCCCCCTGGCAGCTGGCAGGCAACACACCATGTGGGACTCCCGCACCCGCTTGCAAAGGATGCTGTCTATTCCCCTAATTATAGAATCCCCGACAACAACCACTTGTCTTTATGCTTCTCCCCTCTTGAATGGCCTTCACAGTCAGCTGGCTCATCCTTCCTAGAGCTTTGTTGCTCATCCACCCAGGGAGCTAGTACCTCATAACAATTGGACAAGGTCAAGAGCTGAGGCTCCTCTGTCTGAATACAGGATCCCTCAACCTGCCTCACTTGCAGTCAACCCTGCTATCCCTGGCCACTGACTGAACTTGTGGTATTTAGTCTCCTAGGTGTGGTCCAGGTAACTCTCCCCCTCCCGGATGTGCCACAGTCTGTGAAGCTCAGACTCCAGCTCATCAACTCTGAGCCGGAGTTTCTCCAGCAACCAACACTTGCTGCAGATGTGGTCACTGGAACTCGCAGTGGGATGAGCCAGCTCCCACATCATACAGCTACAGCACATCACCTGCCCAGCCATCTCTACTAAGTTAATTAATTTATTACTTATGGAGCTGTAGCGTTGTAGGATTGGAGGAACTGTATCAATTGAGACAAGTTTGACCTAGTTAATATTACCCTGAATCAGAAAATGTTGGAAACACAATTCTATATGCTCCTGAGACATTAAGAAATGTTTCCAATTTTGATGAGGTCAGCTCACCTTAAGCTCAGACAGAGAATAATGAACAGTTGGTGGATGTTGAGAGACAGTAGGTTAATAACAGCTTTATGGTTTACAGTTGAAAAGTGTGGTACTGGAAAAAGCACATCAGGAATCCTGTTGAAAGGCTTATGGCTGAAACGTCAGCCCTCCTGTTCCTCAGATGTTGCCTGACCTGTGTGCTGTTTTCAGCACCACACAGTTTGACTCTGACTGTCCAGTATCTGCATTCCTCACAATCTCCTTATGTGGTTCATACCCAGTCTGCATGACCACAGCTAAATGGCCAGCTCCTGCTTTTGTACAGATATGTACAGCAGGCCTAGTTACAGGCATCAGGTAAATTGCCCTTTTCGCGACTCCTGGCAAGGGTGTGTGTGTGTGTGTGTGTGTGTGTGTGTTTGTGTGTGTGTTTGTGTGTGTGTCGGGGTGGGGTGGGGGGGGATGGCGCAAGCAGGAGTGGTGGTGGTGGTGAACTACAATACTATCACTATATAATTCATCGGTCCGTACTCTCTTTGAACACTGCTTCCTAATAATGGTGCAGAGTTACTTGATACTGTGGGAGTATTTAGTTGAGGATTTTGATCGGCATGGACTGGCTAGCTTAAAGGGTCAGTTTCAGTGCTATATAACTCTATTGCTGTATGACTAGAACTACCTCATAGACCATTGTGAAGCTATTTAAAAGAAGAAAATATGATGGGTTAAGACATTCATTTGGAGAAAAAAACTTTGCAAAATTTAAGCGACTGTTGTGACCTAAGCTTGCTGACATGTAACTGTTGAGTCAGTGGTTTCCAAACTGATTTTATGCCCCAGTGGATATGGTTCATACAATTTAAATTGTCAGTGTAGAACATAATATTAATAAGCCCCAATCAAGACACCAGAAAGGTGTTTTTTATTTTTCCTCTGTACGACAGTGAACGAGTCTAACATTAAGTGAAGACAAGAGCCACAGAACATAAACAGGAGCAGGCAAGTGGAGTGTGAGAGAAGTGGCTGAAGTCTGGATTTTTGAAGGTCAAGTTCCCACCCGAGACCTGAAGGAGCATTTGGAAGGGTTCACCATTTCAAGTATGGTTCCAGTTGTACAAGAGACAATCGATAGAAAGACAGAAGTAAGAACTGCAGCCATAAGCCAGAAGCTGGCTGGGGTTTTATTGTATATAAGGAGGTCCCTGACCAACAATGGGCACACCCTTTGCCCTATGAGACATGCCTACAAATTGTCTGGAACGCAGAATACGAATCAGCCATAGTTTCAGCTACTGTTTTTTTCCCATTGTAAAATGAATGAGAGTAAGTTTAAGCTTTTCCAGAATTGAATAACTTGTCTACATCTCTCAGTCCACAAGCATGGATAGTTCAAATAAGAGATTATCTGTGGAAGTCAAGTCGATTTGAAAAAATGGGAGATCAAGAAATTTGGAATAATGTATTGAAACAGAAAATGCTGTAAGTACACAGCATGTTTACCATTGAGTGCAGAGAGATAATAAAGATAGAAAGTTTAGGCAGTTTATAATAGGTCTCCAACTGAGTCATTGCCTTTTCTTTTCAGTGTCACCCACATCCACAAGATATAACAATACTTGGACGAAGAAAGGGTATTACAACCAAAATCTTGGATAACACAAAAGTAGGTGAAGGCAGTGGTAAAGATGACAACAAGAGTCTGCAGAGGCATAGACGAATTAAGTGAATGGGAAAAAAACTTGACAGGTTGAATATAAATGAGGAAACATGAGTTATGCACTTTGGCAGAAAGAAAGAGGAGCTTAATATTATTTATATGGAGAAAACCTGCAGAAAGCTCCAGAACAGAGGGATTTAGAGTCTTCATCCATGAATTACAAAAAGCTAACATTCAAGTTCAATGGGTAATACGGAAAACAGCTTGAATATTGGCTGTTATTTCAAAGGGACTGGAGTATAAAAATAAGGAGGTTTTAGCTGTTCTGGATGCCCTGTTTCCTATATTACAACTGGTGACTACATTTCAAAGATGCTTCATTGGTTGCAAAACATTTTGGGATATTGTGTTATGTCTGACATATACTTTCAAGAGACATTCTGTGTCACACTATGCTTTTGTGAAAACATGATTGACATACCATCCCTGTGTCAGAGCATATGATTTGATGGTATAATGATTGCAAATAGTATCTTAACTTGGATCACTTGAAGTTCTTTATAATTTAGTAACATTAACCCAGATACTGCTGTATCTGTGAATCTCATAATTGCATGTATTATGAGCTATAATAATCTACTGGGGGATCTTCCAGTACTGCATCAATTCATGTCTTGCTTCTTTGTTATAAGTGATAACATTAACATCGCCACATCAGGTCAAATACACTGTCACTGTTGGAGATAAAACCCATAGCAGTGCTCATTAAGTGAAAGATATTTTATCCTTCTGACTAAGGGATGATGCATTGATGCAATATAGAACAATTTCTGCTTTATTGAGGCTAGAATTTAATATAGTTCAGAAGAAAACTGGGAATAGTTTGGGTTTGAAACTATTATAATCATTGTTAGAAAGAAGCATACAAACTGATATGGTGTCATTCATGTCCTGCATTATAGTCGATAAATTGCTTTGGAAGTGTGGTCACTGTTGTAATGTATGTTATCATGGCGAAAGTTATCCATTTCATGATAAAACAAAGACGTTCTCTTTTTATGTAATTTATATTTCTTCTGTCATGTCTTGTAAGACATTTCTTTATTCGTGATGATCTTATAGCCACCTTCAGATGACTATTTATTATTTCTGTAAATGTCAACATTGCATTTATCCTGGAATAACTCTACAGATGCCAGTGTCCCATCACTAAGTCACCCTTTATTTACACGTGCACAGAACATTGACTCTGATCAGCCAACTCAGATTCTGGATTAGTGGTGCTGGAAGAGCACAGCAGTTCAGGCAGCATCCAAGTAGCTACTTGGATGCTGCCTGAACTGCTGTGCTCTTCCAGCACCACTAATCCAGAATCTGGTTTCCAGCATCTGCAGTCATTGTTTTTACCTCAGCCAACTCAGAGCCAGTCCTTTGAGTGAGGAGAATTCCTGAGACTTCTATATCTGTCAGCCAGGGCTCCCTGATGGGCTCACATTAACAGCCTCAATCAGGAAATTCATACTCAACAAGTTCCATCTGGTCAACCTCAGTCCAACAAACCCATTATAACTGAGCTCACTGCCAATCCTTACTCAATGTCTCGGTGCAAGCAAGGTGGAAAGCAGTCAGCATCTGCAATCATAGCTGGTTTACCACTTCCCCAGTCCTGGAGTGCTGACGATAATAGTGGCACCAAATTAGCTGCCTCACCATTGATTGAGATTTACCTATTCTGTAAGGTTCATCGAGGAAGCTCATTGTTCCATCAGCAGAAACTGAATAACATGTACATGGTGAGCCTGTTGGGCTTTGTGGAATTAAATCCAGCAGAGAAGAACGTTCTTCAGCTCGCTCACCCTTGGATGCCATCAACCACCAAATCTGGAGGCCACACGCGCTGTAGAAAATACTAAAAATAGAGTTAGGCAGTGGTTCAAGTCCTGCAAGTAATAATTAGAAGTAATGCCTGTGAGATGATAAGGAACACAGTGTTAGGCCAACATTTTTCAAGGATTTGAATTAAATGTGTAAATAAAATCTCTAAATTGTACTTGGGATAATTTGATGGTTGCTTCCTTTCCCCTTCTCCACACAAAACATTCATTCATTTTAAAATATCTCCCCATAAATCAGCTACACATTTGGTTTAGATCAGACTTTTTTTGATGACTGAAGCCTATAATCTGGTTGGATTCTTTGAGTACTTGCTGTCAAACTGCTTTTAGTTGAACAGCACCCATCAGAATTAAAATCTTTTTCCTGACAATTCAGCTGACTCCTGTCGGGCTGCCATGATTTTATAAAGCCTCATTTTACACACCTCTAAGTGGGCCACGCCTTGAAATCATTCGATTTGTTCTAATTTGCAAGACTCATTCGCAAGATTTGGGAACAAAATGTATATACTTTGGCCATTCTCCGCACAAAATCCTTGATGTAACTCGTGGCCCAGACTTGCAAACATCTGGATTTTAACAACTAGGTTGTTGACAATATTGTGGAGAAGACAGTGTCACATCTGGGACCTTGGTGACCAAGGGGACAAACTTTGTAACTGATGAGTTTTAAGAATGATCAAGTTAAACAGAGTAAGGGTTAAGTAGGCAAAAGAATTACAGTGGTTAAATTCAATGTCATGCAACGTACAGAAAGAGAATTAATGGGAGAGAAAGAAAAATTAGATTGAAAACGAGAAAAAATAGAAAGGAAGAATACGGAACAAAATTAAACCAAATTCCCAGCCAACAGTTTACAAACTGGAAGAAGAGAGACTTCATTATTTCTGGCAAGAGAGAGTAATTGGCAGAAATGTTAGCACTGCAATAAAAATGCATCTAGAAAGTTCGGTTTCCTATGAAACAAAAACTGAAGATGCTTGAGAAACACAGCAAGTCTGGCAGCATCTGTGGAGAGAGGACCCCCAATGTCAATGTTTCAAATCCAGCAACTCCTCTTCAGAACTAGCTTCCCCAGCAAGTTCTGCTTTTGTTTCAGATTTCCTGAATCTGCATATCTTGGTTTTATCTTAACTCCCTATGAGTTTAATGGACAATTAATGTGCAAGTTCAACTTGTGAAAGTCACAGGAAAATTACAGATTGGATGCCATTGGTGGATTTGGAAAAAATTAGCTAAGAAAATTAAAGTGGTGCAGTTTGCAAACGGTCTTTTACTTGCATCAAGTTGTTAGATCAATTTGTGCACTTTCAAAGCTTTGCATTATTCCATTGTCATTACTAGTTCAGCTCAACCAGTGATTTCTCATTTTGACCATTGTAAAGGCAGGCTGAGTATTAATGCAGAATTAGCATTATGCCATGGGTAGACATTTCTGGAGAGTTGTCTCATGTTCAAGAATTTGGTTTTGACAAATTCCTATTATCCAAAAAAAAACTCTTAGCACATCAGGCCCTTTAGAGCCCCAGTCGCACTTAGTGAGACCTGATATACTCTCTCATCCTGGTCCTGTTTCCAAGCATCTCCTGCTTCTGTCTGTCTAGATAAGAGACAACAAAACCCGTCAGAGAAGGCTTAATGAGTTGCTTCAATGCATCTTCCCAATAACACACGTTGCTGTATATTTGGCCACAGAGGGAATGAATGTTTAAGGTGATGGGTGAGGTGTCAAATTAACTGGATTGCTTTCTTGAAAATGCAGTTATCAAGGCAAATTAGAAAGTACTTCCTCACACTCCTGACTTATGCCTTGCAGATGGTGGACAGACTTCAAGCGGTCAGGAGGTGAGCGCAGCAAATGGTGCCTTTCCTCTCATGCATTCCCCATCATAATCATCATTGCTGGCTCAGTTCAAATGAAAACAAAGCCGAACATCTTTCTCGGACTCCCAAGGGATATTACAGACTCACTGCATATGTGAAAATGCAGCCTTGAATATTGGCAGATATGCTCACTGAGCAAACCTGAATTAATAGGGCGTAATTCTCTCCTCTCTGGAGGTGGCATCAGAGGTAGCGAGAAGGAAAAGAATTGGGCATGTTGACCCTAGTGAGATACTCACTCCTTTTCGTGCCCCCTCACTAATTAAGTTCTGAGCGGGACAGTTCATGGATGACCTTCTTGCCCCATCACCATCTTAAGTGGTCAACTGGCAGCCATCTAAGGGCCTAACCTCACCATCTCATTTATTAACTATCTTCCCAGCAAGAATGAAACATAGTTAGTTTCCCAACTAAGAAAATGAAGGTGGCCTGCCTTGCAGATGGTGTCCAACATGGAGGAGTATTTATTCATCAACTGAGGGAGAGCGGAACTTAGGAGTCAGCAGGACATAACTTTGTTCGTGTTTAATCTGAGGCCTTAAGATTTTATGGGGCCCAGTGTCAATATTGAGGTCTCCTAGGGCAGGCTCCTCCCAACTAAATACCATTACTTACTTACTTACAGTTTGGAAACAGGCCATTCGGCCCAACAAGTCCACACTGACCCTCCGAAGAGCAACCCACCCAGATCCATTCCCCTACATTTACCCCTTCACCTAACACTATGGGCAAATTAACATGGCCAATTCACCTAACCTGCACATCTTTGGACTGTGGGAGGAAACCAGAGCACCCAGAAGAAACCCACGCAGACACAGGGAGAACGTGAAAACTCCACACAGACAGTTGCCCGAGGTGGGAATTGAACCTGAGTCTCTGGTGCTGTGAGGCAGCAGTGCTAACCACTGTGCCACCGTGCCACCCATTACATCACCACTTTTGCTACATGTTGGTTAGACAGGACTTGCCCAGGAACGGTGGTGGGACATTGTGTGTAAGATGTGATTCTACGAGTAAAAATGTAAAACTATAAGACAGCTCTCCCAATTTTGTCACTAGCCCCCAGATGTTAGTTAAGAGAACTTTGCAAGATCAACAGGGTTGTGTTTGCCATTGTCATTTCAAGTGCCGAGGTCAACATTGGGTGATCCATCTAGTTCATTCCTTTTTTGATAGTAGTTAGTGGTTGAATACAACTGAGTGGCTTGCTAGGCTATTGCAGAGGGCAATTGAGAGTCCACCACATTGCTTTGGGGCCAGGGTTGCATGTAAGACAGACTAGATAAGGTCAGCAGATAACATTCCCAAAAAGGACATTAGTGACCCAGATGGGTTTGTACTTCAATTGATTCATGGTCATGAGGAAGTCTTGTCTTGGTCTCTGGATTACTTGTCCAGCAACAACTACAGCAATGCTTTATACTTGGAGTCACAGCTGGGGAACATTGGGAGAAACACTGAAAGCCATAATCCCTGCATATACCTCCACAGATCAGAACAACTTGCTGCATGTGGTAATTACCAAGCTAACTGAGTGAGTAATAGCACATTCCTGAACATAGAAATGAAAACCATACATGATCCAAGATATTCAATTTAAAAAAGAATTGGAGAAAAACAGAAATTTTCAATGTGTGTGTGTGTGTGTATCTACATATATGTATATATTGTATATATTAGTCAGTTATGCTGACTAAGAACTTTGGTTAGGCCACACTTTGAATTTTGCATTTAGTTCTGGTTATCATACTGCCAGAAGGATGTGGATACTTTGGAGAGGGTAAAGAAGGGGTTTATCAGGATGTTGCCTGGTATGGAGGGTTTTAGCTATGAAGAAGGATTGTATAGACTGTGTTTGTTTTCACTAGAATGCAGGAAGTTGAGGGATGACCTGATAGACGTTTATAAGATTGTGAATGGCATAGATAGTGTGGAGATTGAGGCTTTTTTGCAGAGCAGAGGGGTCAATTATTAGGGAACACAGGTTCAGGTGCGGGAGGAAAGCTTAAAAGAGATGTGTGAGGCACATTTTTCACACAAAGGGGGTGAGTGCCTAGAATGCGCTGCCAGAGGAGGTGGTGGAAGCAGACACAACAGCAACATTCATGAAGCACCTGGACAAATACATGAATAGGAAGGGAATAGAGGGATACAGATCCTGTAAGACAAGACAGTTTTAGTCTGGAAGGGAAAAATGTGTCAGTGCAGGCTTGGAGGGCCAAAGGGCCTGTTCCTATACTGTATTGTTCTTTGTTCTTTGTTTTATATATTTATATAGTTATTGAATAGTTCCAGTATGTGAACTGATAATAACATTTTATACTTTCTAATTGTGCCACTTCTGCTGTAATGAACTCTTCTCTTGATCCCTTTGTCTATCACGTAAGCATCAAGTCTGTTCTTAAACGCTTCAATTCCTCATTGCTTCTACAACTCCATGTAGAAGCAAATTCTACATTCTCACTATTCACTGTGTAAAAAAAAATTCTTCCAAAATCCTTTGGTTCATTCTGGATGCGATTTTCTTATATTTATGTTGCCTTGCACTGGACTCCACTTGGTTGTCTTTTCAAGTGCTACCTATAAGTTACATCTCCTCAGTTCTGGTAATATTCCTGTAAACATTTTCTTCACCATCTCCAGAGCTTCTATAACCATTTTTGGTAAAATAGAGACTAGAACTGCACACAGTACTCCAAACTCACTTGAATCAAGATTCCTGATAAACATGACCATTCTGCTTTTGTATTCTGTTGCTGTAGAGATAATCTTCAGTCCTTTATTTGCACAATTTATGTCTATCAGTGTTATTAGTGTCAGTTTTATGAACAGCTAATTTTAATGATTTATATATCTGTATTCAAAAATTCATTGCTCATTTCCCCATTTAGTTACTTAACTTCCAAGTGCTATGTCTTCTTTATTCCTACTGTCAAACTGAACCCCTTCATCATTTTGAATATTTCACTTTTTTTCACATCTGCAAATGGATCTATATATTTCTGTATTTTGTTGCTGTCCTTCATCATCATTAGTTCCCTCATGTTTTCATGGCTTGGTATCAATTGAGTAATATTGACATGGTGCCACTAATCTGAGTCCAAATCATGAATGCACCAGGTTCTTGAGTGAGGCAGATCAATCCAACAGCCAGCTTTCTATCTGTCACTGCTGGGAGCTTTTCGTGTCAACTCTGCTCCCCTTCAGACCAAGACAGTGGATGTTAGGGATTTGCAAACCTTCCAGAGAACTGCAATGAAATAAAGACAATTAAAGAGCTGGTCACTGTAAAAAAAACTCTGTCCATTCCCAGTTCCTCAGTGCATCAATTCCAATTTTCCCACCTCTTCTTTTGAAGGCTGGTGTACAG
This sequence comes from Chiloscyllium punctatum, assembly GCF_047496795.1. Taxonomy (NCBI): domain Eukaryota; kingdom Metazoa; phylum Chordata; class Chondrichthyes; order Orectolobiformes; family Hemiscylliidae; genus Chiloscyllium; species Chiloscyllium punctatum. The sequence continues at coordinate 25,335,106 of NC_092740.1, read as the reverse complement.
CTCCACACTGGGAGGTGGTCAGTTAGTTTAGTTGGCTGGACAGCAGATTAATAATTTCAATGACGGAGGTTGAATTCCTGCATTGGGTGTGGTTACCATGAGGACCCTGCCTTCACAGCTTCAGCACTGACCCAAGGCTGGTGCTCCCCAGATGTCTCTCTCCAATGAGAAGACAGTTCCTGAGTCTATGGCAACCTGCAGTCTCATCAGTTCCCTCAAAAATTGACATGGCCATTCTTCTTATGTGCATGTCGGCAGTGAAGGCAACAACTAGCCAACAAGAGTTTTTTTTTTGTTTTTGGAGTTCATTATAGGCTAGCCCCTCTCCTATCTGACATCAATCAATGATTAAACAAAACAAAAAGGCCTGGGAATACTGAGATTTGTGTTAGTCCATGTTAGATTACCTACAGTATGGAAACAGGCCATTCAGCCCATTGAGTCCATACCAACTCTCTGATGAGCATCCCACCTAGATCCAACACGCTACCTTATATCTGTAACCCTACATTATCCATGGCTAACCCACCTAGCCCTGCATATCCTTGGACTGTGGGAGGAAACCTGAGCAAAGTCACACAGACACGGGACTGCACAGAGACAGACACCCGAGGTTGGGACAGAGCCCAGGTCCCTGCTGTTGTTAGACAACAGTGCTCATCACTGAGCCTCCTGAGTGATGCTCTTTGGAGGGTCAGTGTGGACTTGAGGGGTCTAATGGTCTGCTTCCACACTATAGGGATTCTGTAATTCTATGATTCTAAGATGGCCTAGCATAAGTCTATTCATCTTAGCTGGGCATGTGGAGATAAATATCTAGCTAAAGCATATGGAGTTGAAAAACAGCTGAGCCATGATCTAGCCATTTGAATGGTGGAGCACGCTCAAAGGGATGCATGTACTAACGTTGATGCATCCCTAATTGTAAAGTTCCAGTTATTTCCAGAAGCAAGTCAACACATTTCACACTGGAATACTGGGACTTTTGGTTCAGATATGTGATTATCACCCAGGATGGCACTTTTTTGAAATTAGAACACTCTTGAGAGAAACATGTTTCTCAAAAGTGATTCAAATGTGACTTTTTAATTTGCTGAACATAACACGTTAAACTGCTTTCTTTAGCTGGAATAAAGCAATGATTCCCACTATGTGTTGGGCACACAGTCTGTTTTTTTTGTGCACAAAATAATCCCAACACAGATCAAATGGCTATTTTTTGCTGGTAAATAGAAGCCAAGCAGACGAGATTACTGGTGCGTGTTCCTGGACATGCCAGGAATCGTGGTGCAGTAACTGTTAATTAGAATCTGGCTGTTGAGAATGAAGCCCTCATGTAATTGTGGTTTCAGTAAACCTTAGTTAATTAAATCTACTACAACCCACAGGAGTCTGTGCATCAGAGATTTGACAGTGATTGAGAGCTTGTAAATTGTAGTTCTTACCACCATACCAACATTGAAAAGGCATTCAGATTATAATGTTCAGCCACCGTGGGGAGTAATTTTGTTATTCTATTGGAAGAGGAGTGAGAAGCAATTTTGTTAATGCTCTGAGAAGACTTTCTGTTTGTTGGCATTTCTTGCCGTAGCCATTCCATTGTGGATCCAAAACCATCCGATCAATCTATCAATTAACCAGTGGTGAGCCAGAAAGAACCAGGGTTTGATTGGCTAATTACAGGGCAGGAGATACTCAATAATCCCTTCCACATATATAATAGATCTTCTTTAAAGAGTTGGGATCCACAGCACATGATTTCTTTTTCGGTCGAGTCGAAATTGTACTTAAATGCTGTGATTTACATGCAGCATAAGTGACTTTGGTATTCAGGAATAAACAACTTGAATTTATTTTGAAATTTAAGTCATACTAAGATACTGTCCACTGGAAACATTTGAATCCCTTCATTTGACCTCTGATGTAGATTAAGCTTAAGCTAACCTGCCACTGTTAGGATGCAGTGCATTTGAAGTGAGCTTTTGTTTATTATCTAAATGCAATTCTCAAATGGATATGTCAACATATGTTTTGACAGCTTCACCCAATTCTTTTTAATTCACTCACAGTTGCCAGCTGCTCCTGGTTGTGATTAAAAAGGAGTCACACTATACAGGTCCTTAACTTGACATGACTGTGTGGCCATTTTTGTTCAAATCTATAAATAGGATTACACAAATGAAAGAGTTAAAGTTTAAATCTCAATTAGTGGTTTGAAGGAAATTGGAACAGCAAGGTCTGAAAATTTGTTGTAGCCTTAGGAAGGAGAGCCAAATCTTCAGTCAAAATCTTCCATCTTGGCATTTGAGCACTTGGCAAAAAACGATCGCTTGATGATCTCAAATGTAGATTAAGAATAAATATCACTTCATCCAGCTATGAAATTAAATATTAGGTTGTAGGACAATCAATGAAAATCTTGGAATTAATTGAAAAAATAACTGAAGTGACTATGGAATTTTTCAGTTCAAATTCGTAGAGATTGTTTGGATTGATGTTTAACTTAGCTTTTTTTGTATACACATGGAGCATTATTCCCATCACCATGTTACTTTTCAGCTTTATCTACAACCACCTAAGCACCCGTGTTTCCAATGACTTATCAATTTACACAAAACTCCGTCAGGGGCATTGCAGTGACACCAAATTAACTCAGCTTTTTCTTTTCTTTTTGTTTTTCTTTCGTATATAGAAGGGTTGTCATACATAACCAAATAGTTGTCCCCACCACCAAAACAATTTGCATCCATTAACCACCACCAGTATACTTCCATTTTCCAATTGATTATTTTACACGTAAAACCTGTTAAGGGAAATGCAGATGATTAACTGAGCTTTCCTTTCATGGAATCAGAGCCTCTTTCACACAAGCAGAGAGTCTATTCAGCTCATGAAGCACTGAAGAGTGTCCCACTCAAACCCCCTCCCCACAACCCTATCCCTGTAACCCTGAAGTGCTCTCATACGCAACTGAACATTTCTTTTCCATCACCAAATCAGCCATCATATTTGTTTTCATTTATTGACCACCACCAGTAAGTCACCATGTTCTCCAATTTACATGCAGTGGCCATTGAAGACAATGCAGACTGTTAACAAATCTTTCAGCTCCACACCCCAGTATCCAACAGCTGGAACTTATAAATCCTTTATCCAAAGTAGGTTTGCTTATCTGATAAAGAGAAAACAATGTCAGTTAATTAAAACAAATGAAACACTCGATCATGTGTATAAATAAGCTTGACAGCCATATCGTCGCATTCCAGACCATTTCTTTAAGACCAGTTGCGTTATTATTTAATAATCGACTAAGATAAAAAGTCACATGCTTAATTTTGGCTTCCACTGCTGCGTGACCTAATCTTTAACAGAAGAGCAAATTACTGGGACGTGTCAAATCCAGCATGTGGAAACCCCAGTGAGTGGGGTTTCGGAAAATGGTCAGCATTGCTTTGCCTGATTTCCTTCGTGCAGTTTGTCCGTACAAAACCCAATTAGGCAGGATCAGTTTTTAATCTCTGTACAGCTGACAGTAATAGAGTGATAGTGGGAATTATATGTCTTGAGTTTTACAATGTGCCACATAAATGCGTTTTAATGGTCCCGATTCCCTCACCCACCCACCCCGCCACACTCCCAGTCCCGCAAATGAAAGCAATTTACTCCATATGGCGAAAGTTCTTTTCTTATTTCTTGACATGGCATGAGGGTTAGTGGAAATAAGTTGTGTTGTATTGTTACATAGAATTTTTGAGAAACTTAGGTCGGTCATTCGGGGCCTCAATGCTGTTCTACCAGACAATTAGATTGAGACTGTTCTGACCCTTCTCTCAGAGTCTTCTGAGTGTTTAGAACTCCTTGTCACAGAGATCTGTGGGGCCAGAGTCCATGTGTATATTTAAGGCTGCGATAGATGCTTGACCAGCCGGAGAATCAAAGTCTATATGGAAAAGGTAGGAAAGTAGACATGAGGAATATCAGATCAGCCATGATTCCGTTGAATGGTAGAATAATTTCATCGACCGACAGTTAACTTAATCAAGCTGCATTTAACACCATGGACTGGCAATTAACTTCATCAAACTTCATCAAACTACACTTAACTTCATCGAGAGTGCTGCGTGTATGGAATGAGCTGCCAGAGGAAGTGGTGGAGGCTAGTACAATTGCAACATTTAAAAGACATCTGGATGGGTATATGAATAGGAAGGATTTAGAGGGATATGGGCCAAGTGCTGGCAAATGGGACTAGGTTGGGTTGGGATATCTAGTCAGCGTGTACAAGTTGGACCGAGGATGTTTCCATGCTCCATGACTCTATGACTTACGCTTAACTTCATGACCTACAGTTAACTTCATCAAACTATACTTAACTTCATTCACTTCCACACGTGTCATTTACTGTATCCATTGCTACCGATGCAGTCTCCTCTCCACTGGAGAGACTGGATGCTTACTCACAGAGCGCTTCAGAGAACATCTCCGGGACATCTGCCACCCCATGGCCAAAGAATTCAACTCCCCCTCCCACTCCACCAAGGAGATGCAGGTCCTGAGCCTCCTCCATTGCCACTCCCTAACCACCTGATGCCTGGAGGAAGAACGCTTCATCTTCTGCATCAGGACCCTCCAATCTGATGGCATCAAAGTAGACTTCACCAATTTCCTCATTTCCCCTTCCCTCACCTTATCCCAGTTCCAACCTTTCGACTTGGCACTGCCCTCATGAGCTGTCCTACCTGTCCATCTTCCTTCCCACTTATCCACTCCACCCTCATCTCTGACCTATCACACCATTACCCCCACCTCCATCAATCACACTCTCTGCTACCATCCCCTCAGCCCAGCTCCCTCCCATTTATCTCTCCACCCCCTCAGGTCACAATCCCAATCCCGATGAAGGGTTTTTGCCCAAAAGGTTAATTCTCCTGCTTCTTGGATGCTACCTGACCTGCTGTGCTTTTCCAGTGCGACACTTTCGACTTCATCAACCGACACTTAACTTCATCAAACTACACTTAACTTCATCAGCTTACACTTAACTTTATCAAACTACACTTAACTTCATCAACCAACACAACTTCATCAAATTACATTTAACTTTAGCGACTTACACTTAACTTCAACCATCTACACTATTTGGACACTTGCCTAACACAACTCTATAAATCTGTATTCAATTAGCCTTGCCTCTACAGCTTTTCTTAAGGGAGAAAGTTGTAAGTTCGTACTCCCCTTTGTGTGAAGGAGTGTTCCCCAGATGAACAGCCAAATTCCAATTTTAATGTCATGCCCCATTGCTCTGTATTTCTTTGCCAGATGGAATCGTTTCTATCTACCCGATCAAATTCTTTAGTCACCTTAAACCTCACAATCAGATCACTCCTTTATTATTTTGCTTATGCATTTCATGGGACAAATGTGAGGTTGGCTAGGGCAGCTTTTAATGATCATTTATAATTGCCCTTGAGAAGGCATTGACGAGCTGTTTTCTTGAACCACTGCAGTAACACACTCAGTGGTTGGTAGGAGAGTTCCTCATATCAGTGGGACTATAAATGAATGATATTGTTTGTTGCTGTAAGCAATTGTGCACTACATCCTTTTTAAAATGGTGAAGTCTGCAATTGACAATTAGAATTTTATTTTGTTTTGTCTCTGCATTGACCCTGAGTCATGTCATTGGTGGATGCTAGGTGCATAGGGATAGTTGATATAAGGGCAAAGGTCATTTGGGATGGTGGGAGAATATGAGGTTTTCATGAGTTGGTGTAGGAGCTGTGAAGGGTGATGGACGGGTGGGAGAAAGGGTATAGTTTGAATTCAGATGGAATGGACTGGCATGAATGAGGCATGGGACGTATGTGTGAGGGAGAGGAATATGAAGGTGTGGATGGAAGTTTCTAATATTGTGTCTGTCCACCAAGACAGGGCTTCCACACTGCTCTCCTTCACAGCCAACGCCTTCTGCTCTCATTGCCTGTGGCTTGGCCCACCTCCCATGAGAACGCATCACTTCACAACAAAATCTAACTTTCCGAAGTTGTCCCGACTTTGTGAATCCGCACCCATGTAAGATCAAACAGAAACATAAGAACCAGGAGTGGACAGTTCACCCCCTCGAGCAGACTCTGCTATTCCATAGAATCATGGAGACCTAATCTCCACCTCAACTCTACATTCTTCCCCACTCCCCCTAACCATTTACTCCATTACTACTTAAAAACCTGTTTATCTCCTCCTTATCCATTGCACTCTGGAATAGTGAGTTCCACAGACCCTTTGAGAAAGGCAATTCTTCCTTGTCTCCTTTTTAAATCTGTCCCTTCCAATCCTAAAACTGTGACCTCTCATTCTGGATTGCCCCACAAAGGGGGAAGGTCCACTCCGCATCCTTTTGTCAATTTCCTTTAACATCTTCAATTGAAGTCTCATCCTATCATAAACTTAGCGTGCATGGAGCGAAACTGCCCTTCATCTCTGGAATCAGTCTAGTGAACCTTCTCTGAACTGACTCTAATGCAGGTTTGCTCCCCTTCTGCATGTCTTTATATCTGTGTGGATTCAACTCATATACACAAAATAGTTTAATTACTTTCCCCATGCTCTTCCAACCTCTCCAAAAACTATTTCTTTTCAATACAAATTTCATTTATAAACTGGATTCGATAGCACAAGTTGCCTTCCTGGGAGTTGAACTCCCATTTTCAGGAGTATTTGTCTAGACTTCAAGGGTAGTTGATCCAGTAACATTTTGACTACACTATTTAGCTCTGGTGTTCTCTATTGAAATGCACATATCATTTGTCTTTGTGGCTTTGTTACTTTATTAAGTGTATCAGCAGAATTCATTGCCACGATGTAAATATCTTTCAATTCTGAATAAGTCAGTGTTATCTAATGTATAATGTATTATCCAGAAATTAGACTATTTACCTCGTGACAGGATAGCCTCTATCACGGTCAAATATTTGTAAATGTATGTGCCAGGTCATTCTGCTGCCTTAATTTCAAGCATTTTTGCATCTGTATTTCTGCCTGTGTGCTGTTTGACTCACACTCTTTTGTGTTCTTTGTCAGGGTCATATGAGCAGTGAACTGGAACATCAGTTGCGGTCTGTATCCAGTGTGGATGAACTCATGACGATATTTTACCCAGAGCACTGGAAAATGTTAAAATGCCAGCTGATGAAAGGCCGACCATACTACAGAGAAACTGGCTTTGGAACAGTCACAGAGGAACCAGTAACATTTGCAGCAACATATTATAACCCTGAAATTCTAAAAAGTAAGTCTCTGTCTTGAAGCTGAAAGTTTTCTTCAGCAGCATTCCAAACTTTTGACCGAAATATTTGTCATTATAAGCTGCATTTCAATCATTAACCTAGGTTGTATTTTGTCATGTCCTCAATGTGCAATCTACAACCATATACTGTTTTAACTGAAAATAATTTTCAGCTCATTATCGAAGTTTTTTAACTTCTGTAAGAGAGTTTAGACACATCTAACAACACCACTGGCAGACAAATACAGTTCAATAAAGTGTGATTGAAAGGGTATGTTGACTGCCCCTGAAAGTATCTATTCCATTTTGAACGTGCCCCATGCATCTAGGTCACTGGTCATGCAGTTTTACTTGGGATTTTCGAAGGACTATCATAGATCATAGAATCCCTACAGCACAGAAACAAGCCATTTGGCCCATCAAGTCCACACTGCCCCTCCATTGACATCCCACCCAGACCCATCACCTCCCTCACCTCATCCCTGTAACCCTGCATTTCCCAGGGCTAATCCACCCAGCCTGCAAATCCCTGCACACGATGGCCAATTTAGCCTGGTCAATCCACCTCAGTTGCACATCTTTGGACTGTGGGAGGAAACCAGAATACCCAAAGAAAATCCATTCAGACATGGGGAGAATGTGCAATCTTCATACAGACAGTCACCCAAAGCTGGAAGCAAACCCAGGTGCCCATGCATATGTATTGCTTTAGGAGCTCTCACAGTCTCAGACGAAACAAAGGAGGTGTAAAAGAAGAGGTCATGTTGCATTTTTAATTAAGGAGTCAGTTACTGCTGTAAGGAGGGATTTTGTATTGGAAGGATAGTCAAGTGAGGCTTTGTGAGTAGTGCTCAGAAATAAAAAAAAAGGGGAGTCACATTTCAGGGAGTGTATTGTAGAGCCAAACAGTCAGCAAGCAATCGAGAAGTACACATGTTGGCAATTCATTGAGAGGAAATTAGGGAATTTTAACTTCTACAACATTAATTGGGATAGACAGAGTGTACGGCGTTTCGAGAGAATAGATTTATTGAAAAATAAATTTACATTGTTATGGAGCAGATCAAACCCTATCAAAATATTCTGAAGATAGTTTAGACCCTAACTTTTTCTTATTTTAATAACAAATGTTACATTCCAAATGCAAGTTGATTGGTTAAACAACAGATTTAAAGCAAAACACACTTTATTCATCCACTATAATTAAAATACAACAAAAGAATAGCAACTCTATTGGAAAACATAATAGAAAAATAGATACAGTAACGGTCACTAATAAACACACCCTCGGCAAAAGGCAAACTCAGAAAATAGGTGGTTTCACATGCAACTCCAGTAGCCCAGGAGGCAAAAAAAAGTCAAGAGAAAATTCTGAGTGTAGCAGCCAGGAAAGATTTTCTGCAGCTTCCAACCCTACTGAGATCCCAGCAACATCTGATGCTACTGAAAAGAACTAAAAAACAAAACGGAAAAACCTGGTTCTGTGGGAGCTTGACCACACCTACTCAGGCTGCTTCTATTGTTTCATTTTAAAAAATCCATGGCCTCAAAAGTTGTTTACTCCAGTGGATCTGGCAGTCTGCTCACTGCCATTGCCTTAAAACTCTCTTCACAAAAAAAAGGACAAAATGACCTCTTAAAGCTATACCCTTGTCACAATTTCAACAGAGAGATGGTCCAAACAAGGGATGACTTAGTACTATTTTGGGGAACAAAGCTGGATAGGTGATCACGGTAGCAGTGAGGGAGCATTTTAGGTATAGTGACCACAACAGAGTGCGATTTCAGTTTTCTCCAGACCCGAAGAAAGGTTTCAGAATCAAACTGGTGAACGAGTCCAATCTGTTCAATTGGGAAGTGGCAATTTTCAGGCCGCCCTGATGAAGGGCTTTTGCCCGAAACGCCGATTTTCTTGCTCCTCAGATGCTGCCTAACCTGCTGTGTATTTCCAGCACCACTCTAATCTTGACTCTGATCTCCAGCATCTGCAGTCCTCACTTACACCTACTCTAGGAGGGAGGCTACTTCAAGGATCATTTGAAATTCCCAGTAGATTATTCATTTTCTTCATGGAAAAGGAGAAAGATGGTCTGCAGTAAAGGGTTTTCAATGGGCGCAAGGCAGATTTTATTAAAATGAGGCAGAATCCAGCCAAAGTAAACTGGGAACAGCTGCCTGTGGGAAAATCTACTGCAGAACAGTGAGAGGTTTTCAAAAATGGGTAGAGATGGACCCAACATGTTCCCTTCCGTGTGAAACGTAGTAGCAGCAAGCCCAGAAAACCCTGGATTTTTAGGAATATTCAGGACTGGATAGAAATGAAAAGAGAATTTCAGCAGATAGAAAGGGAACAAATCAACAGAGGTCCTCATGGAGTATAGAAAGTGCAAACAGTGATCTCAAAAAAGCAATTAAGAAAGCAAAGAAAGAATATGAAACAAAAACTGCAGGTAAAATTAGTGAAAATTAGTGAAAAATTGTGAAACTTGAAAGGGTTCAGGAAAGATTTACAAGGATGTTGCCAGAGTTGGAGGATCTGAGCTATAGGGAGAGGCTGAACAGGCTGGAGCTGTTCTCCCTGGAGCGTCGGAGGCTGAGGGGTGACCTTATAGAGGTTTACAAAATCATGAGGGGCATGGATAGGAAAAATAGACAAAGTCTTTTCCCTGGGATTGGGGAGTCCAGAACTAGAGGGCATAGGTTTAGGGTGAGAGGGGAAAGATAGAAAAGAGACCTAAAGGACAACTTTTTCACACAGAGGGTGTACGGATATGGAATGAGCTGCCAGAGGAAGTGGTAGAGGCTGGTACAATTGCAACATTTAAGACGCATTTGGATGGGTATATGAATAGGAAGGATTTGGAGGGATATGGGCCGGGTGTTGGCAGGAGGGACTAGATTGGGTTGGGATATCTGGTCGGCACGGACGGGTTGGACCGAATGGTCTCTTTCCATGCTGTACATCTCTATGACTCTATATTCGAATAAGTATATTCAGGGGAAGAAGATGACCAGGGAATAAGTACGGTTCATTTGGGATCATGGGGACGATCTGTGTGTGTGGAGCGGCGGCATTGGCATGGTGTGAAATAAATACTTCACTTCTGTCTTCACTCGAAAGAAGGGAGTGTAGGTTCAGGATTTGGGGAGTGCCAGGAAGGTTCTTGATCAGATTGGCATAGAGAGTGGAAATTTATTGGAGGTTTTCAGATGCTTAAAAGCAATCAAATCTCCAGGTTTTATCCCAGGCTGCTGTGGGAGATGAGGGAGGACGTTACAGGGGCTCTGACTCAGATTTTTACTTCCTCTCTGGCCACATCATGTGGTTCTACTTTTCAAGAAGCATGGTCATGGTAAACCAGGGAGTTACAGAACAGTGAGTCTCACACCAGTGTTAGGGAAACTGATAGATAAAATTCTAAAGGAGAGAATTAGTCTCTACTTGGCGTGACTAAGTTTGCTCAGCATGATTTTGTCAGAGATACAACATGCCTAATGAATTTGGTGGAATCTGTTGAGGAATTGGTCAGGTGTGTAGATGAGGGTAGTGCAGTTAATGTAGCCTACATGGACTTAATAGAGTCATAAAGATGTACAGCACAGAAACAGACCCTTCAGTCCAACTCGTCCAGATATCGCAACCCAATCTAGTCCCACCTGCCAACACCCGGCCCATATCCCTCCAAATCCTTCCTATTCGTATGCCCACCCAGATGCCTTTTAAATTTTGCAATTGTACTAGCCCCTACCACTTCCTCTGGCAGCTCATTCCATACACGTACCACCCTCTGCGTGAAAAAGTTGCCCCTTGGGTCTCTTTTCTATCTTTCCCCTCTCACCCTAAACCTATGCCCTCTAGTTCTGGACTCCCTCACCCCAGGGAAAAGACTTTGTATATTTATCCTATCCATGCCCCTCATGATTTTGTAAACCTCTATAAGGTCACTCTCAGCCTCCAACACTCCAGGAAAAACAGCCCTAGCCTGTTCAGCCTCTCCCTTTAGCTCAAATCGTCCAACTCTGGCAAAATAGAACATAGAACAATACAGCACAGAACAGGCCCTTCGGCCCACGATGTTGTGCCGAACTTCTATCCTAGATTAAGCACCCATCCATGTACCTATCCAAATGCCGCTTAAAGGTCACCAATGAATCTGACTCTACCACTCCCACGGGCAGCGCATTCCATGCCCCCACCACTCTCTGGGTAAAGAACCCACCCCTGACATCTCCCCTATACCTTCCACCCTTCACCTTAAATTTATGTCCCCTTGTAACACTCTGTTGTACCCGGGGAAAAAGTTTCTGACTGTCTACTCTATCTATTCCTCTGATCATCTTATAAACCTCGATCAAGTCACCCCTCATCCTTCGCCGTTCCAACGAGAAAAGGCCGAGAACTCTCAACCTATCCTCGTACGACCTACTCTCCATTCCAGGCAACATCCTGGTAAATCTTCTCTGCACCCTCTCCAAAGCTTCCACATCTTTCCTAAAGTGGGGCGACCAGAACTGCACACAGTACTCCAAATGTGGCCTAACCAAAGTCCTGTACAGCTGCAACATCACTTCACGACTCTTGAATTCAATCCCTCTGCTAATGAACGATAATACTCCATACGCCTTCTTACAAACTCTATCCACCTGAGTGGCAACCTTCAAAGATCTATGTACATAGACCCCAAGATCCCTCTGTTCCTCCACCTGACCAAGAACCCTACCATTAACCCTGTATTCCGCATTCTTATTTGTTCTTCCAAAATGGACAACCTCACACTTGGCAGGGTTGAACTCCATCTGCCACTCCTCCGCCCAGCTCTGCATCATATCTAAGTCCCTCTGCAGCCGACAACAGCCCTCCTCACTGTCCACAACTCCACCTATCTTTGTATCATCTGCAAATTTACTGACCCACCCTTCGACTCCCTCATCTAAGTCATTAATAAAAATTACAAACAGCAGAGGACCCAGAACTGATCCCTGCGGAACTCCACTTGTAACTGGACTCCATGCTGAATATTTACCATCTACCACCGCTCTCTGACTTCGACCGGTTAGCCAGTTTTCTATCCAATTGGCCAAATTTCCCTCTATCCCATGCCTCCTGACTTTCCGCATAAGCCTACCATGGGGAACCTTATCAAATGCCTTACTAAAATCCATGTACACTACATCCACTGCTCTACCCTCATCCACATGCTTGGTCACCTCCTCGAAGAATTCAATAAGACTTGTAAGGCAAGACCTACCCTTCACAAATCCGTGCTGGCTGTCCCTAATCAAGCAGTGTCTTTCCAGATACTCGTAAATCCTATCCCTCAGTACCCTTTCCATTACTTTGCCTACCACAGAAGTAAGACTAACTGGCCTGTAATTCCCGGGGTTATCCCTATTCCCTTTTTTGAACAGGGGCACAACATTCGCTACTCTCCAGTCCCCTGGTACCACCCCCGTTGCCAGTGAAGACGAGAAGATCATTGCCAACGGTACTGCAATTTCCTCTCTTGCTTCCCACATAATCCTAGGATATATCCCGTCAGGCCCGGGGGACTTGTCTATCCTCAAGTTGTTCAAAATGTCCAACACATCTTCCTTCCTAACAGGTATCTCTTCTAGCTTATCAGTCCGTTTCACACTCTCCTCTTCAACAATACGGTCCCTCTCGTTCGTAAATACTGAAGAGAAGTACTTGTTCAAGACCTCTCCTATCTCTTCCGACTCAATACACAGTCTCCCACCACTGTCCTTGATCGGACCTACCCTCGTTCTCGTCATTCTGAGGTTTCTCACATACGCATAGAATGCCTTGGGGTTATCCTTGATCCTATCCGCCAAGGATTTTTCATGCCCTCTCTTAGCTCTCCTAATCCCTTTCTTCAGGTCCCTTCTGGCTATCCTGTATCCCTCCACTGCTCTGTCTGAACCTTGTTTCCTCAACCTTATGTAAGCCTCCTTCTTCCTCTTTACTAGACATTCAACCTCCCTCGTCAACCAAGGCTCCCTCACACGACCATTTCTTTCCTGCCTGATCGGTACATACATATCAAGGACACGTCGTATCTGCTCCTTGAAAAAGTTCCACATTTCCACCACATCCTTCCCTGACAGCCTATGCTCCCAACGTATGCTCCTCAAATCCTGTCTTACAGCATCGTAATTTCCCTTCCCCCAATTGTAAAAACTTCCTTGTTGTGCGCACCTATCTCTCTCCATAACCAAGGTGAAAGTCACAGAATTGTGGTCACCATCACCAAAATGTTCACTCACTAACAAGCCCACCACTTGTCCCGGTTCATTACCGAGTACCAAATCCAATATGGCCTCCCCTCTTGTAAATCTTTGTAAATCTTTTCTGAACCCTTTCAAGTTTCGCAACATCTTTCCAATAGGAAGGAGATTGGAATTGCACGGAATATTCCAACAGTGGCCTAACCAATGTCCTGTACAACTGCAACATAACCTCCCAACTCCTATAATCAATACTCTGACCAATAAAGGAAAGTATACCAAACGCCTTCTTCACTATCCTATCTACCTGCGACTCCATTTCCAAGGATCTATGAAACTGCACTCCAAGGTCTCTTTATTCAGCAACACTCCCGAGAGTTGTTTTATATGCTGTTGCATTGTTTTGGAACTTTTGTTTTGGACTTCTGTCAGGCTTTTAACAAGGTGTCGTATGGCAAGCTGGTTAAGATGCCAGTGAGATGCAGGGCAATTTGACAAACTGGATCCAAAATTGGCTTAGTGATAGAAAGCAGAGAGTAATGGTCAAAGCATGATTTTGTGACTGGAAGCCTGAGATTATTGGTGCTGAATTCCTTGCTGTTAGTTGTGTACATTAATAATCTCAACATGAATGTGCAGAGGTATGGTCAGTAAGTTCATAGATGTTGCAAAAGTTGGTGTTGTGGTAAATAGTGAGGAAGAAAGCCTTCGCCTACAGGACAATATAGACAGTCTGGTCAGTAGGGCTGACCAATAGCAAATGGAATTTAATCTGAAGGGTACTATCAAGGCAAGGGAGTACATGTTGAATGGTTGGGCCCTGGGATAATCAGAGAGACTTTGGTATGCATAGCCCTCGATCCTTGCAGGCAGCAGGACATTTAGATGAAGTGGCTACAAAAGCACATGAGATAACATGCCCTTATTAGTCAAGACATTGAATACAAGAACAAAAAGATTATGATTGAGCTGTATTTAGCATTAATTAGGTACTGGAGTACTATGCAGTTCTGATCACCTCACAATAGGAAAGATATGATTGCATTAATGATGTGGAGGAGCCAGTATTGGACTGGGGTGGACAAGGTAAATAATTACGCAACACCAGGTTATAGTCCAACAGGTTTATTTGGAGCGCTGATCACCTGGCGAAGGAGCAGCACTGCAAAAGCTAGTGCTTTCAAATAAACCTGTTGGACTATAAACTGGTGTTGTGTAATTTTTAACTTTGTACCCTGATGCATTGGTAAGAGGGGATTCACCAGACGCCTATGTGGATTAGCCATGGGAAATACAGGGATAGGGTAGGGGTGTGGGCGTGGGTCTGGGTGGGAAACTCTGAGGAAGATTGGTATGGGCCTAATGTGTGGAATGGCCTGCTTCCACGCTGCAGGGATTCTATGATTCTGTGTTGCTTGGGCTGAAGCAATTCAGCTACGAGAGAGCTAAGATAGGCTCTGGTTGTCTTGCTTGGAGCAGAGAAGGCTTTGGGAGGAAACCTGATTGAGGTGTGCAAAGTGATGAGGAATATCATTAGGGATGATGGGGGGAACCTTTCTCCTTGGTAGAATAGTCAATGACAAGAGGGTACAACTTTAAGATAAGGAGTGGAGTTTAGAGGGGATTTCAGGAAGAATTTTATTTCACCCAGAGAGTGATTGGTATCTGGAACTCATTGCTTATGGGGATGGTTGTGGCGATAACCCTTGAGACATTAAAGAAGCATTTTGATGAGCGAGAAAAGAGACATAAAATTCAGACTATTGCCTATGCAAACAGAGTCTTCCAAGAGGTGTTTGGAAGGTTCTGTCTTCCTGAGATTTTTGGCTAAATGAACTAACCAATATCTATGTATGGCACTGGCTTGGAGGTGATGTTTTGGAATCAAAACACTAACCTTTTCTTTTTTTCTACAGTGCTGTCAGACCTGCTGAGTTTCTCCAGCATTTTCCATTCTATTCATTTTCCCTGGCCAAATGCAATTATACTTATTGCTATGATGTCCTGTTGTCGAAGAGCTGTGCCTCTTCTGTTGCGTAGTGGTGTATCCTTTATCCCTAATAGCTAGAGAGGCCCAAGCAAAAGCAAAGACAAAGGAGAACTGGTGGAAACTGCCTCAAACTGCCTTTATCTGGTAGAAGTAGCAGATACCACAAAGAACCAGACTGTTCAACTGGGAAAATACAGTAGTAACCTGCTCTTCTGTAGATTTTCTGAGATTTTGGTATCTCTCCCACCTGAGTAGCACGACTGATATATGAAGTGAGACTGGATGGATTAGGATTATATTGACTGCAATTCAAAAGGATCTCATCGAAACCCATAAACCTCTAGCAGTACTAGACTGGGTAAACGCAGGAAGGATGGTCCCAATGTTGGGGAAGTCCAGAACTGGAAGTCCCAGCCTGTAGGCTATTTCAGACTGTGATGTGAAGAAATGTCTTCACCTAGAGTGTGGTGAGCTTGAGGAATTCTCTGCCATGGAGAGCAGTTGAGGCCAAAATATTGAATATTTTCAAGAAGGATTAAGATGTAGTTTTTAGGGCTGAAAAGATCAAAGGTTACGGGGAGAAAGTGGGGACAGGGTATGAGTTGGATGATGCTGTTGTAGAAAAGATGTTAAGTTTAACTTGAAGGGGTGCAGAAAAGATTTACAAGGATGTTGCTGGGACTGGAGAGTTTGATCTACAGGGAGAGGCTGAGTAGGCTGGAGCTATTTTCCCTGGACCACCAGAGATTGAAGGGTGACCATATGCAAGTTTATAGAATCATGAGGGGCATGGATAGGGTGAACAGCCAATGTCATTTTCCCGGGTGAGGGGAGTCGAAAGCCAGATGGCATAGGTTTAAGGTGAGAGGGGAAAGATTTAAAAAGGGACCTGAAGGGCAGCTTTTTCATGCAGTGTGTGCATGGAATGAGCTGCCAGAGGACGTGGTAGAGGCTAGTACACTTACAGTATTTAAAAGGCATCTGGATGGGTATATGAATAGGAAGGGTTGAGAATGATAGGCCAAGTGCTGTCAAATGGGATTAGATTAATTTAGGATATCTGGTTGGCATGGACGAGTTGGAACGTGTGTACATCTCGATGAATTTATATCTCTAAAACCATGATCGTGATGAATTGTGGAACACACTCAAAGAGTCAAATAGCCTACTCATGCCCCTATTTTCCAAGTAACAGTAGATAAGTGGGAGAGCCTCTGGGGAAAATCTTGTTCATGTCTGAGTCTATTAGATAAGGCTCAATGGTGCCAGTTACAAAAGGCCTGGGCATCTTGCTTTACGTTGCAGCCGACCTGCACTTTCCTATATCTAGGTACAGCATGAAGCAGGATGTAACAAAGATGCCCCCTTGTGCCCTAAATAAGATATTCATGTCATGCCTTCATTGAAGGCAAACTGAGCCTGTTGCTCGTGAGATAGAGCTGGTCACGCTATGAAGAGTGAATACATGGATGGTTTGTGGAGTGGATTAGTGGAGGCAGTTACTCAAGAGGAAATTATATGCCTGTGATGGGCAACGATAGGTGAAACAACTGGCCTGGCTTATCAGTATTTATGTTTGTACTGTGACAAAGCAGATAAGGCTGATGTTTGGAAACTTTCTCACAGAAGCTTTCTCTCCAGCTCTGACCTGAGATGGATCATTAGGAATTCCACAAACCTTCTACCCAGACAGAGGATTAACCGTTCCTTATTAGGTGTTCCAGCCAACCAAGTCATTACACTGTTCTAATGGTGGAAGTATGGAACCGCAATGTCTCCCTGCTACATGGCAGTATAAGCTGTTCTTTTCAACAGAAAGGAATATTAGGAAACACATGTAATGGATAAACAATGCTGCCATCAACATTCCCTACCTGATTCAATTTTCATCTCTCTGCTGTACCAATACTTTCCACCAGGAAGTGGTCATTTTGAAATTTAAGCAAAAAGAGCTGCTTTATAGAAAACTAATTAGAAACTGCTTCAGGGATACAGCTTAGGCTTATAAATTTTGTTTTACAGACTTTATTTTGAAGACAAAATGGGTTACATGACGAAGCCAAAATGGGAGGCTGCGGGAGATTAAGTTAAAACATATAAATTATTTGATAGAGTGAGTGGTGAGTTCCTATTCTCCTCCATGTAGGCATCCCTAACAAGGGGCATAGATGTAGGGCACAAAATTAGAGGTTTATTGGGGATCGGAGGGGGAATGCTTTTGCCCTCATCTGGTCGTTACCTGCTTTCTGCCTGACAGGATAAGAGAGGAAGAAATGGTCAAGATAATTAAAATGTATGTGCATATGTCCCTGACATATCATAACCTGTGAGGCTACAGACTAACATCTGAAAAACAGGATTAGACTTGATTTTTATTTCTTGGCCATGATGGTCTCATTCGATGTTGGGATGTTGGGTGATCCTACCAATTGTCAAAAAGTGTAGTGCTGGAAAAGCACAGCTGGTCAGGTGGCATCCGAGGAGCAGGAGAGACGATGTTTCGAGCATGAGTTCTTCATCAGGAACCCTAACTTTCACCTGATTCTACCAATTGGATGCAGTTGCTGTGTGAAATGCTGACCAGAATCGGAGCTACAATATAAACAGAACTTCCTCTGAAACGGATTCTGAAGTGAAGCCCATTGTTTAGTTAGTGGGTTTATTTAGGATGTGCATCAATTCACAGTGTTGAATTTGTCAAGTTTATCCTGGCAGTAAGAGACTGAACTTGACTGTGTTCAAAGACCTCAAACAACCTCCAAGCAGCCAATACAAACAGGATGTTGGATGCCAAGCAAAAGCATGAAGACCAAATCAACATTAGGTACTTGCACTTCACCATCCGACTGGAAAAGCAGAGGGAGGACATAAGCACAAGATTCCTTTCTGTGCACTATGTGGAATGTGAGACAAAATGTGGTCTTTAGAGATTTGATCATTTATTCATTCACAAAGTGCCCAGGAAAAAAGTATTTACTGAAGTATGTCACTTTGTTGCCTGAAGGTATGATTCCAGAAAAGAAACCAATGTTTAACTGTATATTAATACTTCATAATATTTGCAATATATTACATTTTGTGGTATAGTACTTAGATAAGTCTGTAAGTTAGCTCGCTGAACTTGAAGGTTTGTTTTCAGACGTTTTGTCACCATACTAGATAACATCATCAGTGAGAATGTTTGAAAACAAACCTTCAAGCTCAGCAAGCTAACTTACATACTTATCATTAACCTGAGCTACAAATCTCATCAATCGCTATAATACTTACAGTCATAGAGTGATACAGCATAGAAACAGATCCTTCAGTCCAACTCACCCATGTCAACCAATTTTCCCAAATTCAACTTTTCCCATTTACCAGTGTTCAGCTCACATCCCTACAAACCTTTCCTATTCATTAATTAGTCCAAATGTCTTTTAAATATTGTAACTATATCTGAATCTACTGCTTGCTCTGGCAGTTCATTCCACATATGCACCACTCTCTGTGTGAAAAGGTTGCCCATCAAATCCCTTTTAAATCTTTCTCCTCTCACCTTAAAATGATCCTCTGTAGTTTTGAACTCCCCAACCCTAGGGAAAGACTTTTGCTATTCACCTCACCTATGCTCCTCATTGGAGCTCTATAGCACTGGATCGGAACCTTCGGTCCAACTCGTTCTCGCCGACCATATCTCCTAAATAAATCTAGTCCCATTTGCCAGCATTTGGCTCATATCCCTCTAAACCCTTCCTATGCATATTCCCATCCAGGTGCCTTTTAAATGTTGTAATTGTACCAGCCTCCACCACTTCTTCTGGCAGCTCATTCCATACATGCATCACCCTCTACGTGAAAACATTGCCCCTTAGGTCCCTTTTTAAATCTTTCTCCTCTCACTTTAAATCGATGTCAATTGGTTTTGGATTCCCCTACCCTGGGAAAAAGACCTTGGCTCTTTACCCTCTCCATGCCCCTCATGATTAGATATACCTGTATAAGGTCACCCCTCAGCCTCCAACACTCCAAGGAAAGAGCCCCAGCCTGTTCAGCCTCTCCCTGTAGCTCAGATCCTGCAACATCCTTAGAAACCTTTTCTGAACCTTTTCAGAGTTTCACAACATGCTTCCTCTAGGTTGGAGACTGGATTATTTTATAAACCTCTATAAGATTACCCCTCAACCTCCTCCGCTCCAGTGAAACAAAGGTCCCAGCCTATGTACCTAATCAGTCACGAAAGAGGCCATTTTATGCTTGGAAGTATGATCCTAGAATGGAAATCAAAGTTTAACTGTATATTAATAAATTGCAACAACTCATTACTGTAAAATTGATCTATTCCTCTGCCATTATAATTATTTATTTGCTCATTCAAGGGGGATGTTGGAATTGACTGTCCCTCTCTGATTGGTCTGAGGAGGTGATAGTAAACAACCACCTTGAACTGCTACAGTCCATATGGTGGAGGTACACACACACGGTGCTATTAGGGACAAAGCCCTGACAATAGCAATCCATTGCTCCACTTCTCTTGCCATTCTGCATCTCTGCACCATAATGGATCGACATGTAACTTTAGAGTTAGGAAGCCTGTTTACAAAATGCTGGGTTGAAGAATAATCAGCTTAAAATATATGTTAAAACAAGATGAGGAGGGCTAAACCAGCTTCCCTGATCTTATCCTCCACAGTTGGCTGCAAAGCATAATTCTTCTTATCGTAGATCACACTTTGTTTGAAACACTGCGGTATTCATAATTAAGGAACAATTACTGGGTTCCCTTAAGTGAAGAAAACAGGAATCTTATTACTGACCAGGCTTGAGCAAAATCATGAACGGCCTTATTTAATGCCCACATCAATGCAGGTATGAATTTAAAATGAGACAGTGTCTAATACAAGAAGGAAGATTAATAATAATTAGTTTTAAAAAGTCTTTAGATTCCTTGACGTTGTTAGATTGTAAGCTGAAACTATGGTTGCTTAACTGATGACTTGTATCCTCAGCATTTGGCAAAATTTGTAGATGTCCTTGAATTCTCAGCAAATTCCCCAATTTGCTTTATCACTAGGTGCTGTTTCTCAAGGGGCAAAGAGAAACAGAAAGGAAGAGTGTAAACCTTCCAACTTTCTTGTTATAAATTTATTTCCTTCTTCTATACTGCCCAGAGGCAGTTTCAGTCATAGAATCATAGAGATGTACAGCACGGAAACAGACCCTTCAGTCCAACTCATCCATGCCGACCAGATATCCTAAATGAAACTAGTCCCATTTGCTAGTACTTGGTCCATATCCCTCCAAACCCTTCCTATTCATATACCCATCCAAATGTCTTTTAAATGTTGCAATTGTACCAGCCTCCACCACTTCCTCTGGCAGTTCATTCCATACACACACTACCGTCTGTGTGAAAAAGTTGCCCATTAGGTCCCTTTTAAGTCTTTCCCCTCTCACCCTAAACTTACATCCTCTAGTTCTGGACTCTCGCACCCCAAGGAAACGACCTTGTCTATTAAATGTAACTATGCCCCTCATGATTTTATAAACCTCTATAAGGTCACCCCTCAGCTTCTGATGCTCCAGGGAAAACAGCCTCAGCCTATTCAGCCTCTCCCTATAGCTCAAATCCTCCAACCCTGGCAACATCCTTGTAAATCTTTTCTGAACTCTTTCAAGTTTCACAACATCATAGGAGGGAGACCAGAATTCCACGCAATATTCCAAAAGTGGCCTAACCAATGTCCTGTACAGCTGCGACATGACCTCCCAACTTCTGTACTCAATACTCTGACCAAGAAAGGAAAAGATGCCAAATGCCTTCTTCACTATCCTATCTACCTGAGAGTGCACTGACAAGGAACTATGAACCTGCACTCCAAGGTCTCTTTGTTCAGCAACACTCCCCAGGACCCTACCATTAAGTGTATAAGTCCTGCCCTGAATCACCTTTCCAAAATGCAGCACCTCGCATTTATCTAAACTATACTCCATCTGCCACTCCTCAAACCATTGCCCCTTTTTTCAAGATTCCGGTGTACTGTGAGATAATCTCCTTCGCTGCCAGTTGCCTGAAATCCAGTTGCTTTGTATATTCCTGTGTCTGATTTTATTGCTTGTTTTTCCAAGCTGGATAATCTGCAAGGACTTTCCAGAAGGACTTCAATCAAACAGGACAAACAGATCTGAATGACTGGTTTTAGTCATTTCAGTACCTGTGAACATCTGTTCAAGCTGAATCTTATTTTTTAACGGTTTCTTTAAAAACTGTTTTATAAGCTGTTGCATTGTTTTGGAACACCGGGGAAAAAAATAGTATCTCATAGTTTGACAGAATCTTGATCAGATGAGCTAATGGACTGAGGAGTGGCAGATGGAGTTTAATTTACATAAAGTGTGAGGTTACAGAGGTAGTTGGTATAAATATTCCCTGCATGCTAGCATATCAGTTTGTTGGTATTATATTATTATTATATTATACCTGGTACATTTTTCCAAAGGTGTGAGATCAGAACATTTAACCATCCAGAAAAGTGTAGGTGTGTAACAGTAGAGGAGTTTATTTCCTCTAATGCTGTAAATATCCAAAGAGGAGGAGCTTGCAATGAAGTTGGGAGGAGATATCAGCGCAGAACATGACTTTCTCTCAGAAGAGGCAGCATGGACTTGAATGGCCTTCTCCTGTGTTATAATGATTCTGTGATAAAGGTCTGTTGCCAGCAGCCAACAGAAGTGTTCTGGTCAGCAAAACAGGTTCGCCACCCTCTCTCCCACTGAGATGTGAGGAACCGAGCCATTTGGTTCTTAATTCATTTGTGTGAAGTGGGTGTCATTGGCCAAGCCACCATTTATTGCCTGATTACCCAGAGGGCAGTTAAGGGTCAACCAATATGCTGTGGGACTGGAGTCAAATGTAGTCCAGACTAGGTAAGGACAGCAGCTTCCTTCGAGGACAGTACTGCACCAAATGGGTTTTTCCCCAACATTCAACTCATGGTCGTCATTAGACTCTTAATTCCAGATTTTTATTGGCTTCAAATTCCACTGTCTGCCGTGGCTGGAATTGAATCCGGGTCTCCAGAACATTACCTGAGTCAGCAGCCTGGTGATAATACCACTGGGCCATCACTTTCTGAAGTAAATAGGCAATGTTCTGTGACTACAGTAGGAAATACTGGCAGTATACAGTAGGGCACTAAGAATATAAGAAATGGAAGCAGGTAGAGGCCAGTCATCCCCCCAAGTGTGCTACACCACACTGTAAGAGCTTGGCTGGCCTTCCCCAGACCTCAACATGTCTTTTTTTCAACTCCACATAGCTGTCAACCCTTTGATATTTCCAAAATCTATCTTCCATTTCTTATATTCTTAGTGCCCTACTGTATACTGCCAGGATTTTCTACTGTGGTCACAGAACATTGCCAGTGGAATTTGAAGTCCCACAGTACATTGGTTGACCCTTAACTGCCCTCTGGGTAATCAGGCAATAATTGGTAGCTTGGCCAATGACACCCACTTCACGCAAATGAATTAAGAACCAAATAGCCCACTTCCTCACATCTCAGTGGGAGAGAGGGTGGCGAACTTGTTTTGCTGACCAGAACGCTTCAGTTGGCTGCTGGTAACAGACCTTTATCACAGAATCATTATAGCACAGGAGAAGGCCATTCAAGACCATGCTGCCCTCTTCAGGTCCTTTTTGTGATCTCACCTCCACAACTCTTTTGCCTTTGACTCCTCCAGTTAGGGAGCCCAGGGAGAGAAATAAACTTCTCAGTTCGGGTCTGTGACTTTCTGTCAGAACCAGGGCAAGTTACCAATGTTCTTGGTTTTGTCCAAATGGGATCGGGGAGGAGTGGAGAAGAACATAGGGAAGGCCTTTGATAGGGCAAAGAGCAGGAGAGATTAACTGACAAAAGTTTCCATGATGCAAAAGGCCAAGAGGGTGGTAACAGGTAAATGAAGAGCCTTAAACCTAACTGGGTGAGGTGTGAATGGCTGGGTGAAAGTCGGCCATTTGCAAATAAGGAAAGAAATGGGAACTTGAATGTCATTACGATCAATTTATTTGAAGGCACTTTATTGTATTTCATCCATCTTATCCAAGTAGGTTTTGATTATTGTTCTGTGATATTTGAATCTGCCCAATCAGGTATTGATACTGAGTGGAAAAGGACTCAGTGCATGCCCAGGGAGGTGTCCTTGGACGTGGGGAAAGAATTTGGGTCAGCAACAAACATCATCTTTAAACCGTCCTGCGTGTCTGTCTACAGATGTGGTGGTTGCTGCAACAGCGAGGGAATAACATGTATGAACACCAGCACTTCTTATGTCAGCAAGACAGTAAGTACGCATTACTTTTGTTGTTCACTTTACAAACTTAGTCCAAATATGTTCGTTGTTGCTGTGTGGTATTGGCCAACCAATGTAAGAAAATAGAGCAGTATTAAGCCATACTGCACTTTGGGTCTCCTCCATAATTTGTAAAAGGTCAATCCTTTCCCTCAACTCCAGTGTCACTCCATATCCCTCAATTGTTTTGTGGTAGCAATAACATAATGCATTCTGTAAGAGAATGCTTCACTCTAGGTAGTAGAGTCTGTTCAGGATTCCACACGAGGATAAAAAGAATCTCGCATTTATATGGCAGTTTTCACAACTGATATACATCTCAAAGCATTTCAATCAGTGAAAGAACCGTGAAGTGTAATCACAGTTGTAATCGAGAATATTTGTTGTTTTTATGTGCTTTTTTTTATGCCATTGTGAGAGGCATTGACAAGGGAGATGGCCAACAGCTTTTCCCCATGCTCGGGGAGTCTAAAACGAGAGGTCATAGGTTCAAGGTGAGAGTGGAGAGATACAAAAGAGTCTAGAGGGGCAATTTTTTCTCACAGAGGGTGGTGAGTGTCTGGAAGGGGCTACCAGAAGTAGTGGTGAAAGTAAGTACAATTTTGTCATTTAAGAAACCTTTAGACAATTACATGGATGGGATGGGTATGGAGAGATATGGGCCAAATGCTGGTAAACCAGACTAATTTAATTGTGAAAACTTGGTGGCATGGGCACGTCAGGCTGAAGGGTCTGTTTCCACGCTAGAGACCTCAATGACCTTATGAGTCTATAACAAGCAACATTGAGAGCTAATGGCCAGATACATGTTTTTTGTGACGCTGAATGAGGGTTACGTACTCTCCCTGAATACTGGGATAAACCTCCTCTAAGTAGTGTCTTCAGATCTTTGGCATCCACTAATAGTGCCTTGGTTTAACAGTTCATTGAGAGGACAGCGCATCCGAGAATGTTCTCATTGCCTGGGTAAAGCAGCAGAATGTCGAGCAGTATTCAATGCTCAGGTCTCTGCTGTGGGACTGAAACCCATCTTTTTGTGACTCAGTGGGAATGGTGCAGCCATAAAACCAAGCTGGCACTGCAGAAAGCTCAATGTACCTTCTTCACCACAAGTAACAAGAGAATGCTAATGATTCTCTACCATCCCACCCTCTCAGACAATTACCTTCAGTCCAGTAAAGTCAGTAAAATATTTTTATGAGAAGCTTCAGGATAAACAAAATACCACGCCGTCATTACTTTGAAGAAATTGCTGGCTGCTTGCAGTCAGTTCTTGGTTTCCTTGGTGATATAATTAATAGAGAAGTTTCAGAGGTGTTGAAATTGTAACTCTCCATTGGGGACTTCTATCAGTGAAGCTCTGGTCTGCCACTGCATAATTCAACAAGGCTGAACAAATATTTTGTCTGTTACTACTTTGTTTTTGGATGTCTGAATGTTCCTTTGTCCAAGGTGGATTCAAATAGTGAATATGAAAGACTGACAATCCACAGTTGTATCAATGAAATTGTTTTGCTGCTACCTTTGGATGACCACATTCCCCAGTCTCACTTGCTGGAAATCCAGAACCAGAAATTGAATGGAGTACAAATCCACAGAATCTCAAAAGTGTGGAAACAAGTCCACACCAACCCTCTGCAGAGTAACCCACCCAGACTCATTCCCCTATTATCCTACATTTACCCCCGACTAATGCACCTAATCTACACATCCCTGAACACTATGGGCAATTTAGCATGGCCAATTTACCTAACCTGCCCATCTTTGGCTTGTGGGAGGAAACCAGAGCACCCGGAGAAAACCCACACAGACATGGGGAGAACGTGCAAACTCCATGCAGGAAGTCGCCCAAGGTTGGGATCGAACCCGGATCCCTGGTGCTGGGAGGCAGCATTGCCAACCACTGAGCCACCATGCCACCCAGGAGCCCTCAGGGTGCAGCCACTCTTTATCACTCTTGAGCAAGCCAGTGGCTTTGAGCTGCCAACCATATTTGGGATATGGCCAGTTACTGGGAGGCTGGACTTGGAGAGCATTCCACCCATTCCAGGAATGGGATAGAACACAAGGTGATGAGCTTGAGCAGAGAGGATAGCAGTCAGAAACCGCAGGAAAATTTGAGAACAATGGGGGGGTTAATGCAGCTGAGCAGAGCCCATATAGTTTTAATACTAAGGAAGTGTGCACACCATCTTAAATCATTCAGTGGCCACTTCTCCTCCAAAAGCAATGCAGTTATTTTAGGAATGACTCACACAGATCTGACATGTTTACCTCAGAATGGAGTTCCGGTATAACAAGTACATTCATTCCCAATTGTTGCTGCATTATACTGTACTTTTTCCCCTCCAAGTCATTCTTTATCTTCCCCAGGCCCCTCTTCATACATTACTGCATGGAAATAAATAGGTAAATGGATAGAAACAGGGGTACTCCTCGTAAAAGGTAGTTGAACATGTATTCATGACTTGGAGGAAGGAAGTAAATGTCTGTAGTCAGATTTGCAGGTGACATAAAATTAAATGTAAACATAGAACATAGAACATAGAAAAATACAGCGCAGTACAGGCCCTTCGGCCCTCGATGTTGCGCCGACCGAAGCCTACCTAACCTACACTAGCCCAATAACCTCCATATGCTTATCCAATGCCCGCTTGAATGACCATAAAGAGGGAGAGTCCACCACTGCTACTGGCAGGGCATTTCATGAACTCACAACCCGCTGAGTAAAGAATCTACCCCTAACATCTGTCCTATTCCAACCTCCCCTTAATTTAAAGCTGTGTCCCCTAGTAACAGCTGACTCCATACACGGAAAAAGGTTCTCACTGTCAACCCTATCTAAACCCCTAATCATCTTGTACACCTCTATCAAATCTCCCCTAAACCTTCTTTTCTCCAATGAGAACAGCCCCAAGTGCCTCAGCCTTTCCTCATACGATCTTCCTACCATACCAGGCAACATCCTGGTAAACCTCCTCTGCACCCGTTCCAGTGCCTCCACATCTTTCCTATAGTATGGCGACCAAAACTGCACACAATACTCCAGATAAGGCCGCACCAGAGTCTTATACAACTGCAACATGACCTCAGGACTCCAGAACTCAATTCCTCTACCAATAAAGCCCAGTACGCCATATGCCTTCTTCACAGCACTATTTACCTGGGTGGCAACTTTCAGAGATCTGTGTACATGGACACCAAGATCCCTCTGCTCATCCACACTACCAAGTAGCCTACCATTAGCCCAGATATCCATCTTCTTGTTACTCCTACCAAAGTGAATGACTTCACACTTAGCTACATTGAACTCCATTTGCCACCTTTCTGCCCAGCTCTGCAATATATCTATATCCCGCTGTAACCTGCCACATCCTCCTTCGCTGTCCACCACTCCACCGACTTTTGTATCATCCGCAAACTTGCTCACCCAGCCTTCAAGCCCCTCCTCCAGGTCATTTATAAAAATGACAAACAGCAATGGTCCCAAAACAGATCCTTGTGGAACACCGCTAGTAACTGCGCTCCAAGATGAACCTTTACCATCAGCTACTACCCTCTGTCTCCTTCCAGCCAGCCAATTCCTAATCCAAATCTCTAATGCACCCTCAATGCCATACCTCCGTATTTTTGGAGTAGCCTACCATGGGGTACCTTATCGAACGCCTTGCTAAAATCCATATACACCACACCTACTGCTTTACCCTCGTCCACTTCCTTGGTCACCTTCTCAAAGAACTCAATAAGGTTTGTGAGGCACGACCTGCCCTTCACAAAACCATGCTGACTATCCTTGATCACATTATTCCAATCCAGATGTTCATAAATCCTATCTCTTACAATTCTCTCTAAGAAAGACAAGTTGCAAGAGGGAAATAAATATTTTACAGAGAGATATTGATAAGTAAGTGAGCAAAAGTTGGCAGATGGGTATAATATGGGAAATACAACGTTTATTTTGGAATGGAGACCAAATTAACAGAATATTATTTAAATGAAGAGGAACTGCAGAAAGGTGCAACACAAATGGAATTAGGGGTCTTTGTGCATGAGATACTGGAAGCTAGCACACAGGTGCAGCAGGTCATCATGAAAGCTAATGGAATGTTGGCCCTTATTTCAAGGGAATTGGAATATAAGGAAGGGAAATTTTACTTCAATTCTGTGTGGTGCTGGTGAGACCATATCTGGGGTATTGTAAGCATGTTTGTTCCCTTCATTTAAGAATTATGTCATTTCATTGCAGGCAATTCAGAGAACATTCACTAGGATGATCCCTGGTATGGAAGGGTTGTTTTATGAGCAAAGGGTAACAGCTTGGGACTCAAATTGCTAATATTTAGAAGGATGAGAGGTCATTTTGATCTTAAGGAACTTGACAGGGTAAATGCTAAGAGGATGTTTTCCCTCATAGGAGAGTCTAGGACCAAAGGGCATAGTCTCAGAAAATAAAAGGATCCCAATATAAAACTGAGATGAGGAAGAATTTATTTTCTCTGAGAATTGTGAGTCTTTGGAACTCCTTGCCTTAGAGAGGTGTGGAGGAAGAGTCCTTATGTACATTTAAAACTGAGATGGGTAGATTCTTGATCAGTAGGGGAATCGAGGACTACGGTGGAAAGGGCAGGAAATTGGACGTGAGGAATTATCAGATCTGCCATGAAAATATTGAATGGTCGAGCAGGTGTGAGGGCTGAATGGCCTTCTCCTTTTCCTATTTCTTATGGTCTTATAAATTTTCATTTTCTATGAAATTGGTGTTTAAAATATTTGCAACAAAAATTTATTGAGTTGTTGCCTTTTTTGAAAAAGAATTGCTGCTACAGAGAGCGGTTGAAATGCAGAAATGGTTCAGGACAAACTAAATCGTTATGTGAAGGAGAAGGGCACAGAATTGTATGGTAGATTTAGGTGAGGAAGGTTTAGAGGAGGTTAACACAGAATATAAATGCTGGTATGGACTGGTTGGACTATAATGATCTGTTTCTGCAATGTGTATCTGACGTAATCTTGCATCAAATAAAAACTGAAAGAACTGTGGATGCTGTAAATCGGAAACAAAAACAGAAGCTGCTGGAAAAGCTCAGCAAGTCTGAAAGCACGTGTGAAGAGAAATCAGAGTTAATGTTTTGACTCCAGTGAACTCAGTTCTGAGGAATGGTCACCAGACCCGAAACATTAACTCCAACTTCTATTCACAGATGCTGCCAGACCTGCTGAGCTTTTCCAGTAAATTATGTTCCTGTAATTTTATATCAGGTGCTTTTTTTTTTCATTTTTCTCTCCTTTTGTATGTTACTAAATGGATTACATCAATTCAAAAAAGCAGCCCTCCAGCACATCCTCAGGGCCAACCTGGGATGGGCAATAAATGACCAGCAAGCAACAACCACATCCTGTGGACGGATTTTTAGAAATGGCTTTGGAAAAAGTTAGCGTTGTATGTTTTGCCTTCTGCGAGCTACATTTCCTCTTAAAGTTATCATGTCGATAACACATAGTGTGACCTCTTGAGAAGGGTCAGAAATCTCTCTTTACCTTGGAAGGCTGCCAATTTCCTAGTTTTGTAAGGTGACCATTTTATAATAGAAATAAGAAAATTGTCTTGTGCCTTCACTAACTAAAGTTGGATTCAAACCATCCAAGACAAAAGCAGCTCATTTTAAAAAATTTGGTCATGGCACGTGGGTGGTATTGCATTCGGTGTTCAACCCTAGTTGCCTGGAAACCATTTAAGAATCAACCACATAACCGGTGTGTCCAGAGTCACATGTAGGGCAGATCAGGTAAGGGTGGCAGATTTTCTTCCCTAAAGAATATTAGTGAACCAGATATGTTTTATTGCAATCAGCAGTGATTATGTGGTCAGTATCAAATTCCAGATTTGATTGAATTCAGATTTTCTCATCTGGCAAGTTTGGATGTGAATCCCTGTTCCTAAAATTTAGTCAGAACTGGACCTGAAATTTAATTTTGATTTCTCTCCATAGATGCTGCCTGACCTGCTGAGCTTTTCCAGCAATTTCTGTGTTTGTTTCTGATTTCCAGCATTGATCGTTCTTTCATTCTATCAAACTGCTTCAATATAGCCCTGTGGACTTGCAGCAGTTCAATAAAACAGCTACCCACTAAGTTCTCAAGTCTAGTTACGATGGCCAATAAAGATTGACCTCATCGATGATCCCCACATCCACTGAATGAAGGAAATAAAATCTTTTTTTTGCTACAAAGCAAGGTTCTGTGAAACACCGCAATAAGAGAGCATGTCAGGAATAGGGAACTCTTTGTCAGTGCAGCAAAATCCTAAAAGCAAGAAGCAAAAATGAGAAATCCAAATGTGTAAAGACGCTTGGCTTAAATTACAGTTGGCTCCCTTAACTGAACAGTTTTAGCTTTAACAGGGTGAACTGATGAGATTTATTTATTATTACCTGATTGGAGCGAAATGTAATGAAACATGAACCATTTCCTCTGCATTATAACTTTCCCATGTGAAAGTACGGTACGGTAGTCAAATATATCCAGCAGTCGGTTCTTAAGTCTATTTAGCTTGTCTACATTTGATCAGTGTCTGGAAGGAAGCCTGCATCTCACTGAAAATTACAATGGACTCGATTTATCAACACCAGCGTATCCTGATTATTACCATCCTCTGACTGAACCATAAGAAAAGTCAGTAGCCACGGCAGTGTCTAAGTTGCATAAGTGCAAGCTGGACAGTGGAATTCCAGACTTGTCAGCAGAACAGATTTTATAGAAACCTGATGAAAGACGAGGCAGTTTGTGTGACATCAGCCCTGAGGGTGCCTTGAGAATGAATTCCTTATGGCATCCTCCAAAGTGCAAGCAGTTGAATATTTAACACAATGAACCTCATGGGCACGGCCTTCCATTGAGCTAGCAGCAGGAAGACCCCACCCACCAACTTTCAATGAGTTTCGTAATCATTGTGTGTCAAAAGGAAACCAGGCACGCACTGACTGCCTACAGAGGATTTACGCTTTTGTTACCCATTCTTGACCATTTGTTAATGGCTGATTCCTCGGCTGACTTTCCCCGGTGACGCTGAATTTTAATTGTGCTGATGCTTCTCAGGGAGGGTAGATGAACGCATTCTTCCTCAAAGCAAATTGGGAGACTTTCAAGGCTACACTTCACTGATAACCGAAGCAGCACATGCCAAAATTTGCAATGTTGTAGATTGAGTTTAGTGCACAGAATTAATTCCTCAAACCCCACCCTGCATTTTAGATAATGAATCAATAAGACATTAACAAAATGTAGGTATCGCCCCAGCATTTAGAGTCATTTTGTTGCACAGCACAGAAACAGACCCTTCGGTCCAACTCGTCCATGCCGGTCAAATACCCGATATGAATCTAGTCACATTTACCAGCATTTGGCCCATATCCTTCCTATTCATGTACCCATCCAGATGCCTTTTAAATGTTGTAATTGTACCAGCCTCCACCACCTCCTCTGGCAGCTCATTCCATGTCCGTATACCCCCTGCTTGAAAAAGTTGCCCCTTAGGTCCCTTTTAAATCTTTCCCCTCTCACCTGAAATCTATGCCCTCTAGTTCTGGACTCGCCCACCCCAGGGAAATGAATATTCCACCTAAATGTGCCCCTTATGATTTGATAATTTTTTATCAGATCATGTCTCTGTCTGTTAAGTTCTTCTTCCAGGTATTTTTGTATCAACCAGTTTGGATACATTATGTACACTTCTGGTGCAGGTGGGATTTGAACCTATGCTTTCTGACCCAGATGGAGGTGTCTCACCACTGCAAAACGAGAGCCCTAAAGATTCATCTTTCAAGTACCAATCAATTCCCTCCCCTGTGCCTAGCATATGTTGAAAATGTATATAGATATTTTTAACCAACCCGCTCATAGATGTTATTACATATTTCTGGAGTAATTAAGACTTAAATCCAGGTCTCTTGACTTAGAGGCAGCGATTTTATTTCTGGATTTCTTTATGGATCCTCTTGGGTATACATAACCTTTCCTGTCGGCAGGATTCCCTAATATAGTGGAAGGTGCTATATTATTTCTGTATCAAACCTAGATGAGGTTATTCATTCGGTTTAGAGATAGAGACATCCCCATTGCACCACAAGAGCCCTTCAAAGATCATTTAAAGTAATGTGTGATCTGCTTATACATTCGTCAATGGAATGATCATCTGATTTGCTTCTTCAGTGTTCAGAATCTGATTTCTCTTCATCAGATCACATCATTAATTCATGAGCCATGGTTTGCTATTATGGTGTTTATAATTTGATGGCCATATTTGAGACTATGCTTTATTAGTACTAGTTCCCAGTTTGGCATCCCTGTACCTAATCCAATCCATCTCCCCACACCCTCAGACCTCAATCTGGGACTTGACTCCATTATGAGCTGTGAGCTTCCTTTCCACATTTGACTTCAAATTGCAACAATTGCATCTCAACATTGACGTATCCTTAGCTTTGGAACAGGGCCTTACAGAACTTAGCATTCTAGCTACAGTGAGGGCGGCACGGTGGCAAAGTGGCTAGCACTGCTGCCTCAAAGCACCAGAGACCCAGGTTCAATTCCAGCCTCAGGCAACTCTCTGTGTGGAGTTTGCACATTCTCCCCGTGTCTGCGTGGGGTTTGCTCCGGTTTCCTCCCACAGTCCAAAAATGTGCAGGTTAGGTGAATTGGTCATGCTAAATTGCCCGTAGTGTTAGATGTAGGGAAATGGGTCTGGGTGGGTTGCTCTTCGGAGGGTCGGTGTGGACTTGTTGGGCCGAAGGGGTTTCCACACTGTATGTAATCTAATCTAATCTACTCCATGGTCCCTCACCTCCATTTATCACATTCATCCTCAATCCAATCTCTTCCTGTACCCAATCTCTGGACAGAGTCACATTGAACAATTCAAGATAGAATGCCTATAATTTTATGCATTATTAATAGGAATATATACAGATTAATTCATAAATGGTACAAAATAAACCACAAAAGGATGGTTACGACAGATTACTAGGGAGTATTATTCCATACAGAAATAAATGATGATACAGAATGACTCTAAAACTTTCACTGATGAATTTGAGGAGATGACACTCATACCACAGACACTCCCAAATCAAAATTCCATTGGCAGATCATAGAATAACACTGTGTAGAGAATGTCCATTCTGCCATAACAACTGTTCCAGGCTTCTGAAAAAAAGCAAACAATTAATTTGACTCATTTCTTTCCACATAAATGAGCAAATGCCTTCCCTTTTTTGTCGCGTTGGCAAAACTTTGTCTGAACCTCCTAACAGTGTCAAAAGGCAACAATAATCTTTTCCGTTCCCACGTCAGTCAGTCTCCTCGCCACTGTCTGTGATGTTGCCAGATTGTAGTGCATTATTCAACTTTATTTCATTTAGGTGGAAAAAGTGAGGACTGCAGATGCTGGAGATCAGAGCTGAAAAATGTGTTGCTGGAAAAGCGCAGCAGGTCAGGCAGCATCCAAGGAGCAGGAGAATCGACGTTTCAGGCATAAGCCCTTCTTCAGAAATGAAGAAGGGCTTATGCCTGAAATGTCGATTTTCATTTAGGTGGGTATAGTTTGTAGACAGAAGGCACTTTCAAAATACTTACAGAGCAGATTCCATCTTAGGCCAGGTGTAAAAGGAAGAGTTGCACTGCTAAGAACTCAATGACCATTTTTAATCACTAAAACAGAATATATCTCTGAACTATCAGAATAGGATGCCACCATTGAAAAAAGCCACAATGATGCACTGGCAACAAGTGTCAAAAACGTGAAAAGAGTTTTGACAGGCATTTTAGATGCCAAACTGTAGTTTTATCTGTAAGCAGAAGAATACATGGTCAAGCAAAGATTTGTCTTGTTCTGATTTTTGATTGGACTTACCATCAATAAGTAGACACTGCTGCTGATGCTGAAGAACCTTCTATTATGGATCTTCTCAGGAATATGCAACCAAGCCTGTTGATTTGATTTCTATTGTAGTGGAAAATGCATCAAACCTAAGATGAGGTGAAACAAAACCAGAAATTGCTGGAGAAACGCAACAGGTCTGGCAGCATCTTTGGGAAGAAAGCACTGTTAATGCCCCAATTCCATGTGTGGCACAGTGGCTGAGTGGTTAGCACTGGTGCTTCACAGTGCCAGGGACCCAGGTTTGAATCCAACCTCAGGCAGAGTTTATTCATGCTCCCCCTGTCTGCATGGGTTTCCTCCCATAGTCCAAAGATGTGCAGGTTAGGTGGATTTGCCATGCTAACTTGCCCATAGTGTTCAGGGGTGTGTGGGTTAGGTGCCTTAGTCAGGGGGTGTGTCAGTAATAGGGTAGGGGAATGGGATACTCTTTGGGCCAAATGACTTGTTTTCACACTGTAGGGATTCTATGACTCTTCATGAGTTCTCCAACCATTTCTATTTTTGTTTCAGATCTACAGTATCCGCAGTTCTTTGCTTTATTCTATGATGAGATGAGTCATTTGATAAACTTTGCTTTGCTGTTGGATGTAAGCATAAAAGCACCATTCCAATTTTACAGATGAATGGCCATTTCTCTGCCCAGTAGAGGCGTTAGCCACAAATGCAGCCTTTCCAAAGATAAACAGGGAGAACATCACAGCTATGTATTTAGAATAAACTTCCCTGAAAAGAAGTTAGCATATTTGAATTTAAACTGATTAAAATGCACAGTAGCATTTGCAAACTGAAAACTAGGATAAACGCACCAGAACAACAGGCAAAAGTTTGCACCTCTCGATATAATGCCTGTGGCCAGACGAGAACACTTAAGTGAACGTGCAAAAATCAGAAAACCATAGATTCTAAAGGGGTGTAGACTTAAGTGCAGCCGACTCTTATCAGAATCAGATTATATTAACTGCTCCCTGGAGACTTATACTCAATAATACTACTAGCAAATCTAACAAAACTAAATGTCGAAATGGAAAATTGCACAGGAAAGCATTTCATTACAGTGAGTCAAGTGCAAAACAGTAAGATTGGTCTTTGGCCCAATGGCAAAAGTAATACTAGTGCTGGATACATGGTGAAAAGAAAATCTCCAATGTAGACTTTTGACAAAAATTGTTGAAAACAAAGCATCTCTAAGCCAGACTACAGTTTAGTGAGTTGCAGCATACTTATGGTATATATTAATGACTTAGATAAGGAAAGTAAACATATTATCGCCAAGTTGCAGATACTACATAAATAGTTGGGAAGACAAGTGATGAGGGTGATACATAGAGGAGATAGACAGGTTAAGTGAGTGAGCAAAAACTTGGCTGATGAAATGTAATGTGGGAAATAGTGAGGAAGACTATTTTTGCAGGAAGACAAGAGGAGCTGAATATTATTTAAAAGGGGAAATACTGTAGAAATCGACAGAACAGAGGGATTTAGGAAACCTCATCCATGAATCCATAAAAATCACATAACACTAGGTTATAGTCCAACAAGTTTATTTGCAAGTACAAGCTTTCAGAGTGCTGCTCCTTCATCAGGTAGCTAATGGGGCAGGATCATAGGATACAGAGTTTATAGTAAATAATCAAAGTGTCATACAACTGCTGCAATGTATTGAGGATTAATCTGAGATGTCACCTTTTTTTATAAAACCTTAAGTTATCTCGGGAATGTGACTTGAAAGAAGTTCTGGGATTTGCATATTAATAAATCGAAACTTGCAACTCATTCTAAGCGATTAAAGACGAGGCTTGTCCAATACATCCTGTCAATTATACGGCACTTTGATCTTTTACCATAAATTTTGTGTCCTGTGATCCTGCCCCACTAGCTACCTGATGAAGAAGTAGCACTCCAAAAGCTTGTACTTCCAAATAAATTTGTATGCGGGAGCAAGAATATCTTGCTGCAATTATACATGGCCTTGTTGAGACCACGCCTGGAATATTGTGTGCAGTTTTGGTCTCCTAACCTGAGGAAGCATGTTCTGTTTATAGAGGGAGTGCAAGGAAGGTTGACCAAACTCATTCCTATGATGGCAGCGCTGTCTCATGAAGAGAGTCTGAATTAGTCAGAACTGAAGTTTAGAAAGAATGGGGGAGGATCTTATAGAATTTTAAAGGTTTCTACCAGGTCCAGGAAAGGTAAATCCAGGAATAATGTTCCTGACGACAAGAGTCCAGAACCAAGTCTCCCAGCTTAAGGATACCAGGAAAGCAAGATAGTACTGAGATGAGGAGAAATGCCTTCATCCAGACCAGAGATTAAAAACCACACAATACTAGGTCCTAGTCCAAGAGGACTATAACCTGGTGTGGTGTGATTTTTAACTTTGTCCACCCCTGTCAAACCTCACACCTCCACATCATGAATCGTGAAAAGCTTGCATCCTAGTTCGGCAGGTAGTAGAGATTGTAAATGGAATATTGGCCTTTCCTTCAAAAGGGAATGAAGATTAACAGTAGGGAGGCTTTGCTAAAAGCACTAATCAGACCAGAGCTCGAAAACTTTAAAGAGTTTTGTGCCCTTTATCTAAGGAAAGATACATTGGCTTTGGAGACAGCCTAGAGAAGGCTCGCTAGGCAAATATTAGGTATAGAAGGATACCGTTATGAAGAGAGGTTGAGCAGATTGGGCCTGTACTCATTGGAATAATAGAAGAATGACAAGTGACCTGATTGAAACAAACAGGATTCTTCAAGGTCTTGACAAGTTAGGTGCAGAAAAGTTGTTCCTCTTTCTGGATGACTATGACTAGAGGGCATAATCTCAGAATGAGGAGTCACACATTTAAAATAGAGATGAGGAGGAATTTCCCCTCTCAGTGGTAGTTAAGAGGGCTGTCAAGGCCGAGTCTTTCATTATGTACAAGACTGAGATAGACAGATCAGTAAGTGAATCAAGGGCTATATGGAAAAGGCAGAAAAGTGGAATTGAGGATTATTAGGTCAGCTGTGATCCCGTTGAATGGTGGAGCAGTGTCAATGGGCTGAATGGCCTACTTCTGCTCCTATGTCTTATGGTCTTTGAATGCCAAACTATGGCCGCAACTAATTTCTTATGATAGTTGTGAAAATGGACAACCAATTTTCAATAGTTGTCATCTGATTTTTTTTTAATACCTGGGACCTATTGTGAACTAAATTGGTTTTAATAATGAAAATAACCACAAAAATAAGATGGTTGCATCAATCACCTGACAACAGGTGATTTCATGAAACTGTTAATAACCAAGACCCCTGGTTATCTGAAAGAAACTAAGGTGACATTGAAATGACTCAAACTCAGATCTGTATCTCATGTTTCATTTACATTTTTCTGCAAGTTTATTCATGTTTATTCCTCACCCCCTTGAAAAACAGCACCTGGTGAGAAAGCAAATTTAAGAAATATCCATTCCCCACAAATTTAGATTTTGCCACTGTTGAGGACAGAAGACAGCAATTAAACAACTGTGGTTTCAGGATAAAATTGAACACCTCAAACCATTAATACATGTTTTAAAACCACCTATTTTTGATCTTCCTTTTTAAACTGTGTGTTTCACGTTGCATTTTATTCTGTTTCTTGGAGGTGGTGAGTAATAAAATTCCTCTTTCTTTCACTCAAGTAAATCCTGCAAATGAATCCTTAATTTTTTGATGAGCACTACATTTTAATTAAAGTGTAATATATGTGTGTGCAAAAAAGAAATAAAAATCATCCTTGCAGCCAACTGAGAAGGAAATCATTTGGCAACACAGCATATAGTGCTTTGACCATAAATCCATAAGATATAGAAATGGATTTAGGCCATTCAGCCCATTATGTCTGCTCCACCATTCAGTCATGGCCCCTTGATATGTTTCTCAACCCAAATCTCCTGCCTTCTCCCCATACCTCTTGATTCCCTTACTAATCAGGAACCTATCTATCTCTGTCTTAAATACAATCAATGACCTGGTCTCTATAACCCTGTGTGACAATGAGTTCCACAGATTAACCCTCTGGGTGAAGAAGTTCTACCTCATCTCAGTTCTAAAAGGTCATCCCTTCACTCTGAGGCTCTGCCCATGTCCCTCCTACTCGTGGAAATGTCTTCCCCACATCCACTCTGTCCAGTATTTTGTCAGTTTCAATCAAAACTCTCCTCATCCTTCTAAACTGCATTGAGTGAAGACCCAGAGACCTCAACTGTCCCTTATATGACAAATCCTGTAATCCCAGGATCATTCCTGTAAACCTCCTCTGTACCCAGTTCAATGCCAGCACATCATTCCTTAGATACAGGGCCTAAAACTGCTCACAATATTCCAAGTGTGGTCTGACCAGAGCCTTATGCCTCAGCAGTACATCCCTGCTCTTGTATTCTAGCCCTCTCGAAATGAATGCTGGCATTGCATTTGCCTTCCTAACCACCAAATGAACCTGCATGTTAACTTTAAGAGAATCCTGAACTAGGACTCCCTAGTCTCCCTCTGCTTCAGATTTCTGCAGCTACCCACTTCCTCAACATTACCCAACCCCCCCACCAATCTATGTGTCATCTGCAAATTTAGCAACAATGCCCTCAGTTCCTTTTTCCAGATCGTTAATATGTAATATGGGTGGTTATGGTCTGAACTCTTGCCCCTTCAGAACTCCAGCTTGTCACCGGCTGCCATCCTGAAAAAGACCGTTTATTTCTGTCTTCTGCCAATTAGCCAATCCTCTATCCATGTCAGTACCATGCTCCTAACACTGTTTTATTGAGCAGCTTCCTGTGCAACATGTTTCTGGAAATACAAATACATCACGTCCATTGGCTCTCCTTTGTCTAACTTGCTCATTATGTTCTCAAAGAATTCTGACAGGTTTGTCAGACATAACCTCCCCTTGATGAAGCCATGCTGACTCCATCCTATTTTACCATGCACTTCCAAGTACTGAGCAATCTCATCCTTAATAATGGCCTCTAAAATTTTACTAACAACCAAAGTCAGGCTAACCAGCCTTTGACTTAATAAATATCTAACTGTCAATGTGAATGTCCCAAAATACAATGCTTGAATAATTTCTTTGTACCGTTATAATCACAGCTGATGATACTATGGGACAGGTCAGATCTCAGAGTGAAACCATTCAAAATTTCATTCTTTCATTTTTATTTAGTTAATATGATGATCAGTTACTAAAAAATAATGACAAGGTTCAAATTTTCTTTGATAAGAAAATATCAGTTTATTGCACAAAAGAAGAGTTAATCATAAAAAAAAGCTATTGAAACATAGAAGAAAATTAACAAGTTTTAAATCACACAATAAAACAAATTTTCAGACCATTTCCATTACAGAGACTTAATTCCGGAGAAATTACACCACTGTCTCAATTCTTTAGGGTTCTGTTTAAATGGCTCCTGACAACTTTTGTCAAGCATATTTGTTTGCAATTCAAATAGCCTGCAGATTTCTAACAAAACTCTCCTGGTCTGAAGCTTCCATAACAGAAAACCCTTCCACTGAGATCTCTCCACTGCCCTAAAGCCTTCCTAAACTAATATTACTTATAAACTCAAATCTGTTGTTGTATAAACTGATTTCTTTTTAATCTTGCTAATTCCGAACATTCTGAACTGATAATAAAGCTACTGGCCTTACATATTTACCCCACGTGCCATAAACACAACAGTATAAACATCTTTCCATTGACACCATAAGGGTCTGCAGTTACCTGATCTCTAACAAATGCTGGATTAAGTCACTTTTCTAGAAGGAGACTAATGAAAAAGAAAACCCTACATAGGAGCAATCAATACCCACCTGCCTCTATTTTGATATACAAATTTTGAAAATCATACTATATATACTATATGATATGAATTGATCAACTATATGCCAGTGGATTGCTGTTGTCTTGAGTGTCCTTAGAGTGGACTTCTGCTATGATAGACCAGTCTGTCCTCTATGTCTGGTTTGTCTCAGTCAGCAGAATGCTAGTTAGGTTGGTAAACTTCATGTGTTCTACTCTAGCAGTGATATGGACATGGACATAGTGTTCATGGACGTGTAGGTTAGGTGCATTAGTCAGAGGAAATGTAGAGTAATAGGGTCTGGGTTGGTTACTCTTCGGAGGGTCAGTGTGGACTTGTTGGGTCAAATAGCCTCTTTCCACACTGTAGGGATTCTATGATTCTATGATATAGTAAAGTAAGTCCAAGTTTTTAGTCACACATTGTACATTAATAGCAGTTCGAACTATGTCTTTGCAGGTAGAGAATTACATCTCCTTAAGTTTCCAGGTCAATCTTTATGGGTTATGCCTTACTTAGCTCCTTAGTTACATCATGGACTAACTTAAAATAATCGTTTACTCCACACAAGTCAACAAGTCATTTTGGTTAGCTTTTTCAACCCAGTTTTAGAAAAATATGCTTGCTGTTTGATTGGTAAAAAGCTGAATGTTTGATTGGGAGAAAATGTTAATACTGCAGGAGGAACAGATGAGTTAACATCAATTGAATGAAGTCATAAACTATGTTTTGGCTAAACATGAAAAGAAAAGTCAGCTCTCAGTTACAGGCATGTGCTCCATAACAAATATACATATGATATTGTATCTTTTTTATGTGGGAGGGATGATTGGTGTAAAAATGTTTAAGTTACTGAGCCAGATTTTTCTTCAAGTTCACTCAATTATTTTTGGTGAGCTGTTCCCATTCGTAAATAATTGAAGGACTAGGGGAAGCAAATTTAAAGTTTCTGGCAAGAGGTTCAGGGGCTCGGAGGGGGATGGAGGAAAGTGAAGAAGAAGCTTCAAGTAGTGATGACCGAGACCCCCCCCCCGTCTATGAGGTCGTGGAAGCAGACACTGTAAATGATTTCGAAAGGAAAACGCGTGGCCACTTGAGGGGAAATAAGGAGGATAAGGCAGGTGAATGGAACTGACTGGACTGCTCTCCAGAGAGTGGACACAGACTTGATGGGCTGAATTAGATTAGATCACATTACAGTGTGGAAACAGGCCCTTCAGCCCAACAAGTCCACATCGACCCGCCAAAGCGCAACCCACCCATACCCCTACATTTACCCCTTACCTAACACTACGGACAATTTAGCATGGCCAATTCACCTGACCTGCACATCTTTGGACTGTGGGAGGAAACCGGAGGAAACCCACGCAGACACGGGGAGGACGTGCAAACTCCACACAGTCAGGCGCCTGAGGCGGGAATTGAACCCGGGTCTCTGGCGCTGTGAGGCAGCAGTGCTAACCACTGTGCCACCGTGCCGCCCCATTACCTCATCAGTACTATACCAATGAGTAAAGAGGAGGACAGTGCGATTTATCAGGTCTGTCTCCAAAAGAGTCAGGACAAGATGTGCTGAGTGGCCTGTTTCTCTGCATTATTCTCTGATTCTATCAATAGAACCCCAACAACCTAACTGGGGAAATGATCTACTCCATTTAATGGAGATACTCACTGCTTGAGGAGCATCACAGATGATTTGGAGCACAGAGAAAGGGAGTGGAAAAGACCAGTTTGAACAGACCTATCCCACCAGATTTAGGGAGACCTTTGGATTCTCGTTATCAGTTTATACTGGAAAGTCAACTAATGGTGATGAAGACAAGCAATCCAGAGTCTATGTGTATTCTAGAAGTGAACTGTATGAATAATTGAAGCAGATCAGCCAGAGTTTAATACAATTTATAAGAGGATATATCAACATTGTCTTCCTCATGTTTCTCACTTCAGCATTTGCATTCTTCAAAATACTCTACCTGTTTAAGATTTGCACAAATCTAACAAAGTACATTTCTCCTTATGAAGTGGGGTGGATCCAAATTGCAGTTGAGCAGTGCTGAACACATTTACATTACATTTTCTTTCTCCATCCCATCAGTCATTTAAGTTATCTGGGATTAAGAAAATGAGGAATCTTAGACTTAAGCATGTATGCCCAGTAAAAAAAATTAAAATCAAACTACAAAAGTTATATTGTACCTTTAACGTGAATGACATAGCATGCTTCATGGGAACGGAATGAAAGAAAATGTAATACCATAGCACACGTGGCCACGTGAAGACAGATGGCCAAAACTGTGTCAAAGAGGTTGAGTTTAAGGATACTCTTAAATGAGATGTTAAAGATAGGGAGAGACAGTACCCAAGTTCATTAAGTTTTGATAATCTAATCATCGTTATACATTTTTCACATGTATCTTGTAGACTATTAACTACTCACATCCATGTCTGAGCAAGATTTGTTTCCATTCACCTCTGCCAAATTTAATGTCAAAAATGAGGATTAGGTTCCAAGATAATGTCACTAATTATGCAGAAAAATGCAGTGGGGATGTTTAACAGTTAATAACCCTGCTTTTACATAAACTTTCTCAGTTAATTATGCCTTGCATTCCCTTCATTCCCTACCCCCATGAACTGCAGATAGATTCCAAACCATGCTTTATCTCTGAAACTGGATACTGAAGATTTTTTTTTTAAAAGTGTTGCAGTTATGTAACAGTATTCACAACCCCTAGACTTCTCAAAATGATTCACTGCCAATGAACTATTTTTGTACTTTTGAAGTGTAGTCCCTGTAGTAATGAAGGAAATGGAGCAGTCACTTTGCAGACAGCAATCAGCAAAAGATCAGGTAATCTGTTTTATGGTGTTGGTTGAAAGCAAAATGTTGGCCAGAGCTCCAGGATAAATTGCAACTTTGTGTGTGTGTGTGTGTGTGTGTGTGTGTGTGTGTCCCTATTGGTCATCCTAATTAAACATCTGGGATGGAGTGGTGATTCAGTGAATAGCACAATGCCAGGGATGCAGCTTTGATTCCACTTTGGGGTGACTGTTGGTATGGCGTTTGGACATTCTCCTTGTGTTTGTGTTGGTTTCCTCCAGGTGCTCCAATTTCCTCTCACACTCCAACAATGTGCGGGTTAAGTGGATTGGCCAAGATAAATTGCCCAGTGTCCAGAGATGGTATAAGTTAGGTGGGTCAGCGATGGGAAATGCAGGGATAAGGTAAGGGGTGGGTTTGGCGGAATGCTGTTCGCAAGGTTGGTGTGTACTAATCAGCCAAATGGTCTGTTTCCACACTGTAGGGATTCTAGTTTATACACTGGACTATCTGCATTGCCATGATAAAATGGTGAAGCCAAAACCAACAATTTGTATTTGTCCAGCACATTTGATATTTGTAAAATACCCTAAAAAGCTTCTCAGAAAGGCAAGCAGATCAAAATTACTATCAGGCCATTACGAAACGTGACAAAGCTTTGTGAAAGACACAGGCTGCGAGGAGATTTTCAAAGGTGGAGGGAGACAGAAATTTAGAAAATAAATTCCAGAACTCTATAGTGAGGGACTCGGGCGGCAGTAAGGGAATAGGAAATGGAGAATGTGCAAGAGCAGCATGTGGAAGGAAAGCAAAACTCTTAAAGTGTTAACGCAACAAGGAGGGCCATGCCAATATAAGGATTTCAAAACAAAGATGAAGGTTTTAAAATCAAAGCCTTCCTTGCCAGCCTGGGAGAAGATGAAGGTCAGTGGGCGCAGAAGTGATGGGAGAAAAGGACTTGGGTGAGACTGAGGAGACAGACAGCAGATGTTTGGAGCAGCTTAAATTTAGGGAGCTATTGACGCACTTGATTGTGACAAGTCTGCCAGAGAGATTTCAGCTTCCTTACTGTGAACACTTAATGGTGAAATGGTCACATCCCCTCTCTGACATGGAAGCCTCAGATCTCACTCCTGGAAGTGATGGCTCAGGAAGGTGAATGCACAACATGTCCAAACAGATTGGGTATAAAATCCTGCAACACTGCCAGTCCTGCCAATAGCAAGGGATAAGAGCAGGAGAGATTCCTAATCGGATCTGAGATAGAAAATATCAATGCCTCCACCATCGCTATTCTATA
This sequence comes from Chiloscyllium punctatum, assembly GCF_047496795.1. Taxonomy (NCBI): domain Eukaryota; kingdom Metazoa; phylum Chordata; class Chondrichthyes; order Orectolobiformes; family Hemiscylliidae; genus Chiloscyllium; species Chiloscyllium punctatum. The sequence goes on along the minus strand of NC_092740.1, from coordinate 25,291,402 downwards.
ACAAGTTTGTAAAAGTGTGCATTTCCATAGGAACAGGGTATAGGTGGGGGCATGGGTTGGGGGCGGGGGTGGGATAGCTGGTGTGGACCGGTTGGAGTCAAGATCACGGGGTTCCCGTAGGACTGGAGCCACCTCTTTGCCTTGGCTAAGGTAGAGATTGAGGTGTTGTGGATTTACTTGCCTTTGCTCAGAGATCCGAAAAAGATTGTGAATCCACTATGTATATTCCACCAATCTGTTCAATGCAAAAGCACTAGAAGGAAAAAATTAACAAGTTATTTATCCTTCCTGCTAATAAAGTCTATTCAGTGAATTTAGGAATTGTGCTTATGGTATATAGATTTACAAGATACATATGAATGATAATCAACATGATTTATTCTTTCTCATTCATTTATTTATTTTGAATCTAATTCTTTTTCTTTCCTAGCTATTTGAGATTACAGTGCCAATTTCCCAGGGACCAAAACCCATAACAATCAGTGTTGCAAATCACACGGGCTGCAGATGTATGTCAAAGTTGGATTTCTTCAGACAGGTTCACTCCATCATCAGACGTTCCATATCTACATCCCAGTCAGAGTAAGTTTAACTGTGGTTATTGACATCACTCAGGATATATCTTCCATGTACTGCCTTGCTACAAAAACAGAAATGTCTGCAGAAACACGGCAGATCTGGCACAATCAGTGGAGAGAGAAACAGGATTAATGCCCCATGTTCAATTATTGGACTCATAATTAACTCTGAGTTTTCTCTTTACAAATGCTGCCAGACTTGCTATGTTTCTCCATCACTTTCTGGACTTATTTCAGATCTTCATCATCCACCATATTTTCCTTTTTGCCTTTATAGCTCCCTTGCACATGTCAGGAATTTGTCGGCACGTTGTTCACAGTTTTTCAAAGTACGTTACTAATGGGCACTCTGGGATTTGGAAGTGAGGCTGTTATGTTTAAGCCTTGAGTAAATCGAATCCATTTTTCGGCACATTGTACTAATAGAGCATAGTGCTCAGCACTGAGAGATTCATAATAATTGTGGAATCAGTTTCAATGTAATTTAAACAACTTAATTCCAGGGAGTGACTGTCCTATCTTGACACCTGGAATACCACAGCTTGTGGTATTACATTTTCAGAATGTCATGTTCATTGGACGAAAAAAAATGATCACTGATCTGACAGGTTTCCAATTATCCAGTTGACTGATGATACAAATAAAACAAAAAAAAACTAGAATAAACCAAACTATTAATTCCCTCAGTTGATTTTAAAAGTTACCAGCCATTAATCACACTTTGCTTTTGTTCTTCATAGTTATACAATGTAAACATCTTCCGTGCGTGTCTTATATCACTCGCCCAGTACCTATCCTATTTATACTTAGGTATAATCCTGAACAACAAAGGGCTACAGGCAGTTTTTAAAACAATAGTAAATCTGTCGTGTATCTGTAGGTTTTCATCCTACTGCTGTGGTGCAACAATACCAGGGCACACAATAACAACGGATATTCCAAGTTCATCATCCACAGGCAAAATAATAAATATTTTACAGTGTAAGTGAGAGAAAAACAAGTAGAAGTTTCTTGTGACTGAAGTAAGAAACAAGTAAATTTGATTTTTATAAATGTTTTTATCTCAAACAACAATATGTTAAGTCAGTCCAACACCATGGACTGTATCCTGCAAAATTATATAACTATAATTAGTTTTTTTTCTGCAGTTGTTACCTTCACATTACAGTGAAGTCATAAAAAGACTCTTCAATACCTCTGAAACTGTCGGTCCTTATTTGTGACAGAGAAATGTCTTGATTGATGGTTACAAGCATTCACATCAGCTAATTTGTAGATTTTATCAATGTGCTTTCTGTTTACTTATCCAAACCTTTCACACATGGAGTACTGTAATGGGGAGTGAAACCAAATAACTAATGAATCGTCTCTTCATCAAGAGAGTTATTTCCAAACTAAACATTGTGCTTGTTATAGTGGAGCAACAAAGAGAGATCCAGAAGAATGGGGAGGGATGGGATGAATAATTGCTGTGGGACTTTGGCTTATTAATTTATAACATATCCCAACAAACTTGGTTTTTCCACAGTTTTAAACTTTGCATTTATTGTTAACTAGTTAAAGCTTTGTTAATAGAATGAAAGATGAATGTCCCTATGGAGCCATATGCTAACAGCACAGAAACTCTAATGTGAAAACAGTTTGCTTACCCGAATAATTCTGTGTTGGTGGTTTATCCCATACATGAGCAGTAATTCTAATGTTATTGATTAATGCTGTTGCCACCTTCCTCTATTCCTTTTTTTCCTTTAGCCAACTATCCAGCCTGGACTTGAATGCTGCCTTCTGGTAGTACACCATAACGCAAAACCATTAAGTCCATAAAATGTCGGAAGAGAAATTGGCCATCCGCCCCATCAAGTTTACTTCAACATGGCCGATCTGATAATCCTCAATTCCACTTTCCTGCCTTTCCCTCACAATCCCTTACTGATTAAAGATCTGTGTCGCTTAGCCTTGAATATACTTAACGACCCTGCTTCTACAGCCCTCTGGGGCTGTATAGAATTCCACATTAAGAGAGAAGAAATCCCTCCTCATATACGTCTTAAATAGGCTGTGTGAAAATGAATCTCCTAAACTCTGTCCTTAAAACTCTTACATTCAATTTGATAACCATGTTCACCCATTCTAAACTCTTCCATACCTGAAAAACTGTTTCGGTTTACTCTGTCCAATCCTTTTATAACACTTGATGAAATTATCATGTAAGCCTCTCTGTTCCAACAATGAAGGTATTGCATTTACTTCATACTTCCATTTTCTTTATCCTTCTTCTCCATAGGATGCATTCATTGGTTAGGCCAGCATTCATTCCTCATTCTTAACTGACCTTGTAAAGGCAGTGGTAAGCTGCAGTCCTTGGTGTGTAGGAACACCCACAGTGCAGCCAGGATTTTTATTCAGTCTCACTGAAGGAACAGTGACATACTTCCAAGTCAGGACGATGTGTGACTTGGAGGGTTATTTACAGATAGTGGGGTTTCCATGAGTCTGTTGCTCATGCCCATCCAGGCAGTAAAACATACAGTTTTGGAAGTTTGGTTTGATGCAGTGTATCTTGCAGGTAGTGCACACCAGCCTGGTTCAGTTCTGGTCTGGTGCATCAGAATGTTGGAGGTGGGGTATTCAGTGAATTCAGTGCCATTGTATATCCAGGGAGAGGCTATATTCACTTGTTGGAGATGGCCATTGTCTGGCATTTATGTGGCACAAATGTTAGTTGGCAGTTATCAGTCTCGAGCCTGAATGTTGTCCAGGTCTTCCTGTATCTTGGCACAGACTGCTTCAATATCTGGGGAGCCGTGAATGGTGCTGAAAGCTGTTTAATGATCGCCGAACTTGCCCACTTCTGACTTTACATTGGAGGGAAGGTCACTGATGAAGCGACTGAAGCTAGCTGGGCCTTGAGGAACCCCTGCAGAGATGTCCTGCAACAACCGCAACCATCTTTCTTTGGTCTCAAACCAGTGCAGTACTGCCTGAGCAGGCTTCCAGGCAATCAGATGACAGGCAGCTCATAGTCAGATGAATGAGGGACAGGCATATAGATGGCAAGAAGGCCACTTGTCAGAGCTTCTGTGACTCGTCACTTCCAAACCTGCCAGCCTGGGTGCATTGGAAATAATCCTGAATGGATTTCCCATGTATGGCTGGATTTTCTGCTCTCCTTCCAGAAGGCAAGAGGGCACCTAGCAGATGGCAGTTACAACCTATACCCATTTAATACCAATCTGTCTAAAGTTTTAGAGGGATGGAGTGGGAGGCTTACCCTGCCTTAAGTATATTCAGGCCCTCACATGGACAAGTGTTGCTCACCCCATTGTCACAAGCTTGGCCAGAAGCCCATCGGAAGGATGTTGTGAAATTTGGAAGGGTCCAGAAAAGATTTACAAGGATATTGCCAAGATTTAAGAGTTTGAGCAAAAGGGAGAGGTTGACTAGGCTGGGGGTGTTTTCCTTCCAGTGTCGGAGGCTGAGGGGTGACCTCATAGAGCTTTATAAAATCATGACGGGCATGGATAGGGTAAATAGACAAGGTCTTTTCCCTGGGGTGGGGGAGTCCAGAACTAGAGGGCAGAGGTTTAGGGTAAGAGGAATAAGATGTAAAAGGCACCTAAGGGGCAATTCTTTTCACACAAAGAGTGGTATGTGTATGGAATGAGCTGTCAGAGGAAATAGTGGATACTTGTATAATTACAACATTTAAAAGTCACCTGCATGGGTATATGAATAGGAAGAGTTTAGAGGGATATGGGCCAAGTGCTGGCAAATGGCACTAAAGTAATTTAGGATAACTGGTTGGCATGGATGAAGGGTCTGTTTCCGTGTTGTACATTTCTATGACTCTATGACGCTATAACTTTAGTTGTGCATATTGGTATTGGGCAAAATGAGGAGAGTTGGGGAGCATTTTCTGGGGGGGACCCAGACCTAAACGAGGAGCCTCTTCCCAAGCTCATACCACTGTCTAACTCTTCCCACACTATGGCCTCTTGAATCCACCCCATTTTTCTCACTATGCCATCGCCCCAGAGGTGGCTTATTCCAAACTGAGCTGGCATCTGTGGCATGACAAAATTGTCAGCCTGGCAACCACCCCTAGACATGCTGCTGTCTAATTGGCTGGCAGCCCTCTGACTGGGTTGGGGATGGGGGGGGGACGCGTAGGGAGACTGGGGTGTGTATTTCCTCCTGAGAAAGGGTTGGGGGCCTCACTGCAAAGGAATCAAGAATAAAGCCAAGAGGCAAGAGTAATTTTAGTTGTAATTTCTACCATGTACAAGTGATACAGTAAAAACGAGACAGTGATCCTCCAGGACCAAGGTGCTGCCCCCACCCCCAGAGTTCAGTTGGTGTGAGGCAGTTGTTAGGGCAATCAGCAATTGTCCCCCGCATCAGCCCTCACCAGGATTTTATTCAGGGGCTGAGGGGTCCATAGCACCTGCAAAATCCATCCATTGGAGTACACGATTCTGCTGAAACAAAAGGATCAGCATTCAGCTAAAGTTGAGATATCATAATTTTAAATACTTATGGATCACTGCAAGTATTGTCAGCTGCCCTCTGTTTCCTCAGGCAGAAACCCAAGCCACTTTGGTTTGGACAGAAAGCTCCTGTTTTGTGCAGGATATTTATTGGCATCCTGCAGAGTTACTGGCGGCTCTCGCTTCATCTAGTAAATTTGATGTTAACAGAGCAAATGTAAACCGCAACATTAAAATACAATATTGCATGCCAGAGAACTGGAGCAAGTTTGAATAGGCCCATGACAGGGCACCATGCTCTGTGAATAGCATAAGGAATTTTGCAGCAAGAATCATAGCAACTGACCTTGATGGCTGCTGCAAATGTACACACCTCCTGGGTTTCTTACGTGTGGTTGCTAAAATTGAGCACTTTTCAGTCAAAACGTTTAAATGTTTTTTAAATCTTTATTTGTTCCTGGGATATGGTCATTGCTGACAATGTCCAGGTTTTCTGCCGATCACTTACATGTCTTGAATTGTATGCTTTGCAAAGCCAGTTGGCTGTAGTTGGTGGCATGGTGGGAGTGTCACAAGACTGGGAATCTCATGCTGTGAGCTAATGTGCTGGGAGTCTGGTTTGGAATCACGCCATGACAGATGGTGACATTTTTAATTCTATTACATAAACTCTGGAGTAAAACTTCAAAGTGACCATAATCAGTATTGATCGGTGCTTCCCAACCCATCTGGTTCACTGATGCCCTTTCGAGAAGGAAATCTGCCATTGGCCTGGCCTATATGTGACTCCAGACCCACAGTAATGTGGCTGACTCTTAACTGCCCTCTGGGTAATTAGGGATGAGAAATAAATTCTGGCCAAACCAGCAACACATATATCCCATGAATCTATGAAATAAAACTACAGATGACAACAACATTGGCACAGTGGGCGGCACGGTGGCACAGTGGTTAGCACTGCTGCCTCGCAGCGCCGGAGACCCGGGTTCAATTCCCGCCTTAGGCGACTGACTGTGTGGAGTTTGCACATTCTCCCCGTGTCTGCGTGGGTTTCCTCCGGGTGCTCCGGTTTCCTCCCACAGTCCAAAGATGTGCAGGTCAGGTGAATTGGCCATGCTAAATTGCCCATAGTGTTAGGTAAGGGGTAGATGTAGATGTACATGTAGGGGTATGGGTGGGTTACGCTTCGGCGGGGCGGTGTGGACTTGTTGGGCTGAAGGGCCTGTTTCCACACTGTAAGTAATCTAATCTAATCTAATCTAATTTGTCGGCAGTTTGACTGGATGGCAGATTTTCTTCCCCAAAGGGCATTAGTGAGTTAGAGGGGTTTTTTTTTGCACAACAGTTGCAACTGTGATACACTTGGTACTCCAGGTTTATGGACTAAATCTAAATTCCACCAGTTGACGAGGAAGCATTTGAACTTTGAACTGGGGTTTACTGAGTGTGAGCCATGTGACATTATCATTGCACTGCCATCACTTCTAGTAGACTGTGATTTTCTGATCAATAGACACTTCAGTGTACCCATGTTTCCGGCAGTGTTTCTGTGAGCCATTCAAATTGTAGGGAAACAAGACTAGGAAAGCAAAGTATTTTGTCAAAGATGTGTAACTTGTTAAATATTGAAGTTCAGTGGGACTTAGGTCTACTGCGAAGATGAAATCTTAGCATGCAGATGCAGCAAACAATTAGGAAGGAAGTTGATCATTATTGCAGTGGGGACTAGAGTATAAGTCTAAAGTAGTCTTCCTACATTTGCATTTGTACCTGCACCTGGAACACTGCAGAATTTTGCACTCCATATTTAAGGAAGCATAGAAACATGGGATCAGGAGTAAGCCATTCATCCCTCGAGCCTGCTTCAACATTCATTGAGATCATGGCTGATCTGTGGACTAACTCCATACACCTGGCTTGGACCCATGACCCTTGATACCCTTGCTCAATATAAAGTAGTCTATCTCAGATTTAAACTTAACAATTAGAATCATAGAATCCCTACAGTGCAAGAAGAGGCCATTCAGGCCATTGAGTCTGCACTGACCTTGCGAAGACCATCCCACCCAGCCACAGCCCCCCAACCCTACACCTGTAACCCCACATTAACCAGGACTAATGCACTTAACCTGCATATCCCTGGACACTATAGGTAATATAGCATGGCTAATCCACCTTTGGACTATGGGAGGAAACCAGAGCACCCGGTGTAAACCCGCACAGACATGGGGAGAATGTTCAAACTCTACACAGAGAGTTGCCTAAGGCTGGTATCAAACCAGGGTCTCTAGTGTTGTAAGGCAGCAGTGCTAACCACTAAGCCACTGTGGTTAGCATTGACCCTGTTTGAGGAACAGAGTTCCGAAGCTCTAGTACTCTTTGCGTATCGAAGTACTTTCTGACATATCTCTTTGGAATGGCCGCGCCCTAATTCTTAGATTATGTGCCTGGTTCTGGGATCTCCAATCCGTGAAAATAGTTTATCTATACTGTCTTTCTAGTTAATATCCAGAAGACCTTGATTAGATCACCTTTAACCTCCTAAATTCCAGAGAATAAAGGTCTAATTTGTCTAATCCCTTCCCAAAATTTAACCCCTGAAGTCTGGGTATCATCTTTGTAAACTTGTGTTGAACTCCCAGATCTGCTCACAGTACTCTTAATTAGGGAGTAACTATCGGTTTATAGAACTGTAACAAAACTGCATCCCTAAACTCCAGCCCTTTAGGTATGAAAGCCAGCATTCCATTTGGCTTCTTGACTATTTTCCACACCTGTTCATGGTATTTTAAAGAGCTCTGCGCATGAACCCAAAATCGTATTGGATATCCACTGTATTTAACTGTAATCCTTCAGGTGGCATAGTGGATCAGTGGTTATTGCTGCTGCCTCATAGCGCCAGGAACCTGGATTTGATTCCAGCCTCATGCGATGGTCTGTGTGTAGTTTACACATTCTCCCTGTGTCTGCGTGGGTTTCCTCCTTGTGTTAGGGGATTCTGTAGTCAGAGGTACAGACAGACGTTTCTGTGGCCAGCAGAGAAAAAGCAGAATGGTGTGTTGTTTCCCTGGTGCCAGGATCAAGGATGTCTCAGAGAGGGTGCAGAATGTTCTCACGGGGGAGAGGGGCCAGCAGGAGGTCATTGTCCACATTGGAACCAACGACATTGGAAGGGAAAAGGCTGAGACTCTGAAAGGAAATTACAGAGAGTTAGGTAGAAACTTATAAAGGAGGTCCTCAAGGGTAGTAATATCTGGATTACTCCCAGTGCTATGAGCTAGTGAGGGCAGGAATAGGAGGATAGAGCAGATGAATGCATGGCTCAGGAGCTGGTGTATGGGAGAAGGATTCACATTTTTGGATCATTGGAATCTGTTTTGGGATAGAAGTGACCTGTACAAGAAGGACGGATTGCACCTAAATTGGAAGGGGACTAATATACTGGCAGGGAAATTTGCTAGAACTGCTTGGGAGGATTTAAACTAGTAGGGTGGGGGTGTGGGACCCAGGGAGATAGTGAGGAAAGAGGTCGATCTGAGATGGGTACAGCTGAGAACAGAAGTGAGTCAAACAATCAGGGCTGGCAGGGACAAGGTAGGACTAATAAATTAAACTGCATTTATTTCAATGCAAGGGGCCTAACAGGGAAGGCAGATGAACTCAGGGCATGGTTAGGAACATTGGACTGGGATATCATAGCAATTACGGAAACATGGCTCAGGGATGGGCAGGACTGGCAGCTTAATGTTCCAGGATACAAATGCTACAGGAAGGATAGAAAGAGAGAAAAAAGAGGAAGTGGAGTGGCATTTTTGGTAAGGGATAGCATTATAGCTGTGCTGAGGGAGGATATTCCCGGAAATACATCCAGGGAAGTTATTTGGGTGGAACTGAGAAATAAGAAAGGGATGATCACCTTATTGGGATTATATTATAGAACCCCCAATAGTCAGAGGGAAATTGAGAAACAAACTTGTAAGGAGATCTCAGCGATCTGTAAGAATAATAGGGTAGTTATGGTAGGCGATTTTAACTTTCTAAACATTGACTGGGACTGCCATAGTGTTAAAGGTTTAGATGGAGAGGAATTTCTTAAGTGTGTACAAGACAATTTTCTGATTCAGTATGTGGATGTACCTACTAGAGAAGGTGCAAAACCTGACCTACTCTTGGGAAATAAGGCAGGGCAGGTGACTGAGGTGTCAGTGGGGGAGCAATTTGGGGCCAGCAACCATAATTCTATTCGTTTTAAAATAGTGATGGAAAAGGATAGACCTGATCTAAAAGTTGAAGTTCCAAACTGGAGAAAGGCCAATATTGACGGTATTAGGCAAGAACTTTCAAAAGCTGATTGGAGGCAGATGTTCGCAGGTAAAGGGACAGCTGGAAAATGGGAAGCCTTCAAAAATGAGATAACAAGAACCCAGAGAAAGTATATTCCTGTCAGGGTGAAAGGGAAGGCTGGTAGGTATTGGGAATGCTGGATGACTAAAGAAATTGATGGTTTGGTTAAAAAAAAGAAGGAAGCATATGTCAGGTACAGACAGGATAGATCAAGTGAATCTTTAGAAGAATATAAAGAAAGTAGGAGTATACTTAAGAGGGAAATCAGGAGGGAAAAACGGGGACATGAGATAGCTTTGGCAAATAGAATTAAGGAGAATCCAAAGGGGTTTTACAAACATATTGAGGACAAGAGGGTAACTAGGGAGAAAATAGGGCCCCTCAAAGATCAGCAAGGTGGCCTTTGTGTGGAGCCACAGAAAATGGGGGAGATACTAAATGAATATTTTGCAACAGCATTTACTGTGGAAAAGGATACGGAAGATATAGACTGTAGGGGCATAGATGGTGACATCTTGCAAAATGTCCAGATTACAGAGGAGGAGGTGTTGGATGGCTTGAAACGGTTAAAGGTGGATAAATCCCCAGGACCTGATCAGGTGTAGGCGAGAACTCTGTGGGAAGCTAGAGAAGTGATTGCTGGGCCTCTTGCTGAGATATTTGTATCATCGATAGTCACAGGTGAGGTGCCGGAAGACTGGAGGTTGGCTAACGTGGTGCCACTGTTTAAGAAAGGCAGTAAAGACAAGCCAGGGAACTATAGACCGGTGAGCCTGACCTCGGTGGTGGGCAAGTTGTTGGAGGGAATCCTGAGGGACAGGATGTACATGTATTTGGAAAAGCAAGGACTGATTAGCGATTGTCAGCATGGCTTTGTGCGTGGGAAATCATGTCTCACAAACTCAGTAGAGTGTTTTGAAGAAGTAACAAAGAGGATTGATGAGGGCAGAGCAGTAGATGTGATCTATATGGACTTCAGTAAGGCGTTCGACAAGGTTCCCCACGGGAGACTGATTAGCAAGATTAGATCCCTTGGAATACAGGGAGAACTTGCCATTTGGATACAGAGCTGGCTCAAAGGTAGAAGACAGAGGGTGGTGGTGGAGTGTTGTTTTTCAGACTGGAGGCCTGTGACCAGTGGAGTGCTACAAGAATCTGTGCTGGGTCCTCTACTTTTAGTCATTTACATAAATGATTTGCTTGCATAAGAGGTACAGTTAGTAAGTTTGCAGATGACATCAAAATTGGAGGTGTAGTGGACAGTGAAGAGGGTTACCTCAGATTACAACAGGATCTGGACCAGATGGGCCAGTGGGCTGAGAAGTGGCAGATGGAGTTTAATTCAGATAAATGCGAGGTGCTGCATTTTGGGAAAGCAAATCTTAGCAGGATTTATACACTTAATGGTAAGGTCCTTGGGAGTGTTGCTGAACAAAGAGACCTTGGAGTGCAGGTTCATAGCTCCTTGAAAGTGGAGTCGCAGGTAGATAGGATAGTGAAGAAGGCGTTTGGTATGCTTTCCTTTATTGGTCAGAGTATTGAGTACAGGAGTTGGGGGGTCATGTTGCGGCTGTACAGGACATTGGTTAGGCCGCTGTTGGAATATTGCATGCAATTCTGGTCTCCTTCCTAATGGAAAGATGTTGTGAAACTTGAAAGGGTTCAGAAAAGATTTACAAGGATGTTGCCAAGGTTGGAGGAGCTGAGCTACAGGGAGAAGCTGAATAGGCTGGGGCTGTTTTCCCTGGAGCATCGGAGGCTGAGGGGTGACCTTATAGAGGTTTACAAAATCATGAGGGGCATGGATAGGATAAATAGACAAAGTCTTTACCCTGGCGTCAGGGAGTCCAGAACTAGAGGGCATAGGTTTAGGGTGAGAGGGGAAAGATATAAAAGAGACCAAAGGAGCAACATTTTCACGCAGAGGATGGTACGTGTATGGGGTGGAGGCTGGTACAATTGCAACATTTTAGAGGCATTTGAATGGGTATATGAATAGGAAGGGTTTGGAGGGATATGGGCTGGGCGGTGGCAGGTGGGACTAGATTGGGTTGGGATATCTGGTCGGCATGGACGGGTTGGACCGAAGGGTCTGTTTCCATGCTGTACATCTCTATGACTCTATAACTAAAGATGTGCAGGTCAGATGGATTGGCCATGCTAAATTGCCCATAGTGTTAAGGTACATTAGTCAGGGCACATGGGTCTGGGTGGGTTACTCTTCAGAGGGTTGGTGTGCACTTGTTGAGCCAAATGCCCCCTGTTTCCACACTGTAGGGAATCTAATCTAAAAAAAATCCTTTTGCGGTTTGATAACCTCACACTTGTTTATATTAAAATGAATCTGCCCAGCTTTGCGCATTCACCTAATCTATGAACATCCAATTATGCTGTTTGTCAACATGGTCTACAATGCTGCCAATTTTGTGTCACCAGCAAATTTGGATATTTACCTTTTTATGCCATTGTTCTAGTTGTTAATGAATATTGTGAATAATTGAGGCCCCTGCAAAACAGCGGTATTCACATCCTGCCAGTTTGAGTATTTACCCTTTATTCCAACTCTCTGCTTCTTACCACTCAACCATCTTCCTACCCAAGTCAGTAATTTACCCTCAATTCTTTGGATTTAGCTAACAGTTTCTCAGGTGTGTTTTTATCAAAAGCCTTCTGCAAATCCACACAAGTGACATTGAGTGATTTATCTCAGTCCACCCCTTTGCTACCACTGCAAAAATACTTTGAGGTTTGACAGGCATGTCTGTGTCAAGCATGTCACGAATCTATTCTGACTCTCCCTGGTTAATTGACATGTTTCGAGCTGATCAGTTGCCCTATCCTTGATTATACACTCCAACAATTTCCCCCACTATAGATGTCAGGATAACTGGTCTGTAATTCCCTGCTTTCTCTCTGTCACCCCACTTCAAGAGAAGAGTGACATGAACAGTTTTCTAGTCCAGGGGTACATCTTAAATCTCTGAGGGAACTCTGAAAGATTGTGTTGAGGGCATCAGCAGTGTGCTCTCCAATCTCCTTTAACACTCTTGCCTTGGAGATGGCTCAATAAAGGTCCATTGGATTGGTTCCTGGAGTGAGAGGGATGTCCTGTGACTAGGAAATGATTAAATCAAGTCGACATTCTCAGCAGTTTAGAAAAATGAAATGCTTTCACTGACACATAAAATATTCTGTAAGGGCTTGACAGGGTTGACACTGAGAAATTGTTTCTCTCTGACTGGGGAATGAACAACACAGGAACACAGTCTCAGGTTGTCACTTATGTGAGATGAGAGAACATTTTTTCACTCGGGGTTTGCAACCCTTGGTTATTGTCTGTACTCATTTGTGGGATATAGAACACTGCAGGACCACACTCTTTAGGATGTTAGGACTGATATCAGGCTTCTTCGCTCAGAGCATTGTAACTGTTTGGAATTATGGATGTATGGAACATATTGCCTTCGCAATGGACCTAACTGGTGTATTACTGGATACACTGGATCTTTAGGGACTTCAGTAAGGCATTCGACAAGGTTCCCCATGAGAGATTGGTTAGTAAGGTTAGATCTCATGGAGAACTTGCCATTTGGATACAGAACTGGCTCAAAGGTAGAAGACAGAGGGTGGTAGTGGAGGTTTGTTTTTCAGACTGGAGGCCTGCGACCAGTGGAGTGCCACAAGGATCAGTGCTGGGTCCACTACTTTTCATCATTTATATAAATGATTTGGATGTGAGCACAAGAGGTATAGTTAGTAAGTTTGCAGATGACACCAGAATTGAAGGTGTAGTGGACAGTGAAGAAGGTTACCTCAGATTTCAATGGGATCTTGATCAGATGGACCAATGGGTTAAGGAGTAGCAGATGGAGTTTAGATATAAGCGAGGTGCTGCAATTTGGGAAAGGAAATCTTCGCAGGACTTATACACTTAATGTTAAGGTCCTGGAGAGTGTTGCTGAACAAAGAGACCTTGGAGTACAGGTTCATTCTTCCTTGAAAGTACAGTCGCAGGTTAATAGAAGTGAAGAAGGTGTTTGGTATGCTTTCCTTTATTGGTCAGAGTATTGAGTACAGGAGTTGGGAGATCATGTTGAGGCTGTACAGGACATTGGTTAGGCCACTTTTGGAATATTGCATGCAATTCTGATCACTTCCCTATTGGAAGGATGTTGTGAAACTTGAAAGGGTTCAGAAAACATTTACAAGGATATAGCCAAGATTGGATTATTTGAGCTCTAGGGAGAGGCTGAATAGGCTGGGGCTGTTTTTCCTGGAGCGTCAAAGGCTGAGGGGTGACCTTATAAAGGTTTATAAAATCATGAGGGGCATAGATAGAGTCTATACCCTGGAGTGGGAGAGTCCAGAGCTAGAGGGCATAGGTTTAGGGTGAGAGGGGCAAGATATAAAAGAGACGTAAGGGGTAATTTTTTCATGCAGAGAGTGGTGTGTGTGTGTGTGTGTGTATGTGTGGAATGAGCTGCCAGAGGAAGTGGTGGAGGCTTACACAATTGCAACATTTAAAAGGCACCCGGGTGGCTATTTGAATAGGAAGGGATTGGAGGGATATGGGCCAGGTGCTGGCAGGTGGGACTAGATTGGGATAGGATATCTGGTTGGTTGGACCGAAGGGTCTGTTTCTGTGGTGTACATCTCTATGACTTCATGCCTCTAAGTCATATCCCAGATTAAAATCTGGTTTGATAGCTTCATTTATTTAACGAGTTGATTTTTCACTGAAACAAAAGAATGCATGCTGCAAATTTGGTTTTAACAACGAAATACAAAGTTTATTATGAAAATGAAATGAAGATAAATTACAAAAATCCAAACTATTGACATATATCATAATTTGAAAGGTTTTGAGATGCTGTAAAGCTACAATCCCATGTATCCCAATTTCTCTTTTTACAGTGCCCAAATGCCAGAGCGATTTCCCTTTCCTAACACATCTAGAGGTTTGATATGACTGTTTCTTTCAATTCCCCATCTTGAGAATTTGATATCCTTGTCTTTGAGTTTTTGCGCAGCTAAGCTTAGATTTTCTCAGCTTCAAATAAGCCATTCAGAGTTTGAACCAAACAATTAAAACTTCAAACCACAATGCTTACACTGAGGTCACATGTTTCCTAACTGCTCTCAATCATCTTCTTTCTTCAGGAGAAACTGTGCTCTTACGTCAAACTATAACCAAGACGTCTACAAACTTAAACCAAAAGTTTTTAACTGAGCAATCTCCCCTAAGGAAGAAGGAAATCCTGATCCTTCTAAGCTGAAAGCATACTAATACTTTTCAATGTTTACGCTGCCTGATCATAAAACCCTCATAATACAAGCAAATTCCATTATTGCTCCAGAAATCTCTCGCATATTCATGTTAAAAGATCACAAATACTGATAAGTTATCCATTAAATCCCTTCATTCATACATACCAAAGGTCATAGGTCACTCAATCAAAATCTAAACTCTATATAAATAAAAATCACACACCTTACATTAGACCTGAATGGAAGTTAGGAGAAAGTGAGGACTGCACATGCTGGGGATCAGAGTCACGATTGTGGTGCTGGAAAAGCACAGCGGTCAGACAGCATTCGAGGAGCAGGAGAATCAATGTTTCGGGTATAAGCCCTTCATCAGGCATTAAAATGTTTCCTAATGAAGGGTTTATGCCCAAAATGTCAATTCTCCTGAATGGAAGTCAGAGACAGAAAACCTCATGACACTAAAAAATTCAAAAGTCTGTGCCAGCATTTTGAAAAGGTTTGATGGCTACCAATTATTTGGCCCAGACACAATGAGTTGAAGAGCATCCTTGCATGCTGTAAATTCCTGTTGTTCTGTGATCCAGACAAAGCTGAAGTGGAGAACTTGAAAAACCCTCCACAGGAATGTGAATGCATTGTTTTTCTTATTGGAGATCACAAAGTGTGTCAAGGGCAGTCGAGCCAAACTTGACTATTTCACACTATTGTTCCAAATGAAAATGACGCAACTGTCACCTTTTCATGTTTTATGGATCCATTTTTCAAGCTTAACTTCCCAACATGATGCAACAAAGGACAGTGGAGGAAATTGCGGGCAGTGCATGTAGTCTCCCAGTTGATTGATTTCCAAGTCTTTCAATCCATACCATGCGCTGAAAACATGTCCCACCTACATTTTCACTTTATTTGCATGTCCCTGGACTCTCATGTAGTGATTGAAATAACCAAAAAAGAGCCTTTGTTTTCTGTCATGAAGAGAAGCACATATTGTGCAAGGTCTTTGACTTGTCTAATCTGAAAGCATTTAGGGGAAAGTGAGGACTGCAGATGCTGGAGATCAGAGCTGATAAATGTGTTGCTGGAAAAGCGCAGTAGGTCAGGCAGTATCCAAGGAGCAGGAGAATCGACGTTTCGGGCATGAGCCCTTCTTCAGGAATGAGGAAAGTGTGTCCAGCAGGCTAAAATAAAAGGTAGGGAGGAGGGACTTGGGGGAGGGGCATTGGAAATGCGATAGGTGGAAGGAGGTTAAGGTGAGGGTGATAGGCCGGAGTGGGGGTGGGAGCGGAGAGGTCAGGAAGAAGATTGCAGGTTAGGAAGGTGGTGCTGAGTTCGAGGGTTGGAACTGAGACAAAGTGGGGGGAGGGGAAATGAGGAAACTGGAGAAATCTGAGTTCATCCCTTGTGGTTGGAGGGTTCCTAGGCGGGGGTCCCAACCCTTGAACTCAGCACCACCTTCCTAACCTGCAATCTTCTTCCTGACCTCTCCTCCCCCACCCCACTCCGGCCTATCACCCTCACCTTAACCTCCTTCCACCTATCGTATTTCCAACGCCCCTCCCCCAAGTCCCTCCTCCCTACCTTTTATCTTAGCCTGCTGGACACACTTTCCTCATTCCTGAAGAAGGGCTCATGCCCGAAACATCGATTCTCCTGGTCCTTGGATGCTGCCTGACCTGCTGCGCTTTTCCAGCAACACATTTTCTAATCTGAAAGCATTGGCTATATTGTAGCAGACTTAAAATTGTGTGGATTAGCACTGCTGATACCTGGGTGATGCAAAAGCCTGAACTGCTTGTGCAGCATGGGAGAGGTCTTAATCCTGTATGGCAGTGCTCAAAACAATGAAAGCAGTTTTCACCAGAGAATCCACAATTGGTTTCATTGAGCCTCTTAACTGATTTCATGGATCACAAGATGATGTGAAATCAGAAACTGATTATTTTAACCATTTACATTTTCACAAAAAGGGCAACTTGCCAATCTCAATTAGTCAGATTCCTTTCTTCGTGACTGGCTACCTCAGGTGTCACCAACAGGAACAAATTTATTCCTGCAATAACTCTTACTTTCCCATGCCCCATTCCTCCAAAAGAGAATCTTAATAATAATGAGTTTTAACAATACCCATCAATGCTCCCTTGTGCCACAATGATACTTGCAAATGTCGGAGAATAAATGTTTTGCTTCATGCCATGAGCACAATCTGGTGCAGAAGGAACTGATGTTCTTTTTTGATCAATGCTTGAGTTCAGCACTAACCTGGAGTTCTGTTCCACCAGATTGACACCCATTACATGAAAATGAACTGTTATATCCACGAGAAGGGATCTATTCCAAAGCCCTCCTTGCCTGTCCTTATGATGACTGATCTACATTAGCTCTTGGACTGAAAATCCTGAATTTTAAAATTCTATTGGGGGCTGCCAGTGGATTGGGATTCAGGCCAAGCAATCCAAGATTTAGGAATTCTCATGAATCAAAAAATCCTTGCATCCAATTTGAGCAGGGAAGAGAGAAGGTATATGAAATGTTGGCCTTTATTTCAAAGGGATTGAGTATAACAATTGGAAGGCTTTGCTAAAACTATACAGAACACAACTAGACTTCTGTGACCAATTTTGGGCCTTTATATAGGGGAAGATATATTGGCATTGGAGACAGTCCAGAAAAGATTCCCTAGGCTGATAACAGATGCAGAGAAACTGTTTTATGAGGCAAGGTTGTATCAACTGTATCGACACTTATTGGAATTTTGAAGACTGAGAGAGGACCTTTTTGAACCATACAAGATACATTTGAGATTTGATGTGCGGAATGGTTGTTTCCTCTTGTGGGAGATGCTAGGATCAGAGGGCATAATCTCAGAATATTTAAGATGGAGATGAGGAGGAATTCCTTCTCTCAGATAGTTATGAATCTGTGGAATTCTTTAGCGGAGAGGGCTGTTGAGTATACTTAAGCCTGTGTTAGGCAGAGTGTTAATCAATAAAATGATTGAGGGTTATGGGGAAAAGGCAGGAAAATGGAGTTGAGGATTATCAGATTGGCCATGATCTAATTGAATGGCAGAACAGATTCGATGGGACTGAATGATCTACTTGTAATTCTATGTCTTATGGTCTTTTGAGGGTGCCAGTTGACAGTGTAGGCTGGGTGAGAAATATATCTCTTGGCTCAAGCAAGGAATGCATTAATTTCCTTAGCACCATGGTATGTAAATTGGTACAAATAAGTTAGCAACAAAAATTATTTTTTCAAAATAACAGATCTACACAAAAATAGTCATTAATCTCAATCCATTCTCCATGGTTTTCACAAGTGACAGTTTCTTCAGTTCTGTCAGCTCTAAGATCTCCCTGAACCCCTCAACCTCTCTTTTTGAAGATGCTCCTAAAGACTGATCTCATAAGCTTTTGATTATTTGTCCAATGCATATATCCCTACGTTGATTTGTTCCAAAATGTAACACTACTGTGAAACACTTTGGGCTGTTTTACAGCATGAAAGGTACTATATAGACCCAAGTTGGCGGTGTGCACCCTTACTGACATTATTATTTGAAATGGGCTTAACCATCTCATGTAGTCACCAAATGATGCAGGCCGAACTGGTCTTGTTCCTGACCTGGGCCACAGACCTTGATTTTATTTGCCCCGTCCGCATGGCATGGCCTGAATCGAAAAACTCCTAAGTGAAGTAATCCAGCAGCTCAGAAAGGAGCAGCTCATTTTTCAGCTCCCATTTATCACAGCTCTGACCAGGCAAGATTTATGACTTTGGTTTCGAGCAGTGGAAACCCAGTTAAGTACAGACAAAGTTGGGGTTTTTCATTAGCCAGCTTCCTGTGAAATGTTTGCGATGTAAAACTCCAAACACTTGGAAAGGAGCAGCTCAAGTAGCTTCCTGCCCGAGAACTCATTCACCATGAGGTGCTTATGTGTTGGTGCCGTGTTAAATAACATGTTGCACTTGCCAATGTATTTTGCGGTGGAGGAGAAAACAAGTGCCAAAGAGTCTGGACAGCTAAGGAAGTGCAGTTCATTAAAGGAAAACAAACATGGAAATAATTGTTTTCTGCATTTGTTTAACACTATTTCTTTTATGGTCTTAGCCTTGATTTTGTTTGCAGATTTCCAGTGGATAATTTACTGAACTGTCCTCCCATTTCCTTCTGGGGAGTCATAAAGAGAAAGCAGATTACTTATTTCACTACAGATACAGTAATATACAAGCAACAATTATGACAAAGCTATAACACTCTTCAACCAAAATATCTATGCTTCTTATTCAAAAACGACATTGTCTGTCCTGTCTTGTATTATTTTGGTAATGCTTGCTTTGTGACCGTCGTTAACATGGCCAGCATTATCATGAAATCAGAAAGAACCGTGGATGCTGTAAATCAGAAACAAAAATAGAAAGTTCTGGAAAAGCTCATCAGGTCTGGCAGAATCCGTGGAGGGAAATCAGAGTTTAACATCTCTGGTTGAATGACTCTTCCTCGGGGCTCTCAGCATTATCATGACAGTCAGGTCAAATGAGGATGAGGAAATATAGCAAACAGCTATGAGTCACTAGCTCTTTGAGGTCAGATGAAGAAAAATTGTTTCATCTACATGATGATATGGTTCTTCAATTCAATGCCTGAAAGGTAGTGGAGACAGAAGCCCTCAATCCATTTAAATGGTATCTGTATATAGACTTCAAGTGCCATAACCGAAAGGATTAAGGATTAAATGCTGGAACAGTGAGATTAGGCTGGTTATCGCAGACATGATAGGCCAAGTGGTCTCTTTCTGTTCTATAAGCATTCTACGTCATGTTCCAGCCATTGTTGAGAAATTGTAAAGTGTCAGCAAAACAAAGGAAAGGACAACGCTGTAGTGTGCAACTATGAATCAAACATTGAAACCTGTTTGTAGAGGAGGCACAGATAGCCGCAGGAGTGAATCTGACTGAATTGTAAGTGAAAAGTTCCCACTGTAGCAAGTTGGGACATTTAATTCATTAAATCCTGTAATTTGATAGGCCAGCACAAGATGAATTAAACAGGAAAGTACTGAGCTCCAATAAAAATTGCTAATATCCTGAAACACACAATGACTCCATCCTAACATGACATCATGGCTCTTTGATGCTAAAGAACAACTGGCAATAGTTAGTCAATGTGACAATACAACACCACCTACATCCTGAGAACAAAAATTAAAGTGACGACAATGTTCCCTAACACATTTCCCAGCAATATTTTATTTGTGGTGTGGTATCATTCCTTTCTGTAACTTGATATTCTTTTCTCCCTCTTACAAATTGAATGACCGAGAGGCACAAATTTCATTTTGGTGACAATTTTTTTCTAAGTAAATTGAGACTAAGCTAATTACCATTGCACCAAATCACACAAAGGAAAGCGGTGTGTTGCAAGTTCAAAAAACAGAGGTGTTTGTGTACTGAAAGAATGAAGTGTAGATCAAGGCAGGTAAATAAAGTCTTCTCAATGAGATAAGCTTTTCTCTTTTGTTCATTGTAATAACTTGCTTTAAGATGACTTGACAAGGAACTTTGAGAGTTGAATGTTTTCCCTTCATCTTTTGATCTGCTTTTGCACCTTTGTTGCACATCCAAATAAATTATGGGTAGAATCTTATGCCCTTTCTTGGGAGGTGTATAGATGAGTGATGAGTGGTGGCCCATCACTTGCTGGTCTCTATCCTGATTAGATAAATCTGTGGACAGTCTTTCCCACCCATGCCAGCTGCGGTTCTTGAGTGGACATTACTTTTATTGTTTATGTATTCAAAAGGTGTGAATGTAATGGCAGAACTATCTGAAATATATTTAAACCAGAAGAGACAAGTAACAAACAGGTGACTAAAGCATCACTGGAAGGGGTTAAAGAAGAGTTGGCCCAAATAAGAGTTCTACAAATGAAGATGAAAATTTTGGGTGGCACCGTGGCACAGTGGTTAGCACTGCTGCCTCACAGTGCCAGAGACCCGGGTTCAATTCCTGCCTCAGGCGACTGACTGTGTGGAGTTTGCACATTCTCCCCGTGTTTGTGTGGGTTTCCTCCGGGTGCTCCGGTTTCCTCCCACATTCCAAAGATGTGCAGGGCAAGTGAATTGGCTATGCTAAATTGTCCGTAGTGTTAGGTAAGGGGCAGATGTAGGGGTATGGGTGGGTTGCGCGTCGGCGGGGCGGTGTGGACTTGTTGGGCTGAAGGGCCTGTTTCCACACTGTAAGTAATCTAATCTAATCTAAAAAAAATCACACAACACCAAGCGATTGTCTAACAGGTTTATTTGGAAGTACAAACTTGCACAACACTGCTCCTTCATCAGGTAGTTAGTGGAGCAGGATCATAGGACACAGAATTTACAGTAAAGGATCAAAGTGTCATACAACTGATGCGATGTTTTGAACAAACCTAGATTGCTGTTAAGTCTTTAATCACATAGAATGGAAACGCAGATTTCAATTGATTGATCAATCTGGTGTTGTGTAATTTTTAACTTTGTTCACCACAGTCCAACACCGGCACCCCCACATCATGGCTACCATCTATGTATGAATTCACAGTACATACGGAATAAATTAACTGAGCTGCAGGAACAAATTCAAATTGGAGATTAGGATGTTGTAGCAATTTCTGAGACATGGCTACAGGACGGTTGGGATTGAGAACTAAGTATACCAGGTTATACGGTTTACAGAATCGAAATGACAGAGGAGGTGGAGTAGCCTTACAAAATTAGAAAATTACTTCGGTGGTGAAGAAAGACATTTACTGGAGACTGTATGGGTGGAGCTGAGGAACAATAGAGAATCTAAAACTGTAATAGGTGTTGAGTACAGATTCCCGTAGGAAGCTCTGAATTGTTAGGTTATATAAATGCAGAAATTAGACAAGTGTAGTATTAATAGGGGTTTTAACTTTAATATAGATTAGGAGAGGCAGAGAAACCATTGTCAGAAAGGTAGTGAATTTCTGGAGTGTGGGTGGGATAGTTTCCTGTATCAATATGTCCTGGCTGCTACCGAGGACAAGCAATATTGGATTTAGTAATGAGCTAGATTTAATTGTGCGTAAACATTTATCAAATCATGATAATATCGTCAAGATCGAGTGTAATGTTGCACTTGAAAATGAAATGAATGAATCAACTACTAGAATTTTAGATTTAGGTAAAGCTGACTCCGATGAGGTGAAATAGAGACAGTCAACAGTAAATTGAGAAAACTTTCTAACAAATAAAATAACTGAAGAACAGTGGAGGATGTTTAAAGAAATATTGAAAAGAATGCAAAAATAATGTATAACCCTGAGAGGGAAGAGCTTCAGTTCACAGCCATGGGCGTCTGAAGAAAGAAAGGACAGCATAAAACTAAAAGAAAAAGCTTCTAAAAATGCAAAAAACAGAACAGATCCTGCTGAGTGGGAATGATACAGAGATCAGCAAAGGGCCATGAAGCAGCTCATGTGAACGACTAAAAGGGATTATGAAAGTAAACTTGTGAGAGACATCAAAGTCAACAAGAAGAAATTTTATAGTTACTGTAAAGGGAAATTGAGTGGTTAGGAGCAGTGCTGACACAGTAAAGACAGGAAGGGGAAAGATTGGCATAATTACTGGGAAATGGCAGACATATTGAGTCATAGCATTGCTTCAATATTTACAGTAGAAAAGGAGGGATACCTTGCTGGAAGTCTCAAGAAAAAAATAATAGTGGATTGGGAACAGGGACTGAATAAAATTAACACTAAGTAAAACTGGTAATGAGGAAATTAATGGAACTAAAAAGTGACAAATCCCCAAGACCTGACGGTTTCCAGCTGAGGGTGTGAAAAGAAAAATGGAAGCACATCGTAGATGCCCTAACTATAGTCTTTCAGAGTTTCCTAGACACAGGAGTCATTCCTCTGGATTGGAAAACTGCTCATCTCACTCTGCTTGTTAAAAAGGGTGAAAGAGGAAACCAGGGAATTACAGAACAGTTAGCCTAACATTTGTGATGGGGAATTGTTGGAATCTATAATCAAGGATGGCACAACTGAACTCCCTGAAAATTTTCAGCTAATCAGTGAGCGCGACCACGCATTGATGACAGGCAGGCCATGCCTGACAAACTTTGTTGAATGTTTTGAAGAGGTGACTAAGGTAGTGGACAGAGGAATGTCTATGGATGTTATTTGTATGGATTTCCAGAAAATCCCACATAAGACATATGGAATTGAAAGCAAAGTACTGATATGGCTGTGAAATTGGTTGACTGGCAGGTACCAGAAAGTAGGGATAATGCATAGGTACTGAAATTGGCAAGATGTGTCCAGTGGTGTCTTACAAGGATCTGTGTTCGGGCCTCACTTATTCACATATTTATTAACAACTTGGATAATGGTTTAGAAAATCATATATCCAAATTTGCTGCCAATGCAAAGTTAGGCGGCATTGTAGACGGCATAGATGATGGTGAAAAATTGCAAATGGGATATTGATAGACAAAGTGACTGGGCAAATTTGTAGCTGAAGGGGGTTCAATGTAAGCAAGTGTGAGGTTATTCATTTTGGATTCAAAGGTTACCTTCTAGACAGAATGAAGTTAAAACAGAGGGTGGCCAGAGAAACTTAAGGATTCAGGTGCATAGATCTTTAAAGTGTCATGAACAAATGCAGAAAATAATCAAGAAAGCTAATAGAATGCTGGCTTTACACCTAGAGAATTGGAGTATGAAGGTATAAAACTCTGGGTGGATCCCTTTGAAGTATTATGAGCAAAACTCGACCCCACAGCTTCAAAGGATATTTTGGTCTTGAGGGGGATAACAACATGGGCTTACAAGAGTGATATCTGGACTTCAGGGGTTAAATAATGATGAGAGATTATTCAGATTAGGCCTGTTTTTCTTTAGCATTTAGAAAGTTAAGTGGTGATTTGATCAAAGTCATCAAGATATTAACAGGAAAGAGAGAGTAGAGAAAAATAAACTACTTACACTAGTTGAAGAGTCTCGAGTTCAGGGGCCTAGTCTGAGAGGTAGGAGGAGAGACGTTTGGGGTCACTTCTACACAGAAAGGGTGATAGATGCTTGGAACTGTCTTCCACAAAAGACAGTGTGTGCTGGATCAGTTGTTAATTTTGAATCTGAGACCGATCATGTTTTGTTAAGCAGAGGTACTAAGGCATAAGGGCCAAAGATATATGAAGTTAAGCGACAGATCAGCCACTATCTCATTGAAAGGTGAACTAGGCTCAAGGGGATGAATGGCCTACTCCAGTTCCTACTGTTACTGGGCCAGCATTAATTGTCCATCCCCAATTGTTTGTGAGATAGTGATGGTGAGCTGCAATGGATGCCCAGTTAGAGGGCCCTTGCTGCTATTGCTACGATTAATCCCACAGCAGGCATGCCTTTTCCCATACAGGAGTATAACCTGCAAACATGTGCTGATTGCTTGAGGTGTCCAGAGTGAGGGTCCATTGTTTAAAGACACTTGGGGCCTGATCAAGGAACCTGGCTCTAGGGAGGACAATGTCAAGTATCACTGGGGTAATGCATTGGATTTCAATCCCTACTATTCCAACAGTCATCACAAAAGTTTTTAAAAATCTATCAAAATACACTATGTCCCCTCCCAATTTACCTGTCTGATAAACTTTGGTTAACATGAAACTGGGGCCAGGTTGCTTTGCTTAAAAGGAATTACAAGTTGTTAGATTTTAAGTAGAAGTAAACATCTGTGAACAGTTGACATACAACTCTGCTCGTTAAAACTCTAAACCCCTTCAGTTCTCTGATCCTTTCCTTCACAGGAGGGCACAGAGTGACTAGTTCATAACATAAAAATCTCCAAAGCAACAGCTTCCAGCAATTTCAGGATTTTGGCGTTTTACTGAAGAGAGATGCATCTTCTGCCCTTTCAGCAGTCTGAAGGTTTCTGCCTGTATTGTTCATACCCACAAGCTGTTCAGCCGCCCAGATCATTGTTGTCAGGTTGATGGCTGCTAGCATCCACCACTGGTTACAAGCTAATCAGTAGCCTGTTGTTGTCCAAACCTTACTTTCTGTGTCCACCACAGAACTATGCTGAGCCCTCTTACACCTGTCCCTACTGTAGCAGTGTAAACACAACTTACAATGAATTGCAAAAAAATCTCTTTTTAAGAGTACCGCAATTCCTTCCTCAGCCATATGTTGTAAGACTCTTTTTTCCAATTCAGACCACAATTAAATCTAACTGCTGAGATGTCAACACAGGACCAGTCACTCTGTATTGTCAGAACTCAGAATAAATTCCAGCAGAATTATTGGTGTTTTTTTGGACTCAGTGAGAAATCGTGAGCAGTTAGATTGCTTTGTGCAGTCAACTCAGGAAGACATTCCAGAAGTAGGTTCACAACAAAATGGTGGAGTTAGGGCTCAAAGGAAGCCATGGTCCAGCAATATTTCAGTACAATACAGAGGGGATTAAAGACTCTTGAGCAGTAACTATTCGGTGCAAGTCAAGAGCTTTGTGAGCTCAAAGAGCAGCAAAGGGCAGCTTAGTGAATCTATCCATCTGTGAAAAAGCTGGAGTTGTGCCAATATGGAATGTAGTTTCCAGAATCCAGGAAAGCATAATCCAGAAAAGGAAAGTGAGCGACCAGAAGATGAGCAGTTTTTGAGACAGTCGAAATGATGAAATGACTCTTAAGGCCAGACTGTCAAAACTGATGAATTGTATTCCCATATGAACATTTAGTGAGATATGGTAACCATAAAGTGGCATTAACTTCTGATGGTTGAGGGGAACAGTATCATTGGATCTGTCTGGATCACATTTGCTATTTGATTTTTTTCACCGTGGCGTGTTTGATCATAGTTTGTTTCTTGCCTGTATTTGCCTCATGTTAAGGTTGGAATATTAGAATATAAATTATATCTTAACTTTTCACAATATAAGCATTTTTTTGACAATGAACTTCTTTTATAAGTAAGTCTAATTTGTGATAAGTCATTATTCTTTGTTGAATAAAGAAAAGTGGTTGAATTGTTTTGTTGGGAAAGTCTGATGATCCTCTAGCACCATTATTTGCAGAGTCTCCAAACAGTTAAAGATTCATTAAAATTATTTCATCTCCCCAATTTACCTGTCCACAAATACAAATTAACAGAAACTATTGGCCCGTTTTCTATATTTAACAATTCTAACCAGTTAATTAAAATTCAAACACACAGACACACTCAGACACACACACACACACACACACACACACACACACACACACACTCAGACACACACACACACACACACACACACACACACACACACACACAATGTTATGGGAGCAAAGAACATAGTTCAATAGCACCAGTCCACTGAATTCAATGAGCTCTTCATTTGCTTCTTCTGAGTCCTTCTTATCTCTGGTCTTCCTGCCACATCCTCCCAGTTCTTAACTAAGATACAGGTCAGTTGGCACACTAATTGCTAAGTCTCCTGGTCACTCGTTAGAGACAACAGCTTATAGGCAAGTGGTTTTTGAGAATAGCGAGCTAACTTCCAATTCTTCACCTTTTTCTTGCAAGGATAGAAAGAGGGAGATAAGTACTGTCTTTCTGAAGTCTGGAGTCTGCCCCTGCATTGTTCACACACACCACCTGCACAGGAGTCAAATAAAGAGTTGTCACGCTGATGACCCCTGACTGACAGAACTAGCCTTGTTTAAAAAACCAATCAAGCAAGCTGTCTCTGAGCAAAACTGGTCCAAAAACACACCCATGCTGCAAATGAGTTAGTAACCCTCCCCAATGCCTGAACAAAACAGCAAAAGTGTTAACACAATAAATATGTTTCACAAACTTGGTTTAAACAGCAACATCTCTTTCCACAGTTTACTTGACTCAAAGCAGTGTTATTTTCCCTTTTTGGTGCAAATTGCAAAATGAAGATTTTAAAATGAGATATTTACAGTTTCTAATGCTCAACCAGCTACAGGATAAGACCTCTATAATTGACCACATCAAGTGGGTAACACTTAAAATTTA
The DNA here is from genome assembly GCF_047496795.1 of Chiloscyllium punctatum. Taxonomy (NCBI): domain Eukaryota; kingdom Metazoa; phylum Chordata; class Chondrichthyes; order Orectolobiformes; family Hemiscylliidae; genus Chiloscyllium; species Chiloscyllium punctatum. The sequence continues at coordinate 25,264,697 of NC_092740.1, read as the reverse complement.
TTGTGACCAGTGGAGGAGTGGGACTAGAAAGGAATTGATATACCCTTCAAACATACCACCCTTGGATCAGTGGCCTCTGCAAATGGAACAATCTATTTTTACCTATTCTGTCCAAACACCTTAGTTATTTCAAAACTCCCTTCTGAATCTCCTTAACAGATTATTTCAGAGTCAAGAACAGTGAATTATATGGTGGAAAAGAAACTCCATTTCTTATTCCTAACTGCAATCACTGACCCTGGTTATGAAACACGCTTGTGTTGAAATCAGGTTTATTGACACATTGAAGAAGGAGATCAGAAGATCATGATTAGTAAATGTAAGAGCACATCCATTGGAAGAGCATCATGTGAGGATTCATGATTGACCATGAAGATAAACCATAAGCATGAGGGATTATAAAATACTTATTATCATTGGAGCTGCAACCCAGAATGGATGAGTTAGCAAGGGTAAGGGGGAATCTGTTCCAAATTATTAGAATGTTTATTGTGGCCACACAGAGTTCCAGCCGAAAATTGGATGAAAGAAAAGGCATGCTTCAAGCATCTGGTTCTCAAAGAATCAGGCCTTGTATAACAAACCTCACTTGGTTCCATTGGTGAGCTACTCTCTGAATTTATCTTCAGTCCTGCTAATTGTGTGAAAAAAAAGTTTGTGTGAAAGCTGAGCCTAGATGTGCATGAAGATTGATGAAGATAAACCTGGATGTAGTCCACTTTCCCTTCACAGAGAGCAGAGTTACAGTGGGTAGCTCTATGGAAGTCTGACAACAAGCTGTATTGCAGCACATTGAGAGAAAAATACCCTCTTCTCAACCTGTCAACTTGCCTGGGTTAATTGGTTCATATTGTCTCACCATATGCTAATTTTAGAAAGCGTCTCAAAGAACTATTGAAAATCTTTAGACTGTGTTCCCTTGTGTTTCATATATTGTTTATTGTGAATTTTTCAAGACAACGATAAACAAAAGAAATAATGACTCATATTGGCTTGCTTAATTTTTGCTTCAATATCAAATCCAGAACAGGAGGAGTCAGTGATCCCACTATGCTTTTGGACTGAATCATCCTGGCTTCAACTGCAACGAATTGTGGAGAGTTTGTTTTTGCCAGTTTAGTTCTTTTTTCCCATAAATGTTCCAAATTTCCCTGGCATAGATACTTCTCTATTTCTACTTATCCTACTTAATTATATCTGGGGTAGAGTACTGTACCTGTCTTGATCATGTTTCCATATTGCATTCACAAATGACAATCCACAAACATACTTTGTGCAGGAATTCACGGGACTGCAGGCTTTGTTAGCAGAGATTTATTTCCTTTCACCCCTACTTTGAAGTGCTCCCTTACACCTTGTGTAGTCTCGCGCTGGACGAATGGCACTTTCTCAGCAAGAACCTGCCCACTAGCACTCAGGTTGGGTTCTGTCAGAGCTGCTCAATTCCTAACATGACAACCCGGGTACAAACAGAAGAAAGAGCTGAACCTACAAGTAAGGCAAGGATGACTACCCTTGACATCCTAGACAGCATTTGAACAGGTATCTCATCAAGATGCCCTAGCAGAACAGAAGTAAAGAAACGGTGGTGTATTTCCAAAGTTAAAAATCACACAATCTGAAGGCAATCCATGTGACATTTTATAAATTCCTACTTTGGAAATAGAACCAGTCTGATTCAAGATTGGAATGCAGACAGACTTTAACCTCACACCTTAATGCATTATCTGAGCTGAGATGTTACCTTTTTGTTATAAAACCTTAAATTATGTCAGGAATGTGACTTGAAAGAAGTTCTGGGATTTACATATTAATGAGTTGAAACCTGCAACCCATTCTAAAAGATGAAAGACTTAACAGCAATCTAGGTTTGTTCAATATATTACATCAGTTGTATGACACTGATCTTTTGCTATAATTTTTGAATCCTATGATCATGCTCCACTAGCTACTTGATGAAGGAGCAGTACTCCGAAAGCTTGTACTTCCAGATAAACCTGTTGGACTTGAACCTGGCGTTGTGTGATTTTTAACTTTGCCCACCGAAGTCCAACACCAGCACCTCCACATCATGGATATATTTCCAAGTCAGGAAGGCGAGTGACTTGGAGGGGAACTTGCATGTGTTGGTGTTTCTATGTATCTGTTGCCCTCATCCTTATACAGAACACCCTCGATTATTCAAACATAGATTATCCGAACGAAATACTCCCTACCCGTTTTGTTCGGATAATCGAGGTTGTTCTGTATATAGAAGTGGCCCTGGATTTGGAAGGTGCTGTCTAAGGATGTTTGGTGAATTTCTACAGTGCATCTTGTAGGTCGTGCACGCTTCTGTTACTGAGCACTGGTGGTGGTGGAGGGAGTGGCTGCTTGTAAATATGGTGCCAAAATCAAGCAGCTGCTTTGTATTGAATGGTGTCAAGTGTCTTGAGTCTTGTTGGAGCTGCAGTCATCCAAGCAAGTGGGGAGTATTCCATCACACTCCTGACTTGTGCTTTGTAGATGGTGGACAGGCTTTGGAGAGTAAGGAAATGTTTTACTCAATGCAGTATTCCTAGCCTCTGACTGCTCTCTATATGGTGAGTCCAATTGAATTTCTGGTCAGTGGTCATCCCCAGGATGTTGATAGTGAGTATTCAGTGATGGTAATAATATTGAATGTTAAGGGACAATGGTTAGTTTGTCTCCTGTTGAAGATGATCATTCTCTGGCATTTGTGTGGCATAAATATCAGTTGCCACTTGTCAGCTCAACCCTGGATATTGTCCAGATCTTGTTGCATTTGAACATGGACTGCTTCAGTACCTGAGAAGACACAAATGGTGCTGAACATTGTGTAGTCATTGGCAAACATCCCCACGTCTGACTTTATGACAGAGGGAAGTAACTGAAAATGATTGGGCCTAGGTCAGGGTCCTCATGAACTAGTTTAAAACTAGTTACAACAGCTCAACCAGTTGGCCAATTCATGGTGTGTTGTACCAGTCAAAGATGAATTGGGTTAAGAGGACATCACTTTTGTGTGCCTTGAGCAGCCCATGCATCCATGAGCCAATGGGAATCAGGCAGGTTATGACCCCTACACAAGTCCAATTTTTCCTCCCATAAAAGAATAGTGGTTGAAGTTATTCACTTTTTTGCGGAGTTTGATATGGCATGCCAACAAAGATGATGAAGCAGAATAAATCCAGTAAAGCTTTGAAAGGAGAAGAATATAAATATTTTTGGAATTACATTTTTAAGAATACCTTGATAGAGTAGAGGATTGAGGCAAAGAGTCAGAAATATCATTAAAGGATTATATGGTGCCCTCTCATTAAAAGTTTCTTTAAACACTATAATTCTGGGCACTGAACTTCACGATTTAACAAGTCAGAGAATGCTTGATAAAAATCTGTTAATTACCACTTGGAGACTAATGCATAACCATTCACTGGAGATAAAACGGTTTAAGTAGTACACATTTTGGAAGGTCAAGATTTCAAAGCAATTAATTGAGAGATTTCAAATTTTCAGAGGAAGAGCTAGGAACACAGGAGCAAGATTAGAACATTTAGTCCCTTGATCCTGATCCACCATTCAATGAGATCATAGCTAATCTGAAACCTTGCTTCATTATACCTTACTGGAAAAGATCTATCCACTTCAGTTTCAAATTAACAATGAGTGCAATTAACTGTTGGTTGCAGAAGAAAGTTCTAAACTTCTCCCAGCTTTTGTATGCAGATGTGTGTATGTATTTATATCAAGGAAAAATCTTTTTTACACAGTGAGTAGTTAGGATATAGAATGCACTGCCTGGGACTCAGTGGAATTCATTATTCCAGGTTGCAGGGGATTCTGGGACATTGTAAATTTAAGGAGGAGATAGACAGATTTTTCATTTAATAAAGGGTTGAAGCATTATGGAGATCAGACAATGAAGTAGAGTTGAGGCCATGTTGAGTTCAACCATGGTAGTATTGAATGGCGGAACAAGCTCAAAGGGCTGAATTGCCTCCACCTCCTAGTTCACGTGCTCTTACATAAGAGTGATGGAGGCAAGTTCAATAGATGCATTTAAGAGGGCAATGGATGGTTATTTAGCTAGGAAAAATGTGCAAGGGTATGGGGAAAAGGCAGCAAGTTGGCACTGAGCAACGATCCTCGTTTAAAGAACTCAGACAGGCATGATGGACCAAATGACCCCCTCTACACAATAACAATTCTGGAATTCCACTCATAAACGTTCTGACTCAACTTATTACTCTCTGATCTCATGTCCTAGAGACCCCAACCAACAGAAATAGTTTCTCTCTAACCACCTACCTACCTTCAAAGTTTGGGAGAAGATTTGTAGCTCGGGTGCTCGTTGTTGTGGTTCTGTTCGCCGAGCTGGGAATTTGTGTTGCAGTTGTTTCGTCCCCTGTCTAGGTGACATCCTCAGTGCTTGGGAGCCTCCTGTGAAGCGCTTCTGTGATCTTTCCTCCGGCACTTGTAGTGGTTTGAATCTGTCGCTTCCGGTTGTCAGTTCCAGCTGTCTGTTGCAGTGGCCGAAACGACACGACCAGCTATCCTTAGCCACACACGCAGATGACAAGCAACATGAATTCGACTGGGACAACACTACTATTATAGGACAAGCCAAACAGAGAACAGCCAGGGAATTCCTAGAGGCATGGCACTCATCCACAGACTCAATCAAAAGCACATCGACCTGGACCCAATATACCGACCACTGCAGCAGACAGCTGGAACTGACAACTGGAAGCAACAGATTCAAACCACTACAAATGCCGGAGGAAAGATCACAGAAGCACTTCACAGGAGGTTCCCAAGCACTGAGGATGTCACCTAGACAGGGGACAAAACGTCTGCAACACAAATTCCCAGCTCGGCGAACAGAACCACAACACCTACCTACCTGTTCCCATTGATATCTTGAAAAAATTAATCAAACTATTCCTAAAACTTGTAAATTTTCTGGTGAGTAAAATCTCAGTTTATTGACTTTCTCCTTCTAATTTATTCATTCATGTCCATGTGTCATTGTGGGAAACTGTGGTTCTAGTAAACCGATTTAAGACAAAAGACTGAGAGTAGCCAATCAATAGTTTGAACTGTATTTAGTCTTTTATGAGGAGGAGCCATCAAGCAGCACGTTAAAGAGAAATGATCATTTATACAACAAGGTGACTTCCTCGAATTTTAAAATCAAGCCAGGGATAGGAAGGTAAACCCACAAACTCACTCCTATCCTATTGGTGTGTCAAATTAAAAGCAGGGCTTACAATCAACTACATGGGACTACAGTTACATGTGCTTGAGACCAAGTTAGAATAGCAAGTCAGCTTCTTTGAAGGATGTTAATCATCCATGTGGGATTCCAGTGGCTTGTTTGGTGCCCCTGGGGCAGATTTCAGTGAAAGCAGTTTAATAAAAGAAAATTATGTGGAGGCTCACCTTCAATAACCACAGCCATCTTCCTTTTTCCCAGGTATGACTCAAATCAGTACAGAATTTACCCCCGATTTGCATTGACTGCAGTTTTGCTAGTGCGGTTGACTTGACACTCAGTCAATTGTGGCTTTGATGTCAAGGACAGTCACTCTAACCCTCTCATCTCACCTCCAGCATTCACATCTGCAATGAGCTGAGGAGATGAGTGCCCTGGCAGAACCCAAACTGGGTGTCACTGAGCAGGTTATTGCTGAGCAGGTGTACTGGAACAGCTTGGCTAGGGGAGCAACAAGTTCTACAGCACAAATTGTCAATATCATTGCCGGGATGTTGTCAAGGCCCACAGCCTTTATAATATCCAGTAGCTACAACTGTTTGTTAATGTCATGTGGAGTGACTCGAACTGGGTGAAGACTGTTGTCTGTGATGATAGGGATCTCAGGAGGAGGCTGAGATGGATCATCCACTTGGTACCTCTGACTGAAGGTCATTAAAAATGCTTCAACCTTGTTTTTTGCTCTGATGTGTTGTGCTCCCCCATTATTAAGGATGGGGATGTTTGTGGATTAGTGTTGTCTATTCTCTGGAAATTCTTGAAAGATGCTGAAGTTCTTAAAAGCATTGAAATGTTGCTTAACCCTGAAAGGTAGATGTTTTTGTTAAAGCTTGTCTTGTTCTCATCAGAACAAAATGCAAAAATATCAACACAAAGAAGAGCAATATTTTTATGAAGCAGGAGAAGAGCTTATTGATCAGTTGGCATGTATCCTTTAGCCATATTGGCAGCAAATTAAGTTAGCGATTGTGCTTTCATTTCAAGTTTTCCCACCCCATTCCCTACCCAATGTCAATGCTTTGTTCAGTCTCAGTATCTGCCGCATAATTCTAGTTGATCATACAATGGATTTGTTAGAGAAGGTATGCATTCCTTTATTGGTCAGAGCAATGAGTACAGGGGTTGGGAGGTCATGTTGCGGCTGTGCAGGATATTGGTTAGGCCACTTTTGGAGTATTGCATGCAATTCTTGTCTACCACCTCTTGTAAGGATGCTGTGAAACTTGAACGGGTTCAGAAGAGATTTACAAGGGTGTTGCCAGGGTTGGAGGGTTTGAGCTATAGGGAGAGGCTGAACAAGCTGGAGCTGTTTTCCCTGGAGCGTTGGAGGCTGAGGGATGACCTTATAGAGGTTTATAAAATCATGGAGGGCATGGATAGGATAAATAGACAAGGTCTTTTCTCTGGGGTGGGGGAGTCCAGAACTAGAGGGCATAGGTTTAGGGTGAGAGGGGAAATATGTAAAATGGACTTAAGGGGCAACCTTTTCACGCAGATGGAATGAGCTGCCAGAGGAAGTGGTGGTGGCTAGTACAATTACAACATTTAAAAGGCATCTGGTTGGGTACATGAATAGGAAGAGTTGAGAGGGATATCGGCCAAGTGCTGGCAAATAGGACTAGATTGGGTAAGGATATCTGGTTGACAGGGATGAGTTGGACCGAAGTGTCTGTTTCCCTGCTGTACATCTCTGTGACTATTTAATCTGACTCAGTGCACTCCCTCCTTCCCCTACCCACGTAATTCTTTTTTTTTGCAAAAACATTGATTCTTAACCACCCATATTAAAAATAGCTCAGTTTGTTCTTGTGCTACGTATACAGAGAAAACATGGCAGTACAATTATAATTGATGTTAAATACACTCAATAGGTTCCGTGGGGACCTCTTGAACAGTCTGGAATTTTTTATTCAAAAAAAAGTTAGAAAGAACTGATTGTTGTGTTGGTTCCGATGATTTCAAGGGGGGGAATGTGATGAAGTGTTTGAATGCTGGAGAGTGGAGCTCATGAATAGAATTTACTTGCTCAATCAGAAGAAACAAATGATCAGAAGTAACTCCACATTACTCAAAATATCTTGTATTGTCAATCCAATGTCTGCCAGTAAGAGATTAAGCATTGCCAATGAAATGTCCTGCTGAATGATGGAGTTAAAGAATGAAGAGAGTGAGTCCATAACTACTATTTTAAACTTAACTAGGCGCACAGTGGCACAGTGGTTAGCAGCGACAGAGACCTGGTTTCAATTCCTGCCTCAGGCAATTGACTGTGTGGAGTTTGTACATTCTCCCCGTGTCTGCGTGGGTTTCCTCTGGGTGCTCCGGTTTCCTCCCACAGTCCAAAGATGTGCAGGTTAGGTGAATTGGCCATGCTAAATTGCCCATAGTGTTAGGTGAAGGGGTAAATGTAGGGTATGGGTGGGTGGCGCTTCGGCGGGTCGGTGGGGACTTGTTGGGCCGAAGGGCCTGTTTCCACACTGTAAGTAATCTAATCTAATCTAATCTTACAAGGTTATGAAATTAAAGCTAGCCAAAGTGAATTCATAAATTAGGTTAAGGGTTAGGTGGTTGGGGATGCAGCAGCATTCATTACGGGAATATTTCAGACACACTGAGTAGAATTTGGTGCCTCAGCCTTTTTTGTAATTTATATAAATGGGTTGAATGAAGGGGCTGAGGGTTTAGTTGCTAAACTTGCTGATGAAACAAGGCAGCAAGGAAAGTAAGTTGTGAAGAAGACTTAACGTGGCTAGAATGGGGTATTAATGGGTTAAATAACTGTACAACATTTAGCAATTGGAGGATAATGTGGGAAAATGTGAAATTGTCCATTTTAGCAGGAAGAATAAAAAATAAAAAAGAAGCACATTATGTTAGTGGTAAGAGATTTCAGAACCCTGAAATGCAAAGGGATCTGGGTGTTTTGGTATGAGTCACATGTTGTTAATATGCAAGTACAGCAAGTTGTTAGTAAAGCTATTTGGATGTTAGTGTTTATTGCAAGGGGAATTGAATATAAAAGTAGTGAGGTTATGCCTCCATTATGCAAGTCCTTGATGAGACCACATTTGAAGCACTTTGTACAGGATTGATAAGCTTATTGAAGGAAATTTGTAAAATGCACAGAAAGCAGTTCAGAGCAGGCTCCTAAACTAATACCCGGAGTGTTATTTTGTCTTATGAAGAAAGAGTAGACAGTCTAGGTTTATATCTGCTGGAGTTTAGAAGAGTAAGACTCATTTGGTTAAAATATATTAAATCCTGCTGGGTATTGACAGAACGATGAGGAAAAGACGTTTCCTTTTCAGGGAGAATATAGAGCTAGTGGTTCCTTAGGGATCACCTATTTCAAGCAAAGGTGGAGCGATTTTTTTTCTTCATGAGGGCAGTAAGTCTTTGGAGCTTTTCCTCTAAAGGAGGTTATTAGGTGTTGGATAAACATGATAGTGAAAGGATAACAGCAGCAGGTAAGTACATAGAGTAAAAAGATCAACCATAATGTTATAAAGTGGAAGAGCAGGCTTCAGCAGCCTCTTTCTGATCCAATTCTGTGTGTTCATAGTTTGCTCTAAGTCTTTGTCATGTCAACCATAAGTCCACATGTGTAAGTGTATTGGATTGATATTAAATTTGTGTGATAATATGAGATGGGTAAAGGCAAGGAGTTAGGCCATTGTGTACCTGTCTACATTGCATTCTGCATTGATGCTAGGGATGGCTGTGGTGATGTAAGAGAGCGTGTGGAGTCAGAATCGCACAAAGACAAGATCCGTCGCTTTGAAATGGATTTAGGAGGTATCAGGACGATCGCTGGGATTTGGGATGGACTGGGATTGGACTGTCTCTGGGACCTGGGTTGGACCAGGATTGGGCTATCACTGGGAGCTGGGTTATACCAGATTTGGACTGTCACTGGGAGCTTTGTTGGAGCAGGATTGGAATGTCACTGGGAGCTGGGTTGGACCAGGATTGGACTGTCACTGGGTGCTGGGTTGTTCCAGGATTAGACTGTTTCTGGGAGCTGGTTTGTACAAGGATTGGACTGTCACTGGGAGCTGGGTTGGACCTGGATTGGACTCTATCTGTGAATTGGATTAAAACAGTTACTAACCTTCGGGCCATCGTGTTTATTGGCTTTGGTTGAAAACTTGCAAAACAATTTTTGTTTAACTTTACTCATTAAAGAGCTGGAACAAACGAGTTTGCAGGTTTGTACCAGTATGGGTTAGAATTTTTTTATGTGGTTCTGTGAGCACACTGATCAAGTTGCTAACATATTTCCCCTGTTTTCCAATCTTGCTAATAATCGGTCAAAACATTTTGGCCATATCTCTTTAGTGTATGAGTATTAAAATTCCATAAACCGGATATGTATTAAACCAAGTGGTCACAATATTGTCTGTCTACTTTCAACAAGAACATCTTCATTTCCTTCACAGCTGTCTGATGCCAAACAAAACCTGTCCCAGGAATCACATCTGGAATAGTTTTTTATGCAGATGCGTGAGGCAACATGATTTCACCAGCTTTCTGCCCCCCAAAAGTGACTCAGGTTAGTTGGTTTAATTTTTTACTGTTTCAATATTTTCTTTTAATTGCTGTTCAGGTACCTATGAGGAAATCTGTTTTGCATGATGCAGACTGACACAAGTCCTTTGTTTACAATGAGCTCCTGTACTGATGTATGAAAGAGAATAAAGTATATGCAATGAATACACATATTAAACATAAAAACACAATAAAGTGGTGATGCCTCAGTTGCTGCAGTGACCCGAGTTTAATACTGATGGACGGTTTTGTCTCCTCAATATCTTTATTAAATCTGACAAACATTTATCTTTTACAATGACCTTCCTTAATGCTTCCTTAGTGATTTGAGAGTTTGAGCCATATATCAAACTCGATTTAAATCGATATTCAGGAGGTGACACTGAAAGTCACCCTCCCATAACATAAAAGGTTTGCCAGTGTATGAGTGTGCCTGCACAGAGATCCTTTGACATCAGTGTAAAACACAGCTGGAGATACAACTCTCAACTTTGTCATGGGGTGTGGGCTTTGCTGGCAAGGCCAGGATTTGTGCCCATCCCTAATTGCCCTTGGACGAGGTCATTTGCTGAGCTTGGTCAGAGGGCAGTTAAGAGTTAACCACATTGTTCTTGAGTTTAGTCATATGTCGAACAGACTGAGTGTGGATGGCAAGTTTCCCTCTCTAAAGGCCGTCCGTGAATCAGTGAGTATAACAATTGATTGTGGCTATCCATGACTTCCTTTCATTTCCAGACTTTTAAAAAGAATGTACCCAATTTAGCTGGCATTAGAATCCAAGGTCCAAAAACAATATACTAAACCTCTGGATTACTAGCCCAGCAGAATTACATCCCTCATCCATTGTATAGGATTCTCACTTTACAGGTACCAGTGCAAGGCCATTATAGAACAAAGAACAAAGAAAATTTACAGTCCAGGAACAGGCCCTTCGGCCCTTCAAGCCTGAGCTGATCCAAATGTACTGTCTAAACCTGTCAGTCAATCCCTCTGCTCCCCACCTGCTCATGCACCTGTCCAGACGCATCTTAAATGAATCTACCGTGCCTGCCTCTACCACCTCTGCTGGCAACGCGTTCCAAACGCCCACCACCCTCTGTGTGAAGTACTTGCCACATGTATCCCCCTTAAACTTTCCACCTCTCACCTTGAAAGCATGACCTCTGGTTACTGAATCCTTCACCCTGGGAAAAAGCTTGTCGCTATCCACCCTGTCTGTACCCTTCATGATTTTATAAACCTCAATCAGATCCCCCCTCAATATCCTTTTCTCTAGTGAAAATAACCCTAACCTACTCAACCTCTCTTCGTAGCTAGCACGTTCCATACCAGGCAACATCCTCATAAACCTACTTTGCACTCTCTCCAGAGCATTCACATCCTTTTGGTAATGTGGCAACCAGAACTGTACACAGTATTCTAAATGCGGCCAAACCAATTCTTGTACAGTTTTTAACATGACTTGCCAGTTCTTATACTCAATAACCCGTCCAATGAAGGCAAGCATACTATGTGCCTTCTTGACCACTCTATCCACCTGTACAGCAACCTTCAGGGTACAATGGATCTGCACTCCCAGATCTCTCTGCCCATCAACTTTTCCCAAGGCTCTTCCATTCATTGTATAATTCACTCTAGAATTAGATTTGTCTAAATGCATCACCTCACATTTGTCTGGATTGAAAGCCATCTGCCACTTTTCCACCCAACTCTCCAGTCTATCTACATCCTCCTGTATTCTCTGACAGTCCCTCATGCTTTCTGCTACTCCACCAATCTTTGTGTCGTCTGCAAACTTGCTGATCATACCAACAGTGCCCTCTTCTAGATCACTTATGTATATTACTAACAACAGTGGGCCCAATACTGACCCCTATGGAACACCACTGGTCACCTTTCTCCATTTCGAGAAACTCCTTTCAACTACTACTCTCTGTCTCCTGTTGCTCAACCAGTTCTTTATCCACCTGGCTAGAACACCCTGCACACCATGTGACTTCACTTTCTCCATTAGTTTACTATGGGGAACCTTATCAAACACCTTACTAAAGTCCATGTATATGACATCAACAGCCCTTCCTTCATCTAATAACTTGGTCACTTCCTTGAAGAACTCTATTAAGTTGGTAAGGCACAATCTCCTCTGCACAAAACCATGTTGCCTATCACTGATAAGCTCATGCATTTCTAAATATAAATAGATCCTATCTTTTAGTACCCTGTCCAGCAACTTCCCCACCACCGAAGTCAGGCTCACTGGTCTGTAATTACCCGGAATATCCCTACTACCCTTCTTGTACAGGGGGACAACATAAGCTACCCTCCAGTCCTCTGGCACCTCACCTGTATTTAAGGATGCCACAAAGATATCTGTCAGGACCCCAGCTACTTCCTCTCTTGCCTCCCTCAGCAACCTGGGATAGATCCCATCCGGTCCTGGGGATTTGCCCACCTTAATAGCCTCTAGCATACCCAACACATCTTCCCTACTTATGCCAACGTGATCCAGACTCATCAAACTTCTATCTCTAATCTCACCATTCATCATGTTCCTCTCCTCAGTGAACACTGATGCAAAGTCATCATTCAGAACCTTGCGCATTCTCTCAGGCTCAGCACACAGCCTTCCTTCATTATCTTTTAGTGGACCAATCCTTTCTCTAGTTACCCGCTTGCTTCTTATATAAGAATAAAATGTTTTGGGATTCTCCTTAATTCTGCTTGCTAAAGCTATTTCATGACCCCTTTTAGCTCGCTTGATTCCTTGTTTAAGACTTGTCCTACTCTTCCAATATTCCTCCAGGGCCCGTTCTTATCTGTAATGGGACAACTACATCCAATTTCTGTCATCAACTGATTCCTACCCTTAGTCTCCACTCAGTATCTTTGCCTTTCAGGGCTCCTCTAAACTTCTCATTTGCTGATAAGCTCTTTTCTTTTTAGCATCTTCCTTTTTTTAACCTTTAATTTGCTCTTATTGCTATCCTTCTGCAATTGTTGTCATCAGTAAACTCAATCTTCTCCTGTTTACTCACTCATCTGTTGTGTTCTATCTTTCATTCCTTCCCATCAATAACCAGACCTCCCTCCTTCCTCCACCTTCCTCCACCCTGCCAAATCACCCTTTCACCTCATGATTTGACATTACCCCTTTTTCATCCTTTTGACTGTGCTCTCTTGACATTTTAGATTCTCTTAAACAGAACTCTTTCCCCATTCCTTCCCTCCGCAGCTGTTACTGAAATATTTCCTGTCAATTTTCTTCTTTATTTATTTTAAGTGCACTGTTCTGCTTTGCCAAAACCAATATTAAATTTTTATTTTTGCCATACTTGCACCATGATTAGCTGTCAAGCCAATCCACTAACTTATCTGCAGGTACCTGCAACTGTTCCAAACGCAATGCCATGCAAATAAATAATCAGACTGTTTAGCAAGAACCTATGTAACATTAAATATCTCAGACCTCTGCTTGCGGTAGGAACTACTTGCCAGTGAGGAAATGCTAATGGGCAAGATGTTGATTCACATATTTTGGTAAGTCAGATTCAGTTTAATCAGATACTTGGACTGGCTCGTGGACAATTCTGGGATTTCACAGCTATATCGATCACACTGGTGCTGACCAGGAAGCAGGTAGAGCAGCAGCTGTTATAACAGTCCCACTGCCAACTTATGCTGTCTCCTTTTTCTTCCCATTTTACCGCGGCGAGCTCCAGCAGAGCTGATCCCTGTCACCAGAGAAAGGTACTGCGAGCATTTAGAACCCGGCTGGTGAAGTACACTTGCCGCTCACTTTGGGAGAGCCCCATGGCCTGTTGTAGCAAGTGGTGCCTGAGCTCGCAGAGAGTCGAGAGTGTGTTGCTGGAAAAGCACAGCAGGTCAGGCAGCATCCAAGGAGCAGGAGAGTCGACATTTCGGGCCTTCCTGATGAAGGGCTTGTGCCCGAAACATCAATTCTCCTGCTCCTTGGATGCTGCCTGACCTGTTGGGCCTTTCTAGCAACACACTCTGGACTCTGACCTCCAACATTTGCAGTCCTCACTTTTTCCTGAGCTCTCAGAGACACAACTTCGGAATACGTAGCTATTTAAACATCAGCCAGTAATCTGCTCGTCATGGAAATAATAGGCCCTGTCCTTCTTTCACGGGCAGTGGGCATCACTGGCTCACCAGCATTTATTACCCCTCTCTGGTTGACCTGAGAAGGTGGTGGCGAGTTGCCCCTTGAACGGTGTCAGTCCATGTGCTGTAGGCAAACCCACAATGTTGTTAAGGAGGGAATTCCAAGATTTTGACCCTTAGACACTGAAGCTATGGTGATCTGTTTCCCAAGTCAGGATGGTGTGTGGATTGGAGGAGAATTTGTAGGTGGTGATGTTCCCATGTATCTCCCTTCTGGAAGGCAGCTAGCAGAAATGTTTGTATCATCTACAAACACAGGTGAACTACCTGAGGAGTGAAGAGTGACTAAGGTTGTGCCTTTACTTAATATGGAGAAGCCTGGAAACTATAAACCCATGAGTCTGACATTAGTGGTGGGTAAGTTGTTGAAGATGATTCTGAAAGGTAGGATTTACATGTGTTTGGAGAGGAAAGGACTGATTAAGAACAGTCAGCATAGTTTTGTGCGTAGGAAGTTCTGTCTCACAAACTTAATTGAGTTTTTAAATGAAGTAAATGATTGATGGGGACAGAGGACATGGGGGACATTGTTTACTTGAACTTTAAATAAAGCCTTTGATCAGGTTCAATATGGTAGTCTAATTAGTAAAGTTAAATCACATGGGATTTTGGGTGAGCTTAAATACAAACTGAATACAAAATTAGCTTTATGGAAGGAGACAGTGAGTAGAGGTGGAGGGTTGACTTTGGAGGCCTGTGACCAGCAGTGTTCTACAGGGATCAGTACTGGGTCCACCTTATTCCTGATGAAGGGCTTATGTCTGAAAGATCGACTGTCCTGCTCCTCGGATGTTGCCTGACCTGCTGTGCTTTTCCAGCACCACACTCTCGACTCTGACCTCCAACATCTGCAGTCCTCACTATCTCCACCTTATCTATAGGTCATTCCCCTTATCTATACCCCTCATGATTTTATAAACATTATAAAGTCACCCCTCAATCTCCAGAAAAGGCCCCACCAATGTTATGTATAACCTCAACATGATGTCCCAGTTTTTGTGCTTAAAGGTCTAAACAATGAAGGCAAGAGTGCTGAACAACATTTTTATAGATATTTTTATTCAAATTTTCTTTCTTTACAAAACTATAATAAAAAAAGGAAAATACATTACTACACCAGCAAACATTATACTATATACATATAACAACAAAAAAGAGAAAAAAAATCACAACAGCAACAACAATACAATCAAAATCCAACTATACCCATGTGCAAAACAGACAAATCAGTCAATGTAGTTAATGAATAAATAAACAAGCAAAACAGCTCAGCCCAACAAAGCATTTGCTCTCGGCCTCTGAGAGCACTAAGTATTGCACACAAAATATTCAATGTTTTTCCTTCAAGGACATCAAGTACACTGAATCAGAACGTCAAGGTGACACAAAAGCCCTGGTTAAAATGGCAGATAAATCTGCATCCAAGTAGTCCAGAAAGGGCTGCCATATCCTATAAAAACTTTCTGTTTTCTGGTGCACCATATTTGTGAAAAGGTCCAGAGGGATATGTTCCATAAAAACCTAAGTCAACCCAACAGACCCTGGAGGGTTTCAGAAACCCAACATATTAAAATATTTTTCCTAGTGCAATAAGTGACGATATTAAAAAGCTTTTTCTCATCAGCATCCAAAGAGGGTATATGGGGTAGACCCAGGAGAAGAGAGACAAGGTCCATCTTCACATCAGCCCTCAAGACCCTCTCTGGAACCCCTGCCACAGAACTCCAATATGTGTGGAGCCTGTGGCAAAACCATAAACAATGAGTGAGAGTAACAATGTTTACCTTACACTTAGGATGCTCCCACCTTAAACTTTATGAGATGGTTTGGGGCCAGATGGACCCTATGCAAAATCTTCAGCTGCATGGCATAGGTCTTGTTACAAATCAAGACCTTCCTCGCATTCTTGCAAATGTCCCCCCATGCCTCCATAGAAATCTCAATACCTAATTCCCACACCCAAACCCTGCAAAGCCACTCAACAACATCTTCTGAAAGATCATCCCCCAGGATATGATAAAGTGTACTAAGAGAGAGAGTACTTTCAGCATAAAGTACCCTCTTCTCCATAATGGATGTGCAGGGGTGGTTCCTTTCTGAATAAAATCCCCGACCTTAAAAAAAAAGGAAAATGTTTTTGCCAACTTCACTATATTTACGAATTATTTGGTCAAAGGACATCATTATTACACCTTCAAAACATCACCTGAACAGGAAATACCCCTAGCTGCCTGGAGCATAAATTCAGGGTCTATTACCCCCCGGTTGAAAACCCAGCATATCCACGAGAGGGGTAAGAAATGATGTTTTGGACACATTGCCCTTCCTCTGCCGCATGTTCCTCCATGCCTTAACAATCAGATTATGGCAATATTCCATGACCATCTTCATTTTATCGAAGATCAAAAGGCTGATGAGGGGACATTTTGACTGGGAGGCCTCAATATCTAGCCACATTGATGCCAGGTCTTTACTGGCCCAATCGCTGACAAATGATAGAAGAGAAATTAATTGGCATCTTCTAATATCCGGGAAATCCACTCCCCCCAACCCACGAGACAACTGTAGTTTAGACAACTTGATAAGAGGCCGCCTACGGCGCCAAATAAAAAAGCTAAGTCATCCATTAAGTCTCTGGAATGTTTGCCTTGGAAAAGTCAAAAGAAACATTCATATAGGATAGAGCAAACAGAGGAAAACATTCATTTAGATAAGCGATACCCGGCCTAGCCAGGACATTGAAAGTGCTTCCCATCGTTGAAAATCTGGCTTAATCCTGTCAAGCAAGTGGGCAAAATTGGCCTTAAACAACTGATCAAAGAAAGGAGTAATAAAGATGCCTAAATATGAAAAACCTTCCTGTGACCATTTGAAGGGGAACCATAATTCACCCTCCACCTCAGACATTCTTCTAAGACCCCCCCATAGGCAGAGCTTCCGATTTAGAAAAATGAATCTTGTAGCCCGAAAAGGAGCCAAATGAGTTGATGCATTGTATAAGATGGGATACAGACACCTGTGGATTAAACAGAAAAACCAGAACATCATCTGCATATAATGGGATAGCATGCGAATTAGATCCTACTCTTGGGGCGGCTCTATTAGGATCCCTATGGATCGCCACTGCCAGTGGCTCAATCACAAATGTGAAAAGTAATGGTAAAAAGAAACAGCCTTGCCGACTGACCCTACAAATCTCAAGATTACTAGATCTAACACCATTGGTGAGAACCACCGCCAGAAGATCAGCATAAAGGATCCTCATTACTTATTAAAAACCTCCCCAATCCAAATCGCTCAAGGATGTGAAAACGGTATGCCCACTCAACCCGATCAAACGCTTTTTCTGCATCTAAGGAGACCACAAATCCCTGAACCGACTGCTGCTGATAAACTTGAATCATATTCAGCAACCTCTTGACATTATGAGAGGAGCTACGGCCTTTTATAAAACCAGTCTGATTGTCCCTAACAATGGAAGGCAGCACAGTTTCCAATCTGAACGCAAGAGCCTCGGACAAAATTTTGAAATCAGAGTTCAGAAGTGAGATGGGCCTACATGAAGCACATTCCTCTGGAGTCTTTCCCTTCTTAAGAATGAGAGAAATATTACTCTTCCCTCAGGGATGGCAGGAGACGATCATAGCTATGTGAGTAATTATACATGTCCAACATTGGTCCCAACAATATATTTATAAATTCCTTGTAGAATTCACTGGGGAGACCATCAGGGGCAGGTGCTTTCCCACTCTGCATCTGTCTCACAGCCTGATGTACCTTCTGTACTGTTAAAGGGACATTAAGAAAAAGCGTTTGGAGTGACATTTGGAAGATCCAAGTTCTTAAAGAAAGACTCCATCTTAGCCCATCCATATTCGCAACGCTCAAGCAATAGCTCAAAACAGAATTTCAGAGATGCTGCATTGATCTTCTTAGTCACAAGTGGCCATCCCATTCCCATCCCTGATCAAGGTAATGCATTGGGGTGCATTCTTTCTCCTAGCAAGATACATTACGTACCTACCCGGCTTATCGCCATGTTCAAACAGTCACTGTTCAGCAAAGGAGAGTTCCTTCCTTGCTGTCTCTGTAAGCACAGAGTTCAAGGTGGACTGGAGAGCCGTAACCCGCTGCAACTTAACCAATGATAGCTTATCAAAATACACCTTCTCAGTGGTCTTTAACTGCGCCTTAAGCAGGCATTGTTGCTCCCCCTTCTGTCTTTCCTGACTAGCAGAGTAAGAAATGATTCTCCCCTGGCATAAGCCTTAGTCATCTCCCACACAGGTTACTGGCCATGCCCGAACTGATGGATAAAAATACCTTGAATTCATTAAGAAAATATTCAATGAACTTACTTTCCCTGCTAAACACCTTTTCAACCACTCTGTCTACGTCAAAGATTTATGGACCTGCAGCCCTAGATCCCTCTGTTCTACAGCACCAGCCCAGGTCCTACCATTAATTGTGTCAGCTCTACCAGTGTTTGTTGTACCAAAATGCGATACCTTGCATGTACCAGGTTAAACTTCATCTGCCATTTCTCAGCCCATTGACCCATTTGATCAAGATCCCTTTGTGATCTTAGAAAACCTTATTCACTGTCGACAACGCCACCAGTTTTGATGTTTTCCACAAATTCACTAACAATGCCTTCTTTATTCTCATCCAAATCATTTATATAAATGACAAATAAAAGAGGAACCAGGAACCAATCCCAGTGGAATACCACTGGTCACAGGCCTACAGTCCGAAAAGCAACCCTCCACCACCACTCTTTGTCTCCTGCCGTTAAGTCAATTATGTGAATAATTTGCAGGAAATCCTCTTCTCATACAGACTAAGTTCCAAATCTGCTATCATTTTTCCTTTGTCTGAACAGAATGAGGTATAGGCATGTCCTTTTGTGAGTGTGTTAAATGGGTGAGGACAAATGACTGGAAATTGTTAAGCGGCTGATGTGACATCAAGCAAAGTAGATGACGCTAGCACTTTAGTTCCATGTGCTGGGGCTGCAGATGACCCATCAGCTACCCAGTTCTCAAGTCAAGCTTCAATAAACATGACGCTCCAATGAAAACAGGCAGCACAGAAGTGTTACAGTGCTGAAAGATAGGCCTTTCGGTCCATCCTGCCTGCATCAGCTCCCTGAGCTTTTTAACTTTGTGTTAATCTCCTGACTTACATAGTAACCTTGAACATTGTTTCTATTTAATAAATCATCAAATGAACTCTTGAAATGCCTCAGCTGAACCTGTCTCCATCACACTTCTAGGGAGTGCATTCCAAATGCTAGCCAATTGCCATGTAAAATAGTGGTTTCTCACCTCACAATTGTTTTGCCCTCTTCTTGTGCAAAACACTTCAAAACTGACCCCTCTGATTCTTAATTCATTCACAAGTAGGAACAGTTTCTACCTATCCACTATATCAAGATCCCTTGTGATTTTAAATACTTCAATAAAATCTCCTCTTAGCCTTCTCCTCTTCAAGGAAATCAATTCTAACTTCTCCAGTAGTCCCTCATAACTTTACTCTCTTGTCCCTGAAGCCATTTTCATAAACCTCTTCAGCAGGCAGTCAAGTGTAGCTGCGTCTATCCTGTGGTGTGGCACCCAGAACAGCACACCTATTCCAGCTGAGGTCTAACCAGTGTCTTATATAATTTCAACATCACCTCCTTGCTCCATACTAGAGTAGGCAAGTAGGAAGCTGGAAGAGCACAGCAAGCCAGGTAGCATTAGGAGATAGAGAAGTCAATGTTTCATGTATAACCCTTCATCAGTGAGTCCCTTTCTCACTGCCACACTGCAGTGACCTGTTATACTCTAAAACCCTATTCACCTCGGAATACTTTATAATTTGTTAACCATGTTTTCTACTTGTACAGCCACATTTAAAGACTTGCCTACATATACATATAGGTGTCTCTGCTCCTTTAGAATATTATCGTTTATTTTATAGTATCTCTCCTTGTTGTTTGTACCAAAATGCACAACCTCTTACTTCTCTGTGTTGGACTCATCTGTCACCTAACTGCCTAATCCACCAATTTGTCTATGTTCTTTTGCAATTCTATACTGTTTTTCTCGTTACTGTCTTAGGGTGGCACAGGGGCTCAGTGATCAGAACAGCTGCCTCATAGTGCCAGGGACCGGGGTCCGATTCCACTCTTGGTTGGCTGTCTGTATGGAATTTGTACGTTCTCCCTGTGTCTGAGTGGGTTACCTCTGGGTGCTCCAATTTCCTTCTACAGCCCAAAGATGTGCAGGTTATGTGGATTCGCTGTGCTAAGTTGCCCATAGTGTCCAAGGATGTGTAGGTCAGGTGGATTAACCATGGGAAATGTAGCATTACGGGGGGGAGTGGGGGGGGGGAATGTTGGTCTGGGTGGGATTCTCTTCAGACGGCTCGTGTAGACTCGATGGGCTAAATAGCTTCCACGCTGTGGGGATTCTATGGCTTTTCGTTTACAATTCTCTGAAGTCTTATATTTTTCCCAAACTTTGAAAATATCCCCTGCACACCAAGATCTGGATCATTAAAAAGTATCAGAAAAAGCAAGGGTCTCAATACTCACCCCTGGGGAGGTCCACTACAAACCTTTTTCCAGCCTGAAAATTATTCAATGACCACCACTCCTTATTTCCTATTCCTCAGCCAGTTTTGTATCGTTATTGCTACTGTCACTTCCATTGCTGAGTGGCACTGAGCCTTTTGGAAATTTATATGATAATTGCCAATATTTCCTCAATTTCAATTCTTACTTCTCCTTAGATGCATCTGGCCCCTTATCTGGCCCTTCAGTGCCTTATAAACTTATCAATAGCTTATCCACTGATAGCAATTTTAAACCACCTTTGTTTCCCCCTCTATCACCATGGGTTTTACAGCATTTGGCTTGTAGATAAAGACAAATACAAAGTATCCATTTGGCACCTCAGCCATGCCTCATGTCTCTGTTAAGTTGGACTCCTCCTTTCAAGGTTGTTTTGCTATCTGTATGTTTATGCATGTCCTTGGGATTTCCTATCATCTCAGCCACCAGTCTTTTTCGTAACCCCTATTTGTGTCTCATGATTGATTTCTCATCTCCATTCTGAACATGCTACAGCATGGTTCTCAACAATATTTACTACCTGACACCTGTCCTAAGTACACTGTTTCTTTTTTAAATCCAGCCTCTTTTGTCATCCAGAGACTTCAGGATTTGTAGACCCTCCATTCTCTTTTTCAGGGAATATACTTTGACAATGCTCAAACCATCTCTTCTGTGAAGGTAGTCCATTATTCGTTTCTCCCAGTAACCTTTGGTTGAAGTCTGTCCAACCTCACACTGTTCTTGCCCCATTGAAATCCACTCTGTGCCAGTTGTTTGTTCTTACTCTGTATTCATCAATGTCATTTCCTACTGTCATATTAAACCATATGATACGAGAGTCATTGTCTCCTCAGTGTTCCTCTGCTATCAGTTGATCTCTTTGTCCACCTCATGCCCAAAATCATGTCAAGCAGGGCGTCCTAATTTGCTGGTCCGGACTCATTCTGCTGTGGAGACTTCCCCAAAACAGTCTAGCTACGTTATCGTCACTATTCCTTACAGTACCATTATCCCAGTTGATATCGGGAAATAAAGTCTCCCAATATCACGACTCTATGATGTATACATATCTCTGTAATGTCCTTTCAGATTTGTTCTGGTATATCCTTCTCATGAGCTAGCGGTCCATATTTTGCACCAACCACTGTAACTGCACCCTTCTTATTCCTGAGCTGTACCAATTCAATTCCCTCATTGAACTCAGGAACATCTTCTTTCTCCAGTATTGCAGTGCTTTCCTTCACCAAAAATGATATCTTCCCCTGTTTTTATCCTCTCTGTCTTTTCTGAACTCTTTGTAACCAGGAATAATAAATCGTCAGATCGGCCCGTCTTTAAGCTAGCTCTCTATTATTGCCATTATTGTAAATCCACAAGGCAGTCTGTACCTGTCAACAACATTTCCTTGAATTATTTTTCCTGCTCCACAGACCTCAGAGTTCCACACATGACTGCGGTTTCACGTTCGTTCAGGTTAGGCAACCATTGTGCTGAAGTAAGTCCACAAAGGCCGGTATCCCATCACCAATCATCCTTTATTTACACATGAGTAGTATTTGACACTGGTCCGGCTTCCTCAGAGCCAACTCTCAAACTGAAAAGAACCTCTGGCACTCCAGTTCTTTGTCAGCCAGGACTCCCTGATTGGATCAGCTTAACAGCCCCAATGAGGGAACTCATACTCTACCTATCCAACTTTATTAGAATCACTACACGAGCCGAGCCATGTAGCTTAATTCCCCAGCCCGATTGATTATACCCTGTGCATTCACATACCATCAGCATCATCCTGATTTAGACTTCATTACTTGCTCCAACTTCATCTCTAACTTACTATTCTCTATTTTGTTGCTAATGCCTATCTGGAATTTCATGCACTCTGATATTACTGTATAATATTTTCTCCCTTGCTGACTTAATTTAAACGTTCCCCAACAGAACTTGCAAAACTGCCCACTCAGTCTCAGCTCTGTTCAGATGCAACTGATCTGGTTTGTACAGATACCAGGAACCCTGCTGCTAGGGACCCAGTGCTTCAAGCCTCAGCACATGGTATCTATCCCAGAATGGAAGCCCAGTGAGGATCCGAGCTGAAACCCAATGCAGACTCAACTTTCCTGTCTCTTTTCATTTCTTCCCCTCTCTTTTTCTGCTTTAGAAGGACTGTAATGCTGAACGTTTAATATTATTCCTTTATTTTTCTAATTTATGCCTAAGATTTTGTATGTAGACACCTTTGTGCCTCAGATGGTGCCGGAAATGGCGACTCTGTCCACTTTTCACTGTACTCATGAGTCCCTGTACTTGAATACAGATGACAATAATCCTAATTTGAATTCTAACTTATCGGGGAAGAGTCCCACTACTCTTTATGAAACGCAGGGAAGCAAAACTTATCAATGGAAGATGAGTCAATGTTTCAAGTTTAGTCTCTATTGCTTTGTCTCTACTTCTTGAAGATAGTGAGGGCTGCAGATACTGGAAAGTCAGAGTCAATAAAGTGTGGAGCTGGAAAAAGCACACCTTGTCGAATTGAGAAAGTTTAGCAACTGAGCAACAACTAGCAATGTAAGTTTATTCGCATACATTTGACCTTGTAAATAAACTACTATAATTTCAGTTTTAAGTAGCAGTGGATAAATAAATGTTAGAAGTTTGGTTGGTGCATCTTACTGCAGCATAAGAAATAAGAGGCTCATGATCAGAACAGATTATTTCTTGAATTTGGTTTGCATGAGAGAGAAAGCCCCCAGTGATGTGTCAACACACTTCACCAGAAGAAAAGCCAGCAGCAGAAATAAACTTGCCAACAACAATTTGTCTTAAAATCATTTCAACCCAAAGAAACCGGCAGTGTTTCAATCATGCTGTGTTTTCTTAAATAATGTGGCAATATCCCAGTCAAAGGGGGGTTACATTAACAAGGGAGCTGGAAAATACTTTGAAAATGTGATCTTTGAATGTTCCTACCAAATAAAAGAGTATTTCTTCGTTGAAGACCAAGATCCCAGTCCTTAACTGGGGAAATGCAAAGATTACAGCCAAAACCAATGGGCAGCCAGATCCTGAACAATACACGACAGACATTCCACCTATCACTCTGCGGAGATGTACGTTGGAAGTGAAAAATACATTATAACTAGAGTTCACTGTCAGTTGCAGCCCAGCTTTGGACTGCTGCAGTAGACCCATAGCATGTCAATCACTGGCACAGGTTTAATCCCAATGTGAAGTTTGCAGGCAGTGGTGGCACATAAGCAATAGAGTGCTATTAAACACCTTGGCCTCACATTTAGTAAAAGTCTGGCAGAGCCAATCCAAGTTTATTAATTAGGAATATTTATGCAATGATTTGAAAATAATATTCTTTTTGACTTTGTGAGTCTCTTCCTTTTCATTTGACCTTTATGCTGTTTGACAGCTGTGAGGGATATTATGTTCTCTTGACTTGTTTCCATTGTTTGATCCTCAGAAATAAAAAAAACAATAGTCAAGCTGAGAGGAACATGTGCTTTGAATTTGAGAGCATTATGATGGTGTTATGACTAAAATTACCAAAAGTTATTTTGTTTGGGTCTTTTTAATTGGAGAATCAATGTTGACCTTGACTTAAAATGTGAAGTACAAATACTGTCATAGGCTGGTCAGGCCAAATGGCCTGGGTCTATTCATTAGGGACCTTGTTCTATATAATTGTTTGGAACATTTATAGAGTTTCACAACATTTACCCGAGGATTAATATTTTATTATAAAATCAAAATACAGCTGGAGATCTGTAGTAAAATAAAAACAAAGTGCTAGGGCAATGGAGTTTGAAAGAATGAGAGGTAATCTCATTGAAGCATGCAGAATTCTTCAGGAGCTTGAAACGGTAAATGCTGAGAGAGGGCTTTCCGCTCATGGGCAAATATAGGAAATAGTCTCAGAATTAAGGGGCACCAATATAAGACTGAGATGAGGAGGAACTTGATAGCTCAGAGTGACTTAAGTCTTTGCAACTCCTTGCCACAGCAAGCTGTGGGAGTAGTGTCTTTGTGTAGATTTAAGGCTGAGAGAGATAGGTTCTTGGTCAGTTGAGCAATCAAGGGTGAGGTTAAAGGGCAGGAAAATGAACAGAAGGAATGTCAGATTAGTCGTGACCCTATTGAATGGCAGAGCAGACTAAAAGGGCTGAATGACCTACTCCTGTTCTTATTTCTAATGATCTTACGGAGAAGATCCGCAGTTCTGGCAGCGTCTGTGGAAAGAGGAAACAGAGCTAATGTTTTGAATCCAGTAACTCTTCTTCAGAACTCTAGTATTATTCCTGTCAGCTTTATGATTGAATGTTGCACTGTAATAAAGATATACAGTTGATTAACAGTGTAGCTTACTGTGAAGTCTTCTTGTTTTGGACAAAGCAGAGTCTATATTTTTCAGTTGGCATTGTTTTAATGCCAGTTGTTTTTAACTGTTTTAATAACTCTGGGCCCATTAAATTGCTGCCAGAGCAGAGTAGCAATTCGTTACCAATACGCCAACAATTGTTTGCATGCGGGAAACACCTCAAACACAGTAAAGTGTTTCTCAAGAATTTCACAGGAATATAACCAGATGTAAGGAATTGATATTGAAACAGGGAAGGAAAGAATAGGATAGGTGACCAAATGCTTGTCCAAAGGGGTATGTTGTAAAAGAGTGTTTATCTTCTGAGAATAAAACAAAGATTGCCTTTAAATAACATACTTACAACTACAAGACATCCCGAAACATTTAGAGGCAATGAAATACTTTGAAGAAGTGTGGCCACTGTTGTAATGTAGCCAAGTATATCAATCGTAACAAAGGTCCCACAAACAGAAGTAAGATCATAACCACATAATCTGAGGTGGTCAGGAATAAATACGGGCCATGATACCAGGGAGAAACTTCCCACCGTTCGTCATAATGGATCTTGTATGTTCAGCTGGAATCGCAAAGGATTAGGAACAGGCAACAATGAATCCTTGACTTTTTGAAATCAAGGCGAGAGTGTTACTTTGCAGCCAAGGTTGATGTTTAGGTCAAAGCAATCAGGGTTGTATTGATATACTCCTGTTGTAAGTACACTGTACTTAGATTTCAGCCAGAGAAGAGAATCATGCTGTTGCATTTTGTGAAGAAGGTTCCGACGTCTCGGGTCCACTTGGCAACATCGCATCTGGGAAATTCGAACAGTAGAAACTGTACATGATAGAACAAAACCCAACTGACTAGCCATGTTCTCCAAGCTACATTCGGGCAATACTTTATGCACAAGTGTGCAAGGGGAGAATTTGAATTCATTCCCATTACATCGAAGCACTGCACATGCATAATCTTGTGGCGTATTTTGCAGTTTATTGAACCTTGACAGCATGTAATGTTTCTGTATTGTTTTTCCTAGGTGGTGATACCAGCTACTACAGTGTCTGTGGGCCTAATAAAGAACTGGATGAGGAGACTTGTCAGTGCGTCTGTAAAGGAGGTCGACACCATTCTAGCTGTGGACGTCACAAAGTGCTGGATAAGGACTCGTGTCAGTGTGTGTGCAAAAATGGACTATATCCCGCCCTCTGTGGCCCCCACAAGCAGTTTGACGTGGATTCTTGCGAGTGTGTTTGCAAAAAAACTTGTCCAAAAAATCAGCCTTTAAACCCAGTAAAATGTGTCTGCGAATGTACAGAGACTCCAAATAAGTGCTTTCTGAAAGGGACAAGGTTTCACCCTCACACCTGCAGGTCAGTGTTGTCTCAGTTTCTGGTCACTGTTCCAAATTAACACTAAACGCAACTTGTAATTGAGTGCTTTGAGACATTTTGGAAGCACAGTATAAATATTGTTCTTTCTTACTTCATGTTCTGTTAAAAGTTCTTTCACAATATGGCAAGA
Source organism: Chiloscyllium punctatum (assembly GCF_047496795.1). Taxonomy (NCBI): domain Eukaryota; kingdom Metazoa; phylum Chordata; class Chondrichthyes; order Orectolobiformes; family Hemiscylliidae; genus Chiloscyllium; species Chiloscyllium punctatum. The sequence goes on along the minus strand of NC_092740.1, from coordinate 25,238,195 downwards.
CCAGCATTTATGGCCCTTCAGAATGTGGTTGTGGGCTATCTTCTTGAAGCCTGTTGCAGTACATGCGCTGAAGATGTTCCTATAACATTCTTATAGGGCATTTATGTAAATGATTTGGATGTGAAGTAGGTTTGCAGATGACACCAAAATTGGAGGTGCGGTGCACAGCAAAGAAGGCTACCTCAGAGTACAATGGAACCTTGATCAGATGGGCCAATGGGCCGAGGAGTGGCAAATAGAGTTTAATTTAGATAAATTTGAGGTGCTGCATTTTAGAAAGGCAAATCAGAGCAGGGCTTATACACTTAATGGTAAGGTCCTGGGGACTCTTACTGAACAAAGAGACCTTGGAATGCAGGTTCATAGTTCCTTGAAGGTGGAGTCTCAAGTAGATAGGATAGCAAAAGCATTTGGTAAGCTTATTTTTATTGGTCAGTGCATTGAGTATAGGAGCTAAGAGGTCATATTGCGGCTGTACAGGGCATTGGTTAGTCCACTTTTGGAATATTTTGTAATTCTAGTCCCCCTCTTATCAGAAGGATGTTCAGAAAAGATTTGCAAAGATGTTGCCAGGGTTGGAAGGTTTTAGCTATAGGGAGAGGCTGAACAGCCTGGGGCTATTTTCAGTGGAGCGCCAGAGGCTGAGGGGTGACCTTATAAAAGCATGACGGACACAGATAAGGTCAATTGACATGGGTATTTTCCCCCAGAAAATTGGGGAGTGCAAAACTAGAGGGCATAGGTTTAAGATGAGAGGGGAAAGATTTAAAAGGGACCTAAGGGGCAACGTTTTCATGCAGAGGGTGGTGTGTGTATGGAATGAGCTGCCAGAGGAAGTGGTGGAGGCTGGTACAGTTACAACATTTAAAAGGCATCTGGATGGGTATATGAATAGGAAGGGGCTAGAGGAATATGGGCCAAATGCTGGCAAATGGAACTAGATTAGGTTTGGATATCTGGAGGACCTCAATTGCTGCCTGATCTGCTGTGCTTTTCCAGTACCACTCTAATCTAGACTCTGATTTCCAGCATCTACAGTCCTCACTTTTGCTTCAGATATCTGGTCGGCAGGGACAAGTTGGACTGGAGGGTCTGTTTCCATACTGTACATCTCTGTGACTATAAGATACTTCAGAACCTTCCCAGTGGCAGTGATGTAGCAGAGACACATTTCCGAGTCAGGAAAGTGTGTTTAGGAAGAAGTGGTGTTCTGTTACCTTTTGCACTTGTACCTGGTAGAGTTTGCAGGATTAGGAGATTTGCATATCTTGCAGATACTACACAATTCAGTGAGGGCACATTGCATATGGAGGGAGTGGATTTTTAAGGCAGCGAACAGATAGCTTATTGACCAATTTGACTTACTCAAGAGTAATATTTGAACTGTATCTATCCAGGCAAATAGATGTTTTTCCAATAAATTCTTCAGTTGTGCTGTGAGGTGCTTTGGGCGACAGAGATGAGCATTCACCAAATAATAGCCAGCTTCTGACCTCCTTAAATGGCATTTGTGTATGGCTGCTCCAAATCGGATTCAGGTGATCCTTGGGACACTATAGTGTGTGATTTAGTGATCGTAATGCAATTTATTAGTTGATTTTCCAGTTTGCCAATGATACTGCAGTAAGAACCTAAGAAATAGGAGCAGGAGTAGAACTTGCAGCCTCCAAAACCTGCTCCACTATTCAATCCAATGATTTACCAGTCTTCTACCTCAACTCCATTTTCCTACCTTCCCCTTCCACCTCTTGATCCCCTGAGAAACCATACATCTGTCAATCTCATGGAGTCATAATCATAGAGATGTACAGCATGGAAACAGACCCTTCGGTCCAACCTGTCCATGCTGACCAGATATCCCAACCCAATCTGGTCCCACCTGCCAGCACCCGGCCCATATCCCTCCAAACCCTTCCTATTCATATACCCATCCAAATACCTTTTAAATGTTGCAATTGTACCAGCCTCCACCACATCCTCTAGCAGCTCATTCCATACACATATCACCCTCTGCGTGAAAAAGTTGCCCCATAGGTCCCTTTTATATCTTTCCCCTTTCACCCTATGCTCTCTAGTTCTGGACTCCCCCACCCCAGGGAAAAGACTTTGTCTATTTATTCTATCTATGCCCCTCACAATTTTGTAAACCCATACTCCAATATATTCAATAGTGGTGAATCCACAACTTTCTGAGGTTGGGAATTCAAAAGATTCATTATCTTTTGAAAGAATAAACGATTTAATAATTTGTTAGATTAAATGAATTCATATATAGAACTTTTCACTACCTCAGGATGATCAAAAGCACTTCATGGGCAAAGAATTACTTTTGAAGTCAATGATTCAATGTGGGATGGTAATTTCTAAATTGAAGGTAGGAATAGCCAGATGCAAGGTCTGAGATGAGTAATTTCCTGATAGAAGTATGCATCTTCCAGTCTGGATTTGAATACATGGTTGAACAAGGTAGTCCAAGTCTTAAACCATGCACAAGAGGAAAACATGCTCTCCTTTATGAATTATAACTTTGGGTTTCAGAAATAATGTTAGTCCAATTAGCCTTTGCTTTACTGAATAGTTCAGAAGCTCTGTCTTCCCCAATTATCCAACCAAATCCACTGCAATGTGGATTTGTAATGTAAAATCAACACCAGGATCATTTTACCTGGAAATAAATAGCTACTAATTCCAAATTCCAATTTAGAACATTTGTTACAAGCCACAACATTTGTTACAAACCTAACAGGGCAAGGAACATTTGCAAAACATCAACTCTGATCACATTATCCACATTGTTGACAGAAATGACTCCCAGCCCCATCACGGCCACATTTCCAAAGCATTTAGATGATGCGGTTTCTCCAGTCTTTTGTCGAACAATTAGAAACAATTCTCTCAAACCAAATGTATGAAGCGTAATCTTTTTTTCAGTTATCGAGAACAAATGAAGGCCAACATATCATTTACCTTCCTAACTGTCCCTGTATTTGCATGTTAGTTTTCAAAAACTCCTGCATAAGGGTTCCCAAGTTCCTTTAGAGGTCAGCACTTCCTAGACTCTTCCCATTTCCCACCAAAGTGATAATATCTACCAAAGGTTTCCCCACTCAACCAGTCAAAGTCCCTAAAAGCATCTTGGATCTTCCTCACCCCTATAGTCCCATCTAGTTCTGGATTGTTTGCAAACTTGTAAAATAAAGGCCTACATTTTCCAATGCCCCGATAATCATTTCAGCAGCACAGATCAGAATTGCACATAGGGACACTGTGGAATCTCCAGTGTAGCAAGACTGAGAGAATATGTTGGTGCATACGGAGATATCAAAGATGGAGTGAATTGTCAATTATTTTGCTTTCAATGGTGTGAACAAGGCTGAAGGTAGAACTTTCTTCTTTCCCCCATGCCAGCTGAATAAGTCTAGGATGGGAAGAGTGAAGAGTGGCTTCCCAACCAGAAGCTGACTCATGAGCTTAAGTGACCCACTTCATTGCAGCAGAAGTCTCTAAGTTCTCCAGTTGAAATGGATACTTTTGGAGGGTTCTAGGAGGAGGGAACTAGCCCAGCGGAATCTACATTTCCTGAATAATTCTCTCAGTCTTGCTAAATTGGAAATTCCACAGTATCCCTATGTGCAATTCCGATCTATGCTGCCGAAATAATTATCTGGGCATCAGAAAATGTAGGTCTTTATTTTCCAAGGTTACAGACAACCCAGAACTAAAAGGAACTATAGGGGTGAGGAGGATCCAAGATGCTTTTAGAGACTTTGGCTGGTTGAGTGGGGAAACCTTTGGTAGATGTTATCACTTTGGTAGGAAATGGGAAGAATCTAGGAAGTGCTGACCTCTAAAGGAACTTGGGAACCCTTGTTCAGGAGTCTTTGAAAACTAACATGCAAATACAGGGACACTTAGGAAGGTAAATGATATGTTGGCCTTAAAAACAAGAGGATTTGAACAGTTGCAAAGATGCCTGACTGAAACTTTTTAGAGCCTTAGTAAGACCCTACTTGGGGTATGCTGCACAGTTCTGGCCTTCTTACAAAGGAAAGACATAATTGCCATATTGGGAATACAACTAATTTCTGGAATACAGGGATTGTTCTAAGAGGAAGGATTAAATAGCTAATTACACTGCAATCAGATGTGAACAATGGTAGAAACATCAGTTCCATTAAAAGAATCCTCAATGAAAACAGAAATTAATGGAGAAACTCAGCACATCTGGCAGCATCTGCAGACAGAAAGCAGAGTTAGCGTTTTGGGTCCACTAAACCTTGTTCAGAACTGATTGTAGCTCGGAAAATGTTAATTTATATACTGAAGATGGGTAGGCAGAGAGGAGGAGTAAATCATGGGTGGAGATGGAGCCTAGGGAGAGAGCAAAATGTAGTTGGGCAGACGAGGAAGTGGGTAAGGCCAGCTTGGAAGAATCACCAGCTGCTAATGGGGACCATTAGTGGCTGAAATTAGTTGTTTTGTTAGCAGCCCATGTGATGACAAAGCCTGGTGTCTGAGGTTTGGCGAAAGGACATGGCCCTAAAATTATTGAACGCGATATCGAGTACTGAAGGCTGCAGGGTCTCCAAGCAGAATTTCCAATGCTATTCCTCCAGCTGGCGTGGAGGCCAGGGTACGTGATGGCGTGTTAAGTTGTAGGCAATGGGAAACTCAGAGTCAGTTTTGCCAACAGAATGGGAGTATTCGGTAAAGCAGTGGCCCAGTCTGGGTTTTGTATCCTGAGTATAGAGGAGACCACAGTGTCAGCAGCGTCACAATGAAGCCTTGTGCTGCCCTTATCCACAACACAGCACTTGGCCTGATTTGCACACTTTACCTTCATGTACAAGCACTGTGGTAAAAATAGTTGCTGGTGTCATGATTTGGAGAGAGCCATTTATACTAACAGACATTCATTAGGAGAAAGGATACAGATTAGGGTTGTGTAAATTCAACAGCAATTTTCAGCAGAAGGCGGAAATGTATCCTGGCTGACACTGGTAATTCTGAGTTAATTAATCACCATGTACATGTCACTCCATCTAAAGACTTTCCTTTACTGTCATTAATCACATAGAGCAACAGAAATTGTTTGGGAAATGTTCTCAGGGTGTAAGGTATCTGGTGTAAGGATTGGTTTTACCAACTCTAATGAAACTTATCCCAGAGACAAAGGAGATTTGATTTTCCAAGGTGGTACACCTCTGTTTAAATATTCACTGATTAAGTGCACTGTTTCATGTTTTGCAGGGTGTTCTCTCCGATCTCTGCTCAGATTTTGCTGTGCAACTGTATACTGGGTGATAGTAGTAAGCTTAAGCTGTAGTCAAAATACAGCATTGATTTGAGGTGGGGTAGGGAAACATTCACGTTGGAAAATCTTATATAACAACAGATAACGTTGCAAATGGGCATTAGGTAGTGCAGACAGGAATGGACAAGTATTGGTGAATTAAGTGAGAGAGAAAAACTTTGGCAGATAGAGTTCGACTTCAGAAAAATATGACGATCCAATTTGGACCCAAGAAAGATAAATCAAGATATTTGTAAAATGGTGCGAAGCCAAAAGCTACAGATAAAGGTCAAAACATAGAAATCGCTGAAAGCTCATAAATAGGTACAAAAGATATTATTTAAAAACTGGCCAATGTACTGTCAAACTGGGAAGAATGAATTGCGATCTCATTCAGATGTACGAAGTTTTTAACAGGACAAACGCAGAAACGATGTTGTCATTGGCTAGTCATGATTTGGAGATGCCAGTGTTGGACTGAGGCGGACAAAGTTAAAAATCAAACAACATCAGGTTCTCGTCCAACAGGTTTATTTGGAAGCACTAGCTTTCAGAGTGCTGCTCCCTCATCAGGTGGTCGTGTCACTGGCTGGGATGGTTTAAAATCAGGGGAGCCAATCACTGAATAAGGGGCAGGCCAATTTGGACTAAAACGAGGAGGAATTTCTTCACTCAAAGGGTGAAGATGCTTTGGAAATCTCTGCCTCATAGAGCTGTGGATGCTCAGTTGTTTAGCATGTTCAAGACTGAGATTGATAGTTTCTACATATTTAAAACATGGAGGGTATGGAAATCATGCAGGAAAGCAGTGTCGAAATGGATGATAGCTCATTGATTGGAGGCGCAGGCTTGAAGCCCTGAAAAGCTCGTCCTAGCTCCTATACTTATGGTCTTATGAGGAAAACAAAATTATTTTGCACGTAGTGAATGACCTAAGCTCTGGAGTGCACTGTCTAAGAGTGTGGTGGGGGCAAATTCCTTCAGAGGGCAATTAGCTTGTTATTTGAAAAGGGGCAATGTTGCACTTCCTTTTCCTGTCAGCTTCTAACTCCCAGCTTGTTCGGGGAGGGAAGCAAAATTCCAGATTTTCACTCTTCTTTGTGTGAAAAAATAATTCCTGATCAGCCTAGCTCTAATGTGAAGATTATATCCTTATTCTAGACCTCTAGAATAGAGGTGGGACTAGATAGCTGGACAGCTCAGACGAGTTGGACTAAAGCATCTGTTTCTGTGCTACATCTACCCTATCACTCAGTTGATTAGCTTAAATAACTCATGGATCCCATTTGAATCAAGATGGATGCTGGAAGTCTGAAATGAAAAAGCAGAATGCTGGAGAAACTCAGCAGCTCTGATAGTAATGTGCAGAGAAAACAGAATTAGTATTTTTAATGAAGAATGGCATACCAGACTCCAAATGTTCAATTCGCTTATCTCTCTAGAGATGTTGCCAAACCTGCTGAGATTCTCCAGTATTCTCCATGTTTGTTTCAATTAGGTCATGCCCTTATTATTCTGAATTCATGTTAATACAAGCCTTGTCCAAATCACCTAATTTCATAATTTTTTCCTTTCAGCCCAGGTATTATTTTGGTGAAGGTGCACTGTCCCCATTATAAGGCAATATTTCGTGTCTGGGATGTTGTCACCAGATCAGAATGCAGTGCTTTAAATGGGATCTAACCAGAGTTTTACAAAGCATCCACGCCATTTTAAAGCTATTTTGAGCTAAAGGCCAAAATTCTCCCAACCCTTTAAATTGCTTATTTTGTACCTGTCCACAAGCTTTTAGCAATTTCTGTACTTTGACCTTCATCCTTAGCTTCTGGCTTTATGCCATTTGAGAAGTATTTTGATTTATCTTTCTTGGGTCCAAATTGGATCATCACACCTTTTCCCATATCGAACTTCATCTGCCAAAGTTTCCCCTCACTTAATCTGCCAACGCCTGTCCATTCCAGTCCTCACTACTAACCGCCCAAATGGTATTATTTGCAACATTATCTGTTTTTATTTAAGATTTTTCAACATGAATGTTCCTCCACCCCACCTCAGATCAATCCTGTATTTGACTACACCTCTCATTACTATCACCCAGTATACAGTTAGAATTAGAGTCCTTACAGTGTGGAAACGGGACCTCAGCCCAACAGGTCCACACCAACCCTCCAAAGAGTAACCCAGCCAGACCCATTCCCTTACCCTATATTTACCTCTGACTAATGCATTTAACCAAAACGTGCCTGAACACTATGGGCAATTTAGCTTTGGCCAATTCACCTAACCTGCACATTTTTAGATTGTGGGAGGAAACCCACACAGACAGTCACTCAAGGCAGGAATCAAACCCAGATCCCTGATGCTGTGAGGCAGCAGTGCTAACCACTGCGCCACCGTGCTGCCCAATTTGCACAGCAAAACCTGAGCAGAGATTGGAGAGAGCACCCTGCAAAATATGAAACAGTGCAGTTACTCAGTGAATACTTAAACAGAGGTGTACCACCTTGGAAATTCAAATCTCCTTTGTCTCTAGGATAGGTTTCATTAGAGCTGAGTAAAACCAATCCTTACAACAGTTACCTTACACCCTGAGAACATTTCCCAAACAACTTCTGTTGCTCCATGTGATTAATGACAATAAAAGAAAGTCTTTAGATGGAATGTCATGGCCTAAGTGATTAATTAACTCAGAATCTCATCAGTGTCAGGAGAATCTATTTCTAGTCTTCTGTTGCTAACTTCTGTCAAAATTACACAACACTAATCTGTATGCTTTCATCTCATGAATGTCTGTGGCTGTAAATGGCTCTCTGTGATAATGCAAATCATGACAAGAGCAAAGTCTCAACAAGGAGCTATTTTTACTGCAAACACCTGTGTACAAAGGCAGAGTGTGTAAATCAGGGCAAGTGCTGTGTCATGGGTAAGGACCACACGAGGCTTCCTTCAATGAATTCCTGTGTTTCCCCCATTGTCTACGTCCGATTGCAGTGTACCACTCTAATCAGTTATTTAATGCACAACAACCTTGGGAAATATCCACTGATTTAATCATAAATATAATCATATACGCTCTTCAGGCATAGAAACTTTGTTTATGGAAAATAAAATGATTTGTAGTTATTTCCTCCAAAACAAGCTTGCCTGATGTCTCAAGATCTGGATACAATGTGAGCAGTTTTGACAACAAAATATCATTTATCAGGGTCAATGAACAAAAAGAAAGTGTAGAATATCAGTTGCATTATTCTCACATTTTCACTGCAAGGGTTACTGTTGTCTACATGCTAACTATGGATAAAGGCTTCGAGAAAAATGTGACCAGCGGATTAATTGTAGTTGACTATTATCGGTCAGATATAATTCCAAATGCCACTAATTCATGATTTTCTTTACAAGATAACAACAATGAAAGTGAAAACAGAAGTACCCCAGTTCTCTGCTCATCACATTTTTTTAGAAAGTGATGCATCCAGAGGACTTTTTTCTGTAAATAGAAGTCTGGGTCCATTGTTGCCAATAATGATTTGGAAAGGGATCGAGGTGAGTGGAATGACTATGTCGTTATGATGGGCCATTCCCAATCACTAAACTGTCAACACAGTAGTCTAAAGCAATTTTCTGAAGTTAAGGGAACAAAGGTGGAGATATTCAGTAGGAGTGTCTGCATTGTAATACATGCAGTTACATTTGCCTAAAGATCTAGCTATAATGGCACAGATAACTGAGCTCAATCTTTGCACTTGGTTTGATCATTTTTGGTTTGTGCTTTTGCGGTTTTTCGGAAGTTTTGATTCCATTTATTCTAACATTTCTTTCCAATTCCTTCCACCAGTATAGCCTTCCTCTCATCACTGGCCTCTGGAAACTCTGTATTGTTGCAGCTTACCAATTTGCCGGCAACTGTGAAACTCCTCGTTCCCTCTCCTCCCGAGGAAGTTTTTTTTTGACCACTCTGTCATAATATCTTCCCACATGGTTCAAGAGTAAATTATATTTAATTGTGTTCCTTTGAGACATCTTGAGTGGTTTTCATACGAAGGATGCTATTACAGTCCAATTTGCTATTGTTGTGCAGCCTGCAAGGTCAAGGTACCTGTGATAAAATAGTTGCATTTAGTCCAAACCCTGCTGCTATGGTCTCTCACACATTAACTGACACTTCCATATGGGAATGATGTTCAATGTATATCAATGGGCAAAGACAATAATCGTGATTTCTTTTCCATCCCACAGTTGCTACAGGCTACCTTGTGCAGGCCGAACAAGACGCTGCAGCCATGGTTATTACTTCAGCAAGGAGGTATGTCGTTGTGTCCCCACGTACTGGAGAAGACCGCACACTGACTATTATTGACGGTGACTGTCATGTGGCGACAGAAGTGCCATTGTCAAACTTTCACACAGACACTACCACCAAGAGGAAGAACATTGTATAAAATTTAAAAAGATGCATACTATCTACATCTTGGATTCAGCAGTGCACCAGAGAGCTGGGAGGGCCCGAATTGATCCCGACACTGCATGTTTCTAAACAAAAGTGCAGGCATGCAATGTAGAAACTTACCTGGAGGCTATAAGTCATGGAGAGAACTTGTCCGGGCTTCACGTGACACGCCGTTGTCCAACTGTCTAGATTTTTTTCAAGCTAATTTTTGTTTTTAAGATAATGAATCTATATCTAATTTATTGCCACCAAAATGTTGTGCAACATTCCTGTTCATAACAGTTAACAACTGTAAGAGCTCACTGTGATCAGTATTTTTATATCATGTAAAATATCTTTAAAATAAATGGCGAAAGTGTATTGTACATCATGTATCCATTGTGGGATTAACCCAATGCTGTGTGTTTGGTCTTCCTCTCAATGTTGCAGCTTTCTCCAATGAAGCGGTGCAAAGAGATGACGAATGAGTGAGAAAAAAAGACAAGCTCACGATGGCAAATAAATGTGGGAAACAATAAATTAACCATTTTGACAGGCAGAATGCTGAGAGGTTATTTCCCCTTGGCTAGAGTGAGTCAAAATCTCACAGCAAAGAGTCAGACATTTTAGTCAAAGAGGAAGAGAAATTTATTTAGTTGACAAATTGTGAAATTATCTAACCCAGAAGGCAGTGATTGCTCAGTCACCGAGGATATTGAAGATTTAGATTGATGTATTTTTAAGAAGTAAGGGAAGGGTCTCTAAGAAAGAGATCAGAAAGTGCCACTGCCCATGGAGAAATTCAACCATTACCTCATTAAATAATGGAGAAGTCTGGAGGGGCCATAAATATTTCTGTTAAAAATGTGTCCTTACAATGGAAATGTAAAGCATGAAATCGAATCATTCAGTAGCCTCGTGCAAAAAATGTTGACAACCTTCACAATAGCAACAGGTCTCCCGCTACGTCGCCCATTGTCAGACTGCGGCAGACTTCCACACGGACACTACCACCAAGGAGAAGACTATTGTACAAATAAAAAAAAAGATGTATACTATCTACATCTCAGATTCAGCAGTGGAGCGGTTGCTTGTAGTTTTTGAATGAACAATTCCATCAGATGGGAGGCAGGCATTGTCAGCGAACTACTTGCCTGACAGGATCAGACCGAGGCCTAGTAACTTTCCCCACTTTTCCACAATGTCACAGCCTGTTCACTAAACCTGCGGGGGCAGTGGGGGAGAGCGGAATCTAGCAAGTTTCTCTGTACAGCTGTGTCAGAAGGAAAAACATAAAGCAATGATCTTTTTCTTCATTGTGTATCTGGAGGCGGAGGTTGTACGGATTGATCTGGAGTAAAGATGGATCTGGAGTGAGGATGGAGGGTTGCTGTGTTGGAAGAATCAGCCTTCACTGAGCAATGCAGCTGTAAAAAAGCGGGAAGTGACTGCCTCAAGTCTTCGGCACACACAGTTGAACCGAATGACTGATGATCTTTGTGACACTTTGAGGCCTTTTGTTCAATATTAAAGAAGGTGGCATTTTGAATGTATCAATCGCCCTGCAATTCCTTGAGGCACCACAATGCAGCAGTGTAGACATACAAAAGCAAGAGGCAGCTGATCGAAGAAGATTAGTCCACATGTTGTGTGGATGAAGCAAAGCATCAGGACTGCTTCTTCCACCTGACAGGAAAGGGCCCGTAATTTCCAGGAAGAGGCAGCAAAACAGACAAAAATACACAGGGGCCATAAACTTTGCAAATAATCTTCTCCGAGCCCCATCAATCAATCAAAACCAGCCGGGATGATTGTGTGTACATGAGGAATGAGTCTGGCATTGTTATGAAACAAACACTGAAAACCTGAAGAACCTCAACAGGTCTGGCCGTATCTGCAGATGGAAAACATTTCAAATCCAGTGACCCTTCTTCCCCTCTCCTAGTGCAAATGGTGGAAAATACTTTGAATGACTTATTATCATTTTCATCTGATAGGGAGGTGATAGCCTAGTGGCATTATGGCTAAACTACTAATCCAAAAGCCCAAGTAAATGTTTTGAGGATCGGATTTTGAATCTAACTATCGTGAACTTTAAATTAAATGAAAATCTGAGACGAAGAGTTTACTGATGACAGTGAGGCCATTGTTGCTTGTGAGGCAAAACACATTTGATTCACTAATGTCCTTTAGGAAAGGCTTACATTTTGATTCTCAACTCTGGGCAGTTAGGGACAGGTATTAAATTCTGGCCTGTGATATCCACATCCCTTGAATGAAGAAAAAATATTATGTGCTGACACTGATTATTCAACTCGCTCTCTGTAACTTCCTTTGGCTCAAGATCCACTCCTTCATCCCTCTAACATTGCCCTTAAATGCTCCTTCCCATATTATTAGCAGCCACATTTTGAAATGTTTCCCTGAAGTCGTCTGTTTCTCTATCTTTCTCTCTCCTAAATGTAGAAACGTAGTAAATCGGAACAGGAGTAGAGCATTCAGCCATTCAAACCTGCTCTGACATTCATTGTGATTATGGCTGATCATCAAGCTTGCTCCTTCTTTCCCCCGATATCCTTTGATCCCTTTAGGCTCAAGTGCTCTGTCCAACTAGGTAAAGACAATGACTGCAGATGCTGGAAACCAGATTCTGGATTAGTGGTGCTGGAAAAGCACAGCAGTTCAGGCAGTATCCAAGGAACAGCGAAATTGACGTTTCGGACAAAAGCCCTTCATGCTATGTCCAACTACTGATTGAAACCCTGCAATGTTTTGGCCTTGATTGCTTCTTGTAGTCACAAATCCCACAGGCTCACCACAGTCTGTTTAAAGAAATTTCTCCTCACCTCAGTTCTAAATGGTTTACTTCATGCCCTTAGAATCTGGCCCTAGTTCCAGGCAGCTCCACCATCAGCAACATTCTTCCTGCATCTACCCTGATCAGAATTTTACAGGTTTTCATAAGAGTGAGACTCCCTCATTCTTCTGAACTCCAGTGAATATAATCCTATTTTGTCTCTTCTCACGCATCAGTCCTGCCATCCCAGGAGTCAGTCTGGTAAAGCTTCACTGCGTTTTCTCTATAACAAAAGCATCCTCAGATACAGAGACCAAACCTGCACACTATATTTCAACGGTGGACACCAAGGCCCTGTATAATTGCAGCAAGGCATTCCTGCTTCTGTACTCAAATCATCTCACTGTGAAGACCAACATACCACTTGGTATTGCCTGTTTCACCTGCACGCTTACTTAGAACAATTAGTGTATAAGGATACTCAGGTCTCATTGCATATTCTTCTCTCTCAATTCATAGCCATTCAAATAATAATATGCCTCCCTGATTTTGCCATAAAAGTGGAATAACCTCACATTATAATGTATTGGCCATTGACTTGTTCACTCAGTTTATCCAAATGATACTGAACCATCTCTATATCCACTTGACAGTTCACTCTCACAACCAGCTTTGTGTCACCTGCAATTTTTTTTTGTTTAGTTCCCTCATCTAAATTATTAGTATGTATTGTGAATAGCCAGGGTCCTAGCACTGATCTCTGCAGTACCCCACTAGCCACTGCCTGCCATTCAACTAGTGACCCATTTATTCCTACTCTCTGTTCCCTGTCTGCCAATCAATTTTATATCTATCTAAATATGCTATCCCCAATCCCATGCACTTTAATGTTACACATCAATCTCTTATGCGGGACTTTGTCAAAAGCATTTTGAAAGTCCACCTAATAGCTGCCCCTCGTCAACTCTTCTCATTACATCCCAAAAGAATTCCTGTAGATTTGTCATGCATAATTTCCCTTTCTCAAATCCACGTTGCCTCTGTCCAATCCTGCCAGTATTTTCCAAGTGCTCCACCATCTTTTATAATGGACTCTAGAAATTTCCCCACTATTCACTGGTCAGGCTGACTGGTCTATAATTCCTGGTTTTCCAGAATCCTTAGATGGCTGCAGGATGTGAATCTTTGACAAGAGACTGATGCTATTCCACACATGGCTGTGGTAGTTCACAGAACAAAGTGACCTCTTCTTTCTGCTGACCAAACAATAACCGCTGCCTGGCTGTGGTGCTTATTGACTTATATGGAAGACTGTAACCTGATCTCAAAACCCAGCTTCTTCTGCTGTCTTCCTCTGGCATTTTGCATCCATGTAGTAATGCTGATTAGGCTTTCTTGACCTTGATTTTCTTTAATCTCAAATGTAAACAGAAAACAGTTTGCAACCGTGTACCCACAATGTCTTTTTGGCAATTTGGGAGATTCAGAATCCAGACATTTTGTTCTCAGCGATCTTGTGAGTACCTTAAATCTTTTACTCAACAAACAATCTAGGCATTCCTTGAATTTTTAATAATCAGATGATCCAGGAAGACTTTAGAACCTACTCTCCTTTATTTTAGCCTAAACTACAGACACAGCTCCAAAACAGATCTGTTTTATATACTTCTGAATGTGTAGAAATGAGGACTCCATATTAAACTGTAGAATAAGAACATTCTTATCAAGGAATACCTGTATTGGCAGAAAGGACAAGCACTCACTAATTTAGAATGTAAATAACAATAGTTATTGGACAATAAAGATTTATAACTAACATTTCATTTTTCGAGTCATGGCATCATTCCCAGATTGTCTTTTGTATTGACCCCAATATTTATGAGGTCTGTTCTTTGTGCTGAAAGCAAACATTTTGAAAATCACAGCAGGTCAGGCAGCATCCATGGAGAGAGAAGAAGCTAATGTTTTGAGTCTAAATGACTCTTCACCAGACTCTTCATCATGAGAATTTTGATGAAGAATCATCTAGACTTACAAACATTAGCGTGGAGACTGTAAGGACTGCAAATGTTGGTACCCAAAAGGACTGCAGATACCTGAAACATTGACTTTCCTGCTCCTCCGATGCTGTCTGATCTGCTGTGCTTTTCCAGCTCCACATTTTATCAACTCTGACTTCCAGCAAATTACCTTCTGTCACCTGCCCACCTGCAAAATATTCCCAATTCTTCTGGTTCCGCTGCATCTGCTCGCAGGTTGAGCGATTCCACTCCAGGACAACCCCGATGTCCTACTACAAGGACCCCTCTCCTATGATTAATAATGTCTTCAACTGTCTCTCTTCCATATACTGCACCCTCAAGCCCCCTCCCCTCAACCACAATAAGCATGGAGGCCCCCTAGTCCTCTCATACCACCCCACCAACCTCCAAATCCAATGCATCATCCTCTGCAATTCAAAATGATATTTCCTTCCCCATCTCTAACTGCTTTCCATAGGGACTGTTTCACTTCGTGCCCCTCCGTTGTCAGTTCCACACTCCCCACCATTGTCTCCTGCGTACCCGGCACCTTTCCCTTCAATCGCAGGAAGTGCAGCACCCACCCCTACACCTCCATCCAAGGCCCTATACAATCATTCCAAATGCGACAGAGATTCACCCGCACTTCTTCTAACCCGGTCTTTTGTATCTGTTGCTCTCGATGCGGTCTCCTCCACATCGGAGAGGCCATGTGCAAACTCGTGGACTGCTTCATGGAGCATCTGCGCTCTGTACCAACCTTCCAGTTGCCAGCCATTCCAACTAGCCCTCCCATTCCCTTGGTGACATGTCCATCCTGGGCCTCCTCCACTGTCAAAATGAGGCCATACGCAAACTGAAAGAACAACACCTTATATTCCTCCTCGGGAGCTTATAGCCCAATGGCCTCAACATAGAGTTCACCAGCTTTAAGGTCTCCATGGCCTCAACCTCATCCCATGTCTACTCCTCTCCCCACCGCCTTGAACTGACCTAGCTTGTCTGTCTTCCTTCTCACCAATTCACTCCGTCCTCCCTATTGACCAATCACAATAACCCCCTAGCTGCATCCACCTATCGCCATCCCGTCTACCTTTCCCCCAACCCCAATCTCTCCCTCTATTTATTTCTCAGCTCCCTTCCCCCTCCCTGGTCCTGATGACCGGTCCTGACCTGAACCATAGACTTTCCTAGTCCTCCGACACACTGTCTGACCCTATGCTTTCCCAGCTCCACATTTTATCAACTTGAAATGTTAGCTTGCTGCCTGTCCATGGATGCTGCGTGACCCACTGTGATTTCTAGCATCTGCAGAAATTTGGTCTTACACTCTTGTCTTCATGCTTCCTTGAGCTGCTCAGTAATGTAGTCATTTTTTGACTCATGGTAAACTCACTGAGGTCTAAATTTGTCCTTACTCACATTTCAATTCAGTCCTGTATCTTTGCCTTAAATTTACGTTACAGTATGTTGCACTTTAAGAGATGTCAAATCACAGAAACCCTACCGTGTGGAAACAGGTCATTTAGCCCATCAAGTCCTCACCAACCCTCCAAAGAGCATCCCACCTAGACCCAACCCTCCCATCCGATATTTGTAACCCAGCATTTCCCATGGGTAATCCACCTAACTTATACATCCCTGGACACTATGGGACAGTTAAGCATGGCCAATCCATCAAACCTGCACATCTTTGGATTTGGGAGGAAGTCAGAGCACACGCAGACATGGGAAGAACATGCAAGTGTTCCTAAAATTGAATCAAACCTGGGTCCCTGGCGCTGTGAGGCAGCAGCGCTAACCATTGAGCCATCATACCATCCAAACTTCTGACAAATTAAAGGATTTCTCAGCAAGTCCCAACAGTGCATAGAAATTAGAGTCTTTCATCTCTATGTCGAGAGCGTGTTGCTGGAAAAGCACAGCAGGTCAGGCAGCATCCAAGGAGCGGGAGAATCAATGTTTCGGGCCAGAACCCTTCATTCCTGATGTGCTGTGCTTTTCCAGCAACACACTCTCGATTCTGATCACCAGCATCTGCAAATCTCACTTTCTCTTTCATCTCTAAGCTGATGCATGGTGTGGTTTGATAGCTTAAAACCTATTGATTTCACAAATGTGCAAACAAAATGAAGTCTAACCATTGCAACACTCCGAATATGTTGTAGCTGTGGTCATTAATGGTTGGTCTTCCATACATTTCAATCTTTATGGTGTGCGTAAAAAAAGAAACTATGTTGTAGTTCAAAGTGGAGCCTCCACTGTTAGTCAATTTATTGATTTTAATTGCTCGTTCACAGGTTAACTTAAGATACATGAAACAACAGTCTGGTGAGAAGGACTGAACCTATAGCATTCAATTTGGAGAGAGGAGAAAATAATTAGAAAGTAATTGGTAAGACTGTCAGATAGGATTTACTGTCATAATATGGAGATGCCGGTGTTGGACTGGGGTGTACAAAATTACAAATCACACAACATCAAGTTATAGTCCAACAGGTTTAATTGGAAGCACTAGCTTTTGGAGCGCCGCTCCTTCACCAGGTGGTTGTTGAGGGCACAATTGTAAGACACAGAATTTATAACAGAAGTTTACAGTGTGATGTAACTGAAATAATACATTGAAAAATACCTGGATTGTTTGTTAAATCTCTCATCTGTTAGAATGATCATGATAGTTTCACTTCTTTCATATGTGAATCACACACTTTTTTAAAAGTTACATTCTCAGGTTAACTGTAACAATTGGCGTCAACGCAGATAAGACGTTGGGATGTTGAAGGTGTTGCCCCCGTGTTCCCTGTCTGTGCCATAATGTTTAGACTGATTCTAATCTAAAAGATGAGTAAACAGAGTCTTACATGGATTCGTGCAGTTTTTGAGCAAAGCACAACGTAACTCTGACAAGTAAAATTTCACCCCACGAATGTATATGTGTATTTATGCATGTGTGTTTGTGTGTCTAGGGTGGGGGTTTGTGAGTGTCTGTGAGAGAGAGTGTATATGTTTGTGTGTTAGTGTAAAGTAGTCTAATTCTGTGAGAGGGAGCATGTGAGAGTGTGGGTGTGTGTGTGCGTCTGTAGGATTTACTGTGGAAGAGTACATCTGGTAAAACTCAGCAAAGGCTTCCAGAAGCAGAAAATAAAACAGAAGTGGACCTACAGGTGGTAAAGAAAAATCTGATGATGATTACCAAATCAGGACAAAACACAGACAAAGCGGATTTGGAATCGGTCAGAGTTCCTCCTCGATGTTTAGAAGAAGTATTGCTCACTTAATATAATTGCATCAAGTTACAACACAGAGACATTTAATAAAGCAAAATACTGTGGGTAAATCTGAAACAAATGCAGAGAAGGTCGGAGAAACTTAACAGGTCTGGCAGCGTCTGTGGAGAGAGAAAAACAGGGTTAACATTTCAAGTCTAATTTGAAGAATAAAGAGTTGCAAAATGTTAACTTTGTTTCTCTAGTATTAGACATTTCAACTCTGGGTAAAAGATTCTGACTGCCAATCCTATCTATACATCTCATAATTTTATAGACTTCTATCAAGTCTCCCCTTCAGTCTCCGCAGCTCTAGCGAAAATAATCCTAGTCTCTCTTTACAGTTCATGCCCTCTAATCCAGGCAGCATCCTTGTAATCCACTTTTGTAGCCTCTCCAAAGCCTCCACATTCTTCCTGTAATGTGGCAACCAGAATTGAATGTATTACACAATGTGCGGCCTAACCAAAGACTTTTAAAGTTGCAAAATGACAATATCCACTGCTCTAACTTCATTGATTACTTTCGTCACCACCTCAAAAAGTTCAATCAAGTTAGTAAGACATGACCTGCCCCGCACAAAGCCATGGTGACTCTCCCTAATTAGGCCAGGGCTTCGAAATTTGCATAAATCCTATTCCTAAGAATTCTCTCCAATGACTTCCCAACCACTGATGGGAGACTTACTAGTCTATAGTTTCTTGGATTATCCCTATTTCCCTTCTTCAACATTTGCTACTTATCCATCCTCCGGGACCTCTCCAGTGCCTTCTTACATTCTTATAAGTCACTGGGTAAAGGATCTCACCAAATTCTTTATGGATTCATTAGTGACAGTTCCACAGTTACAATTTTCTTTTGGTCTTCCCCTGTCTCCTCACCACAAGGAGAGAAATGTCGAGGAGAACAGAAAGATATTGAAAACAAGTCAGTTTAACTCTGTGAGAGCATTATTGCTTTCAGAATACTCAACCTGTCAGTCAGCTGCTGGAACACAGTTACTGACACACAGAGACTGGAGCAACCATGAAAATAGCACAGGCAAGCTCCACACTCAAAGGGCACGTCTCCATCAAGAGGCATAGGGACAAGGAACGTGGGCTAGCAAAATGAAAGTAAGTCAGTCTCATATAGTGACTATGGCTGAAGATGTAGGAGTTATAACCCACAGAGGTGAGCCGACATGATGCAGGTAGAAAACTATGAAGCACATAGCGATTTTACAAGTGACCATAAGACATAAGAGCAGAGATTAGGCTATTCAGCTCATCGAGTCTGCTCCACAATTCAGTCATGGCTGATAAGTTTCTCAACCCCCATTCTCACTCTTTATCCTGTAACCCTTGATCCCTTTGATACTCAAAAACCTATCTATCTCAGTCTTAAAGAGACTCAATAACCTGGCCTTCACAGCCTTCTGTAGCAATGAATTCCATAGATTCACCATTCCGGCTGAAGAAGTTTCTCCCTCTCTCTGTTCTGAAAGGTCATCCCTTCACTCTAAGATTATGCCCTTGGCTCCTAGTCTCTGCTACCACTGGGAACATCTTCCCAACATCCACCCTGTCCAGACTATTCACTATTTTATATGTTTCAAGTAGATACCCCCCCCCCCCACACCCCTGTCGAGTAAAACACTGTGCACATATGAATGCGGAAAATCAATAAAAATCATTTCAGAGCCTCAGCCACATCAGAAGACTTAAAGGAGATGAACATCCTCCAGGGAAAACATTGACTCAGAAACAAAAGTTATCCAAACACTAGTTCAAATACAAACTGTGGTCAACCAAGCAGTCAAGTGACGATTGGTCGAAGATTTCATTGGTCTTCCGGAGTCATGGTGAATAGCAAAGAGAAGAAGGAATCCAAAGTCATTGCTTCTTCTGTTGACATTAATGAGCGGTTTAATATTGTCAAAATGGAGGGAGTCACAGATTTTACAGGATTGGTAGAAATATTCAATGTTGTGTCTTTCATTGCCAATGACAATGAGAGCACTGGGTCAGCAGAGATCTTTCAGTCACATAACTGAGATTCTGAAAAGGTCTACTACACCAGTCAAACAATTGCAGCTGGTTATGAAAACAAATTCAGCCTGATTGACAGTTTGAACAAACAATGTGTAGTCAAATTAGAGACAGGATTAGGCGAAAGTGAGGATTGCAGATGCTGGAGATTAAAGTTGAGAGTGTGGTGCTGGAAAAGCACAGCACGTCAGGCAGCATCTGAGGAGCAGGAAAATCAACATTTTGGACAAAGGGCCTTCATCAGGAATGAGGCTGGGAGCCTCGGGGGTGGAGAGACAAATGGGAAGGGGTTGGGGGGACGGTAGCTGAGAGCGCAATAGGTGGATGGAGGTGGGGGTAATGGTGACCCCACCTACAAATGGACCCCACCACCCATGGTGGGGAGGGAAATATATCTCTGTTGGTGAATTCTGTTTGTAGGTGGGGTTGCCATTACCCCAACTCCATTCACCTATTGCACTCTCAGCTTCCCCCCAGTCCCACCCCCCCCTTCCATTTATTTCTCCACACCCGAAGCTCCCAGCATCATTCCTGATGAAGGGTTTTTGCCCAAAACATCAATTTTCCTGTTGCTTGGATGCTGCCTGACCTGCTGTGCTTTTCCAGCATTCCACTCTAGAGATAGGAATAGTCTGCCGAACCCTTCTCTGCCATTCAATAAGATCCTGGATGATCTGATGACTCCATGTTCCCTTCCACCCCAATGACATTTCACTCACTTCCTTATCAAGAATCTATCTACCTCTGCCTTAAAGGTGTTGAAAGACTCTTCTTGCTCCATCTTTATAGGAAGAAAGTTTCAAAGCCACATGATCATTTGCTAGAATGTATTTTACTTAATATCAGTGCTAGGTGATAGCCACAGTTTTGTATGGTGATTTCTAGATTAGTAAAGAGTTGGGAAGAGGGATTTAACCATAGACACTAGATAGGCAGATATTTATTCTATTAATTCCATGTCCCTTATGCCAAATTCACATAATAGCACGGAAAGCTGCTATTTAGGTTAAGTGGACTGGCCATGGGAAATGCAGGGTTACAGGAGTAGAGTATGGAGATGAGTCTGGATGGGATGCTCTTCAGAGGGTCAATTTGGACTCAACAGGCTCAATGTCCTGCACCCACACTCTCAGGATTCCATGATTCAAGAAGTAGGAAGCTAATTGGCAAAAGCAAAGGTGAAGAGGTAAGGAGAAAGGTTTTTCTGTAGTGAATTGTTATGATCTGGAATGCACTAATGTGGAAAAGATGGGAAAATAGTTTCAATAATAATGTTCGTAAGAGAATTCAAAACTGCTCAAAAAAGATACATTTTTTGCCATTTCATCTTGGACTCAGACAATCATGGAGTCATGCAACATGCAGATTCTTCAATCCAACCAGTCCATACCTAACATAATCCCAAATTAAAATAATCCCACCTGCCTGCTCCTGGCTCATATCCCTTCAAACCTTTCCTCTTCATGTCCTCATCCAGGTGTCCTTCAAACATTGCAATTGTACCCACATCCACCACTTCCTCAGGAAGTTCACTCCACACGCAAACTAGCCTTTGTGTAAAAACTTTGCTGCTCATGTATTTTCAAATCTCTCTCCTCCCACCGTAAACATATGCCTCCGAGTCTTGAAAACCTCCATCCAAGGGAAAGGACACTTTCCATTAACCCTAATAATACCCCTCATGATTTTACAAAACCTCTATAAGGTCACCTTGCAACCTCCTTAGCTCCAGTGAAGGAAGTCCCAGTCTAACCAGCCTTCCATACCTACAACATCTTGGGAAATCTCTTCTGAACGCTCTCCAGTTTAATAATATCCTTCATACACCTGGGTGACAAGAACAAGAATACCAGTTGGAGGGTAAAACAAGCATACACACTGTGTGAGTACTGATTGACAGATGGGTTCTGAATGATGGAGGAGTTGCCATGGAAAATCCACTTACTAATGCTAAATGACAGTTAACTGCCAGGCTTGGATTAATTTTTAAACCAGAGAATGGCTGTCACTTATTTTGAAACAGAAACCATGCATGTACATGGGAGAGTGAGGCGAACTAGATAGGTCCATTAATGAGTAATCACAGTCAGGATAGGCTGAATTGCTTCTGCCTGTGCATGTTTAGTTTGATTGATTTGATTCATTTATCGTCACAAGTATTTTTTTACAAATAAAGTTGAGGTTAGGGGAGTTACTTCACAGCTGGCTCAAGACTCAAGCTTAACACTTTCTATGAATCAATGGGTTGGATATTTATGCTGAACGTCCTTCATAGGTGTGTTATTCTTCTACTTACAAGGAGGGCTTTGTTTTCATGATTTTCAATGCTTAAATACCACTGTTTTGCAGAGAACAGTACCTTGTCTATTCGTATATGTATCTTCCCAGTACACACAGGTGTAGCATTCTGAAAGCACAATGGACAATTCTAAATTGGTCATCAGCATATATCTTTTCACCCTCAGGATTATACGGCAAGTATTGACAATAGCCTTGATGTGTGTATTCTCCATGGCAGTGCCTCTCACAAAGTATCAAAATTGGTTTTCCTCTTGAATTGATATTCTTGTAAAATGTCCTGATGAGTGCAAGATGAAAAGCTTTGAAAAATGTCTTTGTTAACAATACTCAAGTTCTGGACTACCAAATGACTATTTGGAATTCAATATACAGAACTTTCTAGATGCATGAGAAAAGAAAACTTCACAGTGGAATGGGGTGGGGGTGGAGCGTGCAGGGAGAGTGGAGCTAACTGAGATAGGTCTATTAAAGAGCAATCAAAGTCACAATGGGCGGAATTGCTTCTGCATGTGTATATTTGATTTGATTTATTTGATTTGATTCATTTATTGTCACGTGCTTTTATTGCAAATACAGTGAAAAATATTTTTCAGTGTTGCCACTCTGCAACGCCATCTTAAAACACAGAAAATAAACAAACTAAAACACAGAATATAAAGCCAGGCAAATAAAGTTCATGCTGTAGTCTTGTCTCAGTAAAGTGAGGTGGTCTTTGGAATAGCTCCTGCTTCTCGCTTAGCCATGGGCCTGGATCTGGACTTCTCCAGCCTGATGCCTTGAGTCCCGCTGTCAAACTGATGACACTGTTGTAACTGCGCTTCACCACAGTGCTGTCACTGGAACAGAGGAGTTATTCTCCAGAGTCATCTCGCCTTCAGCAACACCACTGCTGCCAAGATGGGCCAACCTCAGCGATGTGCTCCCATCACCAAATCAAGCACACACAGAGGACCCCAAGAATGCTGAGGCACAGTGGTGTAAGAAGGCCCTGCATCAAAATCTGCAAAACTCTGCTAACAATGCATCGCAAAGACACTGGAAATGTCAGTCAGTAAAAAAAAATCCAGTACTTTAATTGACCAATTACTGGGCTGATTAATGGACTCTCTAACATAAAATAATACTGATCATGCTAACGTTGATCTCGCCCTTGTGCACGCACTATATAATGTAACCCTCATGCCTATGTCTAAGCTTTTTTGATCTGTACACCCTTACTTACTATGAGCTGCCTGTACTGGTCATAAACAAAGCTTTTCACTGTATTTTGGTGCATGTGACAATAAATAAATAAATCAATCAATCAAAGGCTTCTGGGGTCTGTTTTTTATTATGTCAATGTTGCAAGCTAATGGATATCATGCTGGTAATTCCATGTAGTCCCATCATCATGTACACATTCAAAGTGTTTGACTATGTCAGATCTAATAAGAGCCAACAACTGGTTTCTGCATCCTAGCTGTCTTCCAGTATTAATACCCAACTCTGGTTCTGCTGGGCTGTTTGACTAAAAATCTGCCTGCTGGAACTGGATAAGGAAAGACTGCCTGCCTTTTAACTGTATCTCTGTAATGGCTGGAGAAAGCCAAGGAGAGTCTTTTGTTCCGCACAGTCGAGGTTAGGGAAGTTACTTCACAACTGGCTCAAGAGTCAAGCTTCACACTCATACCTTCTACGAATCAGTGGGGTGAATGTTTATGCTGAGCAAGCTTCCTAAATGTGTTATTTCTTGACTTGCAGCAAGGAGCACTTTGTTTTAATGATTTTTAATACTCAATCATGTTGAAATGCCACTTTGTCCATTTGGTTTTGTGTGCTGTGATCTGTATCTTTGAAGTGTGAGTTCTCCAGAAGCTTATTTGGCCTGGTTTGTGCAAGGGTACCCACCAATGGCCTAACAAGAAGTGTCTTGTCAAGTAAATGAGATTTAGTTTATGGCGTCTTTGCATTTATAAATTCAAGGAATAGATTCTACATGACTACAAATACTGAGGGGGCCTAGCTTTAAGTCTGTCTCCCACCCAATCCAACCCCACAACCCTTTCTTCAATCCAACATCACATGACATTGCCCTCATGGGTGGTGCTTATTGCACGTACTAACATACCAACTCTCTCATATCCTCCCATAGCCATATACAGCATATTACTTACCAGAAACAGGCTTGGAAAGTTGATAAAGTTCAGCTAAAGTCCAGGAAAGTAGAAAAGATGTGATGAAGTGTTTGTAGAAAAAGTTTCTTTGTGGAGTAGTGCTCTCCTAGGTTGCAATGCCACACCCTTCAATTGTTGGATCACCCCTCCCCTCTCATACAACTTTCATGCCCTATTGAGGTCTGCATACTGACCACTGCGGCTAGGGTAGTTCACTGACAAAAATCCTCCTTTATAATTTTGTTAATCAAGCTGCTCAGCTGACTTATATGACACACCTCTGCACTGGAGAAGCTGGGATTGAAACACATGCCTTCTTGCCACAAGGGGCCTCCTATAAGACCTCCGACTCAAAGCAAATGTAGACCAGTTCTGGAAATTCTGCTTCCCTGCATCTTTCTCCTAGCCCTCGATAACCTTACTAACTAGAAATCTGCCTTGAATATATTGAATGACCCAACCTCGATGGGAAAGAATTGCACAGATTCACAACCCTCTGAGAAAATAAATTCCTCCTTATCTCCATCTTAAATGGATGACCTTCTACTCTGAGATTGCGCTCTTTGGTCCTAGATGTCCCTCAAGATACCTTTCTGTATCTACCCTATCAAACGAGCTTGAATGTTTTATTAAAGTCACTTCTCATTCTTTGCAGCTGCAACGGGTACAAACCCAATCTATTCTACCTCTTCCCATAAGAGAACCCCTGCATGTCTAGGTTCAACTAGTGAACCTTCTCTGGACTGTCTCCAATGTCACTATATCCTTCCTTAGAAATGATGCCGGTGTTGGACTGGGGTGTACAAAGTTAAAAATCACACCACACCAGGTTATAATCCAACAGGTTTAATTGGAAGCACCACTAGCCCTCGGAGCGTCGCTCCTTCATCAGGTGATTGCACAATCACCTGATGAAGGAGCGACGCTCCGAGAGCTAGTGGTGCTTCCAATTAAACCTGTTGGACTATAACCTGGTGTGGTGTGATTTTTAACTTCCTTAGAAAAGGGACCAAAGCTGTTCACTGTATTCCAGCTGAGGTCTGATTGATGCTTTGCATGATTTTAACAAGACCTCCCCTGATCCTTCGAACCCATTTCCTTTGCAATAAGTGCCAAGATTCTATTTGCTTTCCCTGTTACCTGCTGAACCAGGATGCTAGCTTTTTGCGATTCATGAGCTAGACCTCCCGAACCACTCTCTGCTGCAGCCTTTCCCAATGTAAATGATAATCGGCCCTTCTGTTCCCCCTTCAACATGAAAAAGTCACACTTCCCCGCATTTATAAACCATCTGTCAAGGTTTTGCCCACTCTCACGTAACCTGCCTACATCCCTCTGCAGACTCTTTGTGCCATCCTCACTACTCACTCTCTCCCCTCTTTCTGTCTCCTATTTTTAATCAATAAACCAGAACTGCAGATGCTGGAATCAGAGACAAAATCAGGAATTGCTGGAAATGCTCAGCAGATCTGGCAGCATCTGTGGAGAGAGAGCGGAGTTAACATTTTGGGTCCAGTGAATGAATGTTTTTTTTTCTCTTTATTCATTCCTGGGATGAGGGTGTCACTAGCCAGTTTTGAGAGTGTGTTACTGGAAAAGCACAGCAGGTCAGGCAGCACCTGAGGAGCAGGAAAATTGACGTTTCCGGCCGGAGCCGTTCAACAGGAGTGAATTGCCTTCCTGATGAAGGGCGCTGGTCTGAAACATCTGCAGACCAGCATCTGCAGACCTCACTGTCTCCCGGTATCACTAGCCAGGCCAGCATTTATTGCCCATGCCGAATTACCCAGGGGACAGTTAAGAGTCAATCACATTGCTGTGGGTCTGAAGTCACATGTAGGCCAGACCAGGTAAGGATGGCAGTTTACTGTCCAAAAGGACATTAGTGAACCAGATGGGTTTTTCCAACAATCAATTCATGGTCATCATCGTATTCTTAATTCCAGATTTTTATTTAATTCAAATTCCACAACCTGCCATTGCAGGATTCAGACAGGGGTCCCCAGAATGTTATCTGGATCTCTGTATTAACAGACTGATAATAATACGACTCAGCCTTCGCCTTCCCACTCACACCTATTTTAAAGTGAACAATATAGTAATATAGTAGCAATATAGAAAAACTCTGTGAAAACTTCCACTGTCACCATGATTCTGGGACCATTTTGAATAGTTTAAGAATAATTTTAAAATATATAGCTTAAAGAGAGTCCATAGCCCTTCCGCCACCACTTGGCCCCCACCAGCGCCAGACCCAACCAATGTCAAAGCTACTATTCCTCAGGTGCCATTTTATGTCACTGGGCCTACATAGCTAATGTTGCCTATGTCCATGTAGCAGCCTATGTCAAGTCCTATGCTTGTCCATCCAACAGCAGCCTCCTTGATGCCACTGTCAGAGTCACGCTCCAGGCTCACCAACTCCTACTACACTATGGACCCTGGTGAAGCCACCATGCCACCATGCTACCATCTTCTGCCTTCCTCGTCAATGCCATCACTGCCAATCCCACATGACTGATCTCTCCCCAGAAGGTAAATAAAAGTAAAAACTAAAGAGAAAAAAGAATAAGTAAAGAAGAAAAAGACAAGAAAGTGGATTGCATAGGTTACAGGGAAAGGGTAGGAGGATGGGTCTGGATGGGATGCTCTTTGGAGGGTTGGTGTGAATTTTGATGGGCTGAATGGCCGGTTTCCACACGGTATGGAGTCTAGTCTATGGGATGGAGTAGACAGTACCTTGGCACAGGAGCCAAACATTGCCTTCTCCACCACTGTCATCTTGAATATAATTCAAGAGGTGATCCTTCTTCAGAATTATTTTTAATCAACCTACTCGGAGACATTGTGATGCATCTCCAAGATAGTTTAATCAGGGCTAGCCTAGAAATGAGCATTCCCTGAAGAGCCTGTCTAACTATCAGTGGTAGAGGATAAACCACTGGAGTGTCTTAACAAGAAACGACATTGTCTTACATAACAAGATATAGTTTACCATATGATGGAAGTAGGTACAATTAACATTAACTGGACTGCAGTGATTTAATCAAACAGCTCACTATCACCTTCGCAGGGATATTGAGGGATGGGCACTGCCCTAGCCGGTGACACCCACATCCAGTGAAAACACTTAAAGAAACACAATAACATAGCCAGCTTATCAGACCATGACCAGGTATTCATTTGAATTTGGTTTGAAAGAAAACACAACTCAAAGAGGCATGACTGATACAAGGATATGAAAACCAAGGTTCTGGCAGTGCTAAGGATTCCCTCTTAAGTTCAGAAATCCAGCAATGTGACCTACACCAAGCCATACCTTTTAATAACAAAAGCAAAAGTGCATAAGAAACATTTGCTTTTGTTTAAGGCCAGCTTGTCTTGCACCCTAAATAGAATTGAAATCCAAACATTATTGAATTAGTTTAAACTTTTAATGGTGTTTAGTAAAACATAAGGATTAAAGAGAAAAAAAGAAAGATGTTTATTCTTAGAGCATCTTTCAGCATTTTAGGATGTCCCAGGGTTCATTATATTCAATCAAGTACCTTTGAATTGTAGTCATTGCTGTAACATAGATTCGCTGCAAACAATACTCACACAGCAAGGTCTGGCATCCTGGGAATGAGCAGACAGTCTGTTTTAATGTTGTTTGATTAAGAAATATTGGTCACAGGATCTGGAAGATCTCAATTCCTCTCCTTTCAAACAGTGCCATGGAATCATTCACGGGACGTGTGTGTCAATGACAATCTTGGTATTTGCAGTCGATTCATTATTGCCACAAACTGAATGGCTTTCAAGACCATTCCAGAATTAGTTAAGAGTTAACCACGTTGCTATGGATCCAGAGTCACATGTAGGCCAGACCAAGTAAAGACAGCAGATTCCCTTTCCTAAAGGACATGAGTGAAGCAGATGGTCTTTTACAACAATCCATGATAGATTAACGGTCAACATTCCTGAGATTTTTTTAAAATTCAAGATGTTTAATTCAAATTTAAATTCCATCAGCAGCCATAGTGAGATTTCAAAATGTGCTCCCAGGCCTGCACCTCTGAATTATTAATCCAGTGACGATAGCCCTATGGGCATCTCATCCGCCATCTTGTCTGTCAGAAGGCAGATGGATCTTAGTTTAATGTTTCTGAAAGTGGAAAATTCCTGCATTACTGCTCCCAAAGGCCAGCATGAATGCTGCACTCCTGTCTCCAGGGTAACATCTCAAACCATGACCTTTGAACTGAGAGGCAAGAATGTGATGTTTAAACCATGGCTATCAAGCAAACTGATGTTGGAGACAATCTGGGTTGAAAATTCCCAAAACAGCATTGTATATTTGTGCTATTAAATGGTTTATATGATCTTATTTGATTGCAGACTAGTACATTAAGTATGTGTTGAAATGGTAAGGGAAGTAGCCACACCACAATTATACTCAGCATGAACCAGAACAGATTACATCGAAGAACAACCAACCTAACTGTTTAAGTATGCCCACTGGAAGGGAAGACTTAAACTCTCTTCTGATATAACCCTGTATGCTTTTGCATGAGACGGTTGAAGCATTGGTTCAGTATTGTTACCAACTGGGGAAAAGTCAGAAGTCACATGACACCAGGTTATAGTCCAACAGGTTTATTTGAAATCACAAGCTTATAGTCCCACAGGTTTATTTGAAATCACAAGCTTTCGGAGTGTTGCTCCTTCATCAGGTGAAGATTTCACCTGACGAAGGAGCAGTTACACGGCTGAAATAAAAACAATCTTCCCGAACAGCACACGCACCTATGAATAGCATGAATGCTGAGATAGATTTGACACCTGCCAGTGCTGGGCCATGCCGCCACATCACACCCGAGTGATGTGGGTCAAGAGGGTGTGGAGTTGGGTTAACTGTTTGCCCGCCAAACAACATTATTATGGAGAAAAAACTCCACAAAACAAACTTTGGATTTAGGAGCTTTTTGGCATTTCGGGATTCCGGATAAAGGGTTGTGTACCGGTATGTGGTACTGGAAATGTGTGTGCCCCTGTTCAAGTTTACTTTATTGCACAATCATTTCTCGCCTCAGCTTCTCGACTGGATTGTTTGTGATACTTGACTGCAACATGTCAAGGGGCAGAGGACGGTGTTAGCTGGATTAGAATGAAGGCGAGAGTGTGGTTCTGGAAAAGCACAGCAGGTCAGGCAGCATCTGAGGAGCAGGAGAGTCGACGTTTCAGGTAAAAGCCTTTCAACAGGAATGAGGCTGTGAGCCAAGGGGGGTGTTGAGAAACATGGGAGGGGGGTGGGGCTGTGGAAAGGTAGCTGAGAGTGCGATGAATTGATGTGATAGGTCAGAGAGGAGGGTGGAGCAGGTAGGTGGGAAGGAAGATGGACAGGTAGGACAAAGGTGCCAAGTTGGAAGGTTGGAACTGGGGTAAGGTAAAGGTGTGAGATTAGATTACTTACAATGTGGAAACAGGCCCTTCGGCCCAACAAGTCCACACCAACCCGCCAACGCACAACCCACCCAGACCCATTCCCCTACAGCTACACCTTCACCTAACACTACAGGCAATTTAGCATGGCCAATTCACCTAACCTACACATTTTTGGACTGTGGGAGGAAACCGGAGCACCCGGAGGAAACCCATGCAGACACGGGGAGAATGTGCAAATTCCACACAGTCAGTCGCCTGAGGCGGGAATTGAACCCAGGTCTCTGGCGCTGTGAGGCAGCAGTGCTAACCACTGTGCCACCATGCCGCCCACTAAGAGGAAGGGAAATGAGGAAACTGGTGAAATCCACATTGATGCCATGGGGTTGGAGAGCCCTGAGGCAGAAGATGAAGTGTTCTTCTTCCAGGCATCAGGTGTTAGGGAGTCGTGATGGAGGGGACCCAGGACCTGAATGTCCTTCATGGAATAGGAGGGGGAGTTGAAGTATTCGACCACAAGATGATGGGATTGGTTGGTGTGGGTGTCCTGGAAATGTTCTCTGAAGCACTCTGCAAGTAGGCATCCTGTCTCCCCAATGTAGAGGAGACTGCATCGGGAGAAACGGATGCAGTAAATGACATGTGTGGAAGTGCAGGTGAAGCTTTGATGGATGTGGAAGGCTCCTTTGTGTCCTTCGACAGAGGTGAGGGGGGAGGAGTGGGCGCAGGTTTGCAATTCCTGCCATGGCAGGGGAAGGTGCTAGGAGGGGAGGGTGGGTTGTTGGGGGCCATGGACCTGACACAGGAGTCGCAGAGGAAAGTGGATAGGGGTGGTCAGAGAAATATATCTCTGGTGGTAGGGTCCGTTCGTAGGTGGCGGAAATGGCAGAGGATGATGCAATGTATACAGTGGTTGGTGTGGTGGAAGGTGAGGATTGGGGTTTCTGTCCTTGTTGCACTTGGAGGGATGGGATTCAATGGCTGTGGTGCGGGAAGTGGATGAGATGCCCTGAAGGGCATCATCAACTGCGTGGGAGGGAAAATTGTGGTCTTTAAAGAAGGAGGCCATCTGGTGTGTTCTGTGGTGGAACTGGTCCTCCTGGGAGCAGCTGTGGCCGAAGCAGAGGAATTGGGAATAAGGGATAGAATTTTTGCAGGAGGCAGGGTTGGAGGAGGTGTAGGCCAAGTAGCTGTGGGAGTCGGTGGGTTTGTAGAAGATGTCAGTTTTGAGTCAGTCACCGTTGATGGAGATGGACAGGTCTAGGAAGGGGAGAGAGGTGTCTGAAATGGTCCAGGTGAATCTAAGGTCAGTTGAAATGCATTGGTGAAATTGATTAACTGTTCACCCTCCTCGCGGGAGCACGAGGTGGCGCTGAAGCAGTCATCAGTGTAGCGGAGGAAAAGGTGGGGAATGGTGTCGGTGTAACTGCAGAAGATGGACTGTTCTACGTAACTGACAAACAGACAGGCATAGCTGGGGCCCATGCAGGTGCCCATGGCTACCCCTTTCATGTGGAGGAAGTGGGAGGATTCAAAGGAGAAATTACTGAGGGCGAGGATCAGTTCAGCCAAATGAATAAGAGTGTCAGTAGAAGAGTACTGGTGAGGAAGTCAGGAGAGGGAGAAATGGAGGGCTTGGAGGCCCTGTTCATAGCGGATGGAGGTGTATAGGGACTGGAAGTCCTTGGTGAAGATGAGGTATTGGGGGCCAGGGAAACAAAAGTCTTGGAGGAGGTGGAGGGCGTGGGTGGACAGTATTGAGGTAGGTGGAGATGAGTTCAGTGGGGCAGGAGCAGGCCGAGATGATAGGTCGGCCGGGGTAGTCAGGTTTGTGGATCTTGGGTACGATGTAGAACCGAGCAGTAGAATGGAACCCACCATCTCATCCATGACCTTGCCCTCATTGTATTGGACTAAGTTCACTTGCTTTGAGGTGCATTGTCACTACACCTGTTTGGAATAAATTTTTCTTTGGGAATGAGACCCTGAAATGCAGTCCAAAACTCAATTTATATAAATGCTCACCACCAACGGAATCAATCCAGCCAGCATTTTGACCCCATAATGATTCCACCTCCACTGCTGAATGATCAGTGCCTCTCCAATAAGCTGAGAGACAATAATAAGAGGATGTTCATCAACCTCCCCCACCCATTAAAATGACCAGAAATCTCATTTATCAAGACTCACCAACCACTTGATTGGACTCCCTATACAATTAGACACTTCCTCACTCCATGAGTAAATTCTATTTGGCGATACTCAATCCTTACAATCAGCTTCCACATGGTCACTCACTCCCTGTGACACTTACCTTCAAACTGTACTGTACACCATTTTTGTGAACTCTACCTCAGCATCATGATGTTACCTAATCTTGGAGTGTGAGCACTGCTAGGGTGTTCCCAGTACAATGGTCTTGCTTCTAGTCAGGGAAGTTGGATGACTACAACTGGTCTCGACCCACACCTTCTCCCATGAAGTTGATGACTTTCTACCTGGGTGGTATCTTTAAAATATCCCTTATTACGTCAAGGATTTTTATCTTCATTAAAATCAAAGCTGTTCTCTTTTCTGTTGTTCACAACAGAATATCAATCCTAAAATACCACCCAAAATGGGTCTGTGGCAAGTAGAGAGGGAACCAAAAAGATGTAAGAATCTATTTGACCTCATCTTCAATTTACCTGTTATAGATGCATTTGATCATAACAGTATAGATGGAAGTGGTTACTGCATAGTCTTTGTGAATATAAATCCCATCTTTACAAGGAGGATACTCTCCACCATGTTGTGTGGTGCTACCAGTTTCAAAATGGGATAGACACAGAACAGCTCAGTCTCTAAAAACTGGATATCCATGAGGTACTGTTGGCAGAAATGTATTCAATCCCATTCTGTTACCTCATCGCCTGCTGCATCACTTAGTGTAGCAGTAGCATCAAAGCAGGAGGTCAATGCCGTTTCAGTGAAGAATGCAGGGCAGCATGTCAGAAGCAGCAGAAGACATACCTAAAAATGAGGTGGTAACTTGTTGAAGAGACCTGCCTGCAAAATAGCAAAAGCAGCATCTCGTAGACAGAATTAAGAGATTCCAATCAATGGATAAGTTCTGATTTGTCCTGTCTTGTCACATTCATTTGTGAATGGTGGTTAACCATGAACAGTTACATCACAGAGCTTAGTCCACAAATGTTCTCATTGTTAAGATCCCAAAGCAGACAGCCACATTTATACTCTGATCTGGCTGGGGACAGACAACTTTTTTTTAACAAGTAGGGCCAATGCGTGATCCTAGACACTATGTCATTGCACAAAGTGAGAACAACAAAGCAGTCCATAGTATATATACAACTTATATTCTAACATCCAACTGGAGTTAACCCGAGGTCAAATCAGATCCCAGCTTCTCAGCAACTCCATACATTAGTGACACTGTGGATCAGCAAAGCTCATGAAAACTCAACAAGTGATTCCAACTGCTTCTCTGATGAAGGCGTAGTTTTGGAATTCCACCAAAAGCTACAGGTTGCCTCAGCTCACGTCCCAATAGTTCACCTTCCCAATCCGGACTGCGATCCCCTAAATTCTAGAAACAACACAGGCACAATGTCAGCTTTTTACAGCACCTAGTTTCATCAAGCTACGGAAGCCCCTGAGTTTCTCAGAGCTCTATTTTCCTCAGTTGCACCAAGCAAAGGGTACTTTGTTCAGCCTTGCTCTCAGCTGCACTGAACTATTTATGGCACGTGGCTTCTACTCACCTCCAACAGCTCCCAGCCTTTTCCTGAGCACTAACCACAACACTAAAATATACCGACTCTGCCAGCAATGTCCACATCCCATGAAATAATCAAAAAAGAATTGAGCGTTGTTTCTGGAGAATTAATGTTTTCAAAGAGTCTATGTGGTACAAATGGCTTGTCCTTATCATCAAATCCAGCTTATAAGAAGTATACATATTTAAATTAGTTCAGGACCTATGCAGGTTTGGGAAATTGAATTGAAGGCATCAAATTGAGCAGAGTCTGAGAGATATCGGAAAGTGATACTTCAGCTGATTAACTCTGTGCACACACGGAATTCTACACTGGGCAGTGAATGGCTGAAGAAGATGCTATCAAACCACTTCACAAAGCAGGCTCTGATAGTCAGGCATGTGGCTTATCTGAATTCAAGCACTGATCCTTCTTGATGAAGAGTGGCGTCGCTAGCAAAAATTCCATTTGGTTGTGATTGGAAACATAATGTAAGTCAAAATATACACTCTGACATCTTTCTCTGTAATGCAATCCACGGACTGAAAGTGCAGACAATAAAGGGTCAGAAGTCACAGTCAGTTTCCATAGAAAATAAGTGACAGATTGCAAGGAAATCTTACAGCACCAAAATGAAACTTGAAAATTTATAACAGCATTGGATCTCTGAGATTAAATTTCAGTCTTGAAATTGCTTTAAGTTAAATAATCTAAAGGTGATGCTAGTACAGATTTCATCCACTGGAAGCAGAAATCTGACTCCCTCAGGCTAGTCAGGAACCTACATATTGATCAGAGAATCCTGGGTCAAGGGATAGAATTTTCCAATATTTGCTCCTAGAATGTTGGAAGTTTAAAAACCCTTCCTTGCTATCCTGACACTGAAATGCAGTTTTTTTTTCCATTTTGAATAGCATTTAGTTCTTAAAGTACAGATTTAATAACTGTTCAAAGAATTCAGCAGTTGTTTGGAAAAGATCCCTTGGAGAAACTATGCAAAATAAATCAGGTTCAGAATATTACTTTAAAGTAAGGGTGATTTGGTCTCAGGGGCTTTAAGTTAAATTTGTGACATTTTAAAAGATGTTTATGCATGGGAAGTAGGTGTCACAGTGAGACCAGCATTCATTGCTGATCCTCAATAGTCAACTTAGAAGGTGGTAGTGAGCTGCCTTCATGATGCATTACAATAAATGTGATATAAAGAACACCCATAGTGCTGTTAGGGACTGTGGAGATGCAGGACTTTGACCCCAGAGACAGTGAATGATCGGTGCTATATTTTCATGTCAGGACACACCGACACAGATAGGGATGTGTCAGATTTCCCTGTGTCCTCATCCTTCCGAGTGGTCAAGGGTGCATATTTAGAAGACTTGTCCTACCTGCCTATCTTCCTTTCCACCTATCCACTCCACCCTCCTCTCTGACCTATCACCTTCATCCCCACCCCCATTCACCCATTGTACTCTTTGCTACCTTCCCCCACCCTTATCTCTGACCTATCACCTCCATCCCCTCCCCTACTCACCTATTGAACTCTATGCTACTTTCTCCCCACCCCTACCCTCCTCTCATTTACCTCTCCACCCTGCAGGTACTCTGCCTCTATTCCTGATGAAGGGCTTTTGCCCAAAACGCCGATTTTCCTGCTCCTCGGATGCTGCCTGAACTGCTGTGCTGTGCTTTTCCAGCACCACTCTAATCCAGAATCTGGTTTCCAGCATCTGCAGCCCTGGTTTTTAACCTATATGTGGAAGATGCCATTGCAGGGACCCTGGAGAGTTGCTGACGCTTATTTTTGGTCCACAGTATTGTACATACCCTGACAGAGAGAGAAAATGTTTAAGATGGTTGATGAAATGCTGACCAGATTGGTTTCTTTGGCTTAGATGATGTTGAGCCACTTGAGTGTTGCTGGATCTCCGTTCTCCCAGATGAATGGTGAGCATTCTGTTACAATCCTCTCTTGTGCCTTACAACCAATTGAAAGACGTTCAATAAATGCGTCATTCCATGAAGATTCAGGCAGATATTAAGAATTACTAACCATCACCTTCTCAAGGGCAACTAGAGATAAGTAATAAAAATGCTGACCAGCTAGTGGTGCCCACATCCCACAAGTGAATAAAAAAAAGATAAATGTTGAGAATAATTTCCTATGTGGGTAATGTTGTATAAGATAATGATTCTGAAAGGTTAATGTTCAGATTACATTGGACATAAGGAGTTCTGCTCTACATTCAGACATACCTCCACAGGGTCCTTAAGGTCCTAGTAATTATAACTAACCGAATATATTTGCACTTGCTAGAGACGCCACTCTTCATCAAGAAGGATCAGTGCTTGAATTCAGATAAGCCACATGCCTATCAGAGCCTGCTTTGTGAAGTGGTTTGATAGCACTTGCTGCTGTCAAACAATAAACTTCTTGTTTTTAATTATAGTGCCTCTTCTGTAGATTCTACATTATGGTGCATCTTCTACTGCTAATCACCAATATCAGCCCAAGACCAAACAAAGCCAAAGGACAAACTGCAAGACTTAAAAGACAAAGCTTTGGAAGGAGCCTTTTGTTGAAGGTTACCTAGCAACAGCATCTGGACATTTGATTTCTGTTTCGCCACAAACATGGCACCTCCAAGCTGGAGATGGCAAATTATATCTCCCCTGAAAATTATAAGTTGGAAAGAAAGGAATCAGGCTCTGAAATGATTGAACTTGATGTTGAAACCTAGAGGCTTCAGGATCCCCAAGTGGAAAGTGAGATGCTGTTCTTTGAGCTTGTACTGAGCTTCGCTGGGACACTGCAGCAAACCCAAGACAGAAACATTGGAGTGAGAAGATGATGGTGTGTTGAAGTGGCAGACAACTGGAAGCTCAGGGTCAACTTTATGGATAGAATGTAAGTGTTCCACAAAGCGGTTGTCCAGTCAGCATTTCAACTCCCTGATGTGGAAGAGAGCACACTGTGAGCAGTGAGTACAGTAGACAAGATTGAGTGAAGTGCAGGTAAATGGCTGCTTCACCTGGAAGGTCTGCCTCAGGCCTTGGATAGTGAGGAAGGAGGAAGTAAATGGGCAGGTGTTACACCTTCTGCAACTGCATGAGAAGGTGCCCTGGTTGTGGTTGGGGGAGCTCTGTTGATGGTGGTGGTGGGGTGAGAGTGGAGGAGGATTAGGCCAGAGTTTCCTGCAGGCACCAGTCTTTGCTAAAGGCTGAACAAGAGAGGGGAGGGGAGGGGAAATATGGTGGTGGCATGCTGCTGGAAGTGATGGAAATAGCATCTTATAATCCATTAAATGCAGAGGCTGGTGGGATGGTAAGTGAGGACCAGGGGGACCCTCTCATTGCTGCAGGAGGGAAGGGAAGGGAAGGGGTGAGGGCAGGAGTGTGGGAGATGAGTCAAACATGGTCATTGGTAGTAGGGAAGGGCAGAGGGGAGTGGATAGCTGGAGATAGTGCCAAGAGAGAAAGTGATATGAAAGGCTAGGTAAACAAAACCAATTTCACTTCCCACTTTCACTATCACCGGTTCCATTTCCTTCTCCTCCCTTCTCTTCTTTCCAATTTCTGGGGATAGGCTGGCCACAGATATCCATTACAAATCCAGTGTTCTCATGCCAATATCTCTGTCGCAGCCCTGCAGCAGTATTCCAGTGAACCTCAGTCCAAGCTCAAAGAACAACATCTTATTTTTCACTTGGTGACTCTGTAGAGTCTGGGACTTAACATTGAGCTCAGTAATTTAAGAGCTTGATTCCATCCTTCCATGTCTTACCTAGTCCTGTTATGAAATGGGTTGTTTTTAGTATAGTCACACATTACCTATGATCACATTATATGGGTTGCTTTCAGTACAGGTCACCCATTCTCTCCTACTCTTAGCTCTTTTTAAGTTATTCAGCCTTTCTTCTGTCCTGGCCTGTATCCATAATC
Source organism: Chiloscyllium punctatum (assembly GCF_047496795.1). Lineage (NCBI taxonomy): Eukaryota > Metazoa > Chordata > Chondrichthyes > Orectolobiformes > Hemiscylliidae > Chiloscyllium > Chiloscyllium punctatum. Next base: position 25,200,787 of record NC_092740.1, on the reverse strand, counting down.
TATTTCTTTTCTTATCCCTTACATATATCTCTCTCACTTTGGGTTCCATCTCCACTTATCCAATCACCTCTCCCTTTCCCGACCGTCTCCACCAAATTAGTCTTCAGCATAAATGTCACTCTTTAGAGTCATAGAGTCATAGAGATGTACAGCATGGAAACAGCCCCTTCGGTCCAACCCATCCATGCCGACCAGATATCCCAATCCAATCTAGTCCCACTTGCCAGCACCCGGTCCATGTCCCTCCAAACCCTTCTTATTCATGTGCCCATCCAAATGCCTTTTTTTTTGTAAATATATTCGTTTGCAATTTTTTTAAACTTTACAAACATGTAAAATCATTGAAAAATGCAATCAATAACAAATATCAGTATGATAAAAACAAAAAAAAAACACAAATTACAATACAACTACTGTCTACCAACTACTAACCTACCCTATAATACAAAACAAATCCTAATACTGTGCAAAGCAACACCAAAAAAAAAGAAAGAAAAGCAAAAAAAAACACAAAATACAGAACAGCTAGGCTCGGTGCAAAGTTCCCAAACAAAGGAATGGGAGCAGAGTATATATACCAGTATTAACTCAGGAGACCCTCTCCAGGGCCCAGGGCTCGACAAACCTAACCATCCCGGTTAAACAAATGCCCTAGTTAGGATAACTGACAAATCTATATCCAAATAACTCAAGTAGGGCTGCCATGTCTTATAAAAAGTGTGGTGCATCATGTTTGTGAAAAAGTCCAAGGGAATGTGCTCCATAATTAATTTCTGCCATCCCAGAAAGCCCGGTGGGTTCTCAGACACGCAGTCCATCAGAATATTCTTCCGTGCACAGTATGTAAGAATATTAAATAGTTCCTTCCCATGCCCGTCTAAAGATGATAAATTCAGTAGACCTAAGAGGAGAGATATTGGGTCTACTTTGACTTCAGTCCTCAATACCCTCCCTATCTCTCCCGCCACAGTGCTCCAATAAACATGGAGCCTGTGGCATGTCCAGAAGCAATGGGTAAGAGTATCTACACTTATTCTACATTTGGGGCATATTGAAGATGCCCCTTTTTTAAACTTTGCCAGACGGCCTGGTGCTAGGTGAGTCCTATGCAAAACTTTTAACTGCGTAGTGTGTGTCCTATTACAGATTGTGACCTTTCGAGCATTCTCCCATATGTTGTCCCATAGAAGAGATCTCCACTATGAGCTCTTGCTCCTAGACCTCACATAATCGGTTAATATCCTGCCAGGGCCTGCCACCCAGCAGGTGATAGAGGGCACTAACCAAAAGGGTGCTTGTGGAACGTAGCAACAACCTCTCTGTACAGGGCTTATAGGGCTTAGTGAGAAGCATAGTCTTCTTCTGGATGAAATCCCGAACCTGAAAGAAGCGGAAAAGGTCTCTGCTGGGCAACCCGTATTTGCGGCTCAGTTGCTCAAAAGACATCATAAACTCCCCCTCAAACAAGTCTCCCAAACTAGAAACACCTCTCTCTGCCCATAGTTTGAACCCTGAGTCCATCATCCCTGGTCGGAACCCTGGAATGCCAACTATAGCTGTAAGTGGCAAAGTCTTGGATAAACAAACCTCACTCTGACGCATCGCCCTCTATGCCTTGACTGTACTAATGACAATGGAGTTCCGACAGTGGTCCATAACTGTTCTCATCTTATCCATGAACAACAGGTTAATAAGAGGGCACTTTACCTGGGAGGTCTCAATATCCAGCCATATTGAGTTTGGATCATTAGCGACCCAATATCAGACAAAGGACAGCAGGGAATTCAATTAATACCTCCTGATTTCTGGGAAATCAACTCCTCCCCCTCCTTGAGGAACTGAAATTTAGTAAGTTTGATGAGCGGCTGCCCACGATGCCAGACAAAGGATACAAACCATCCCATAAGCTTCTTCAGCATTGACCTGGGAAAGATTATAGGGAGCATATGCATGGGATAAAGCAAAGGAGGAAGAACATTCATCTTAATGAGAGATATTCAGCCCAGCCATGAAATTGGAAGAGCCTCCCTTCTCTGGAGATCTTGCCTAATATTGTCGAGCAAGTGAGCAAAGTTAGTCTGAAATAACAGATCAAAGTTGGGGGTAATAAAAATGCCTAGGTCTCGGAACCCTGCCCGTGACCACTTAAAAGGGAACTTAGGGCCACCTTCAACTTATGGCACATCCTTAAGGTTCCCCAAAGGCATAGCCTCCGATTTTGCAAAGTTAATTTTATATCCTGAAATAGCCCGAAATGAATTGATACATTGTATCAAATGGGGTATGGAGGTCATTGGGTTCAATAAAAACAGAAGGACATCATCGGCGTACAATGTAATCTTGTGTGCTCTCGATCCCACTTCCAGAGCGGTTATGTGGACGTTCTGATGAATGCCCTCTTCCAGCTACTCTATCTCCAATGTAAACAACAACGGTGAGAGGGGGCAGCTTTGCTGACTAGCCCTACCAATCCTAAGATTCCCAGACTTCACCCCGTTAATGATGACCGTGGTGAAGGTGGTGATATAAAACCTTCACCCACCGAGCAAAGACCCCACCCAACCCAAACTGTTCTAAGACATAAAAAAGATACAACCATTCCACTCGGTCAAATGCTTTCTCTGCATCTAAGGAAATCTCCAATCCCTGAATCGATCATTGCTGACAAACTTGACCCATATTCAGCAACTTTCGAATATTATTAGAGGAATTATGGCCCCTTATAAAGCCTGTCTGGTCCTCTTTAATAATATGGGGCAACACCCTTTCCAATCTCAGCACCAGGATCTTGGACAGAATCTTGAAGCATGAATTTAATAGAGAGATGGGCCTATATGAGGCACATCCTCAGGAACCTTCCCCTTCTTAAGAATTAAGGAAATATTAGCTTCTCTCAAAGATGGTGGTTGGCATTCATGCATATAGGAGTGATTGTACATCTCCAACATCAGCCCTGACAGAGTCCCTATAAACTCCTCATAAAACTCACCCGGGAGACCATCAGGGCCAGGCGCTTTCCCACTCTGAAGTTGCCTAGCTGCCTCCTGTATTTCCTGAACTGTCAAGAGGGCATTAAGAAGAAAGGCCTGCTCCAAAGTTACCCCTGGGAGGTTCAGGTTCTTAAAAAAGGTCTCCATTTTAGCCTTCCTGTCTTTGCAACCTTCAGACTGAAACAATTCAGAGTAAAAGCTCCAAAAAGCCTCATTAATCATTTTAGCATCATATGTAAGGACCCCGGCGCTGTTTCTGATTGCAGTAATGATTGGGGAGCACGTTTATTCCTAGTCAGGTACGCTAAATACTTCCCTGGCCTATCCCCATATTCGAACAGCCTTTGTCTACCAAAAGCCAGTTCTTTCTTTACGTTTTGTGTCAGTATTGAATTCAAGGCAGCCCAAAGGGCCATGATCCACTGTAGCTTAGTCACTGAAGGCCGCGCAAAATGTGCTGCCTCCGCGGCTTTCAACCGCATCTCAAGCTGCTGTTCCCCCTTCTGTTGTTTCCGGCTAGCTGAATAGGAAATAGCTAATCCCCGAGCAAAGGCCTTAGCAGTCTCCCATTGCATAGATGGACTACTAGCCGTGCCTGAGTTGATAGTCAAGAATTCCCGAAATTCCTTCAAAAAATATTCCACAAATTTGGAATCCTTAAGGAGAAAAGGGTCCAAATGCCAGTGCCGCAAATGTAGCCCTTCACTCTTGGCCTTAACCTCCAAATATACTGCCACGTGATCAGAGATAGTTACATTCCCAATTTTACAACTCATAATCGAATCCAGAAGGGCTGAGGGACCCAGAAAGAGGTCAATCCTTGTGTGACATTTATGTAGGTTTGAAAAAAAGGTGAAGTCCCTGCCAGTAGGGTGAAGACATCTCCAAATATCCACCAGCTCCAACTCCTCGCATAAGTCAACCATCTACTTGGCGTGCAAAGAAATACTTGGGGGTCCACAAGGCATCCTGTTCACTGTCGGATCCAAAAGACAATTAAAATCCCCCCCATAATAATGTGCCATGCTCCAAAAGCACTCAACTTAGAGAAAGCACTAATAAAAAATTTGAGGGGATGCACCGGAGGACAGTAGACGTTTAAAATGCCATATTCCTCCCCACGTATTAGGGCTTTAAGTATCACAAACTGTCCCTACTCATCTTTCACCTGCTCTAATAATGTGAATGGCAGATTTTTCTGGATAAGTACTGCCACTTCCTTACTTTTAGTTGTGAAGGATGAAAAGAATACCCAGTCATAACCCCCCTGTTGTAATTTCAGGTGTTTCCCATCATCAAGATGGGTTTCCTGCAACAAAGCAATATCAACCTTAAGGCTAGAAAGCACTTTCTTTCCTTTTAACAGGCGAATGACTTCCCTTGATGTTCCAGGTGCACCATTTAATAAGACACTTAGCCATCTCCCCTTTCAGAGACCCTTGAACCCCTCAGAGGGAGAACCCTGCTTATAAAGCGCCAACTCATAGAAACGAAAATCTATATATATACAAAAACTACTCTGTCATAACTATAAACAACTATTACTCCCAAAAAACTACAAAGAAAACCAACTATAAAACCATGAATGGAAGACTCTTGCCCCTGCCCATAGGGGGCACTCACCCTACCCATCCCCTCCTTCGTGGCTCCTACAAACCCGGACAGTGCCCCAGCCTTAGACCGGAAAAAAAACAAGGAAATGATCCTTAAATCAACAGAAAAAAGACAAAGCCAGGAATAGCACTCCACCCATCACCCAACTTGTGACTAAAAGAGAAACAGAACAAACAAAAAAAAGGGGGAGAGACAACAAAGAGCATCCACAAAACTTCCCATCAGAAAATCCAGTTATTAAAAAAATAAGAACAACTTATTCCAAGGTCATTTCCCCCCATTCCAAAAAGAAAATTGTTAGGGAGAAATAAAGGAATAAAAAAAAGAAGAGAAAACATTAGGAAAGATAGAAAAGAGAACAAATATTAACCATATTCTTCAGGCCAATCCGTCTATTTTAAAGTTACCATAAAATGTTTAGTTTTATCCGCTGAGCCAAATGTATAAACTGAGTCCTCGTGGCTGAAATGAAGCACTGTGGGGTATCTCATGAAGTACTGGATGCCCAGGTTCCTCAGCCTCTTTTTAACTTCGTCGAAGGACTTCCTGTTTTGAATTACAGCTGCAGAGAAATCCTGGAAAAAACATGATTTTTGACCCCTTGTACAGCAGTGCCTGCAGATTTTTTCCCAAGGATCTGAAACTTCTATGACTTTTTGCTTGTCCTCGTATGAGTGGAAGTGCACCAGGACCGGGCGGGGGTGCTGCACCAGCCCTGACCTGTGCACTGTAACCTAATAAGCCCTTTTAATCTGAAGTCTGCTGGACTCGATGTGAAGGCCCAAAAAGTTTGGCAGTCAGTTTTCAAAGAAGCTCACTGGCTGCTCACCTTCCTCACCTTCAGGGAGCCCCACAATTCGGAGATTTATCCTCCGACCTCAATTTTCGAGGTCGTCAATATGGTTTCGCAAGGCCCGTACCTCTCGCTCCAGAATATGGATCCGACTGGAGGACTCCATCGCAGCTTCTGAGGCCTTAGTTCAACCCTCCACCTCCTCCACCCTCTCCCTGAGGCCCTGGATCTCCTGCTCGTGCTTCTGCAGCATGGATGTGATAGGTTGGACCTGGGCACGAATCTCCCCACAGATTTCCTCAATCGCAGCCCCAACTTTCAAGGTAAGTCTCTCCATCGCTGCAGCCAATTCCTGTGAGTCTGTCAGGTCCCTGGGGGGTTCAGGAGAGGCTGCTGCTGCTGCAGTCTCTGGTGTGGTAGGTGCTGCAGGGGAGTGTCCTTCCTGCTGCTGTTTGCTTGCTCCTTTTCCCTTTGGCATCCTTCCCACTCCCAAATATTAACAAATATGTGTTCTATAAGGTGTTAAACTAATAATTCCACCACATAAGTTGGCCAGGGATGGCAAAAAACACCAGTATGCCTTGGCTGTTAGGCAAAGCTGTCCACAGCAGTTCTACAGAATTGCCGCCATCTTGCCGAGTCCCCCCGATGCCTTTTAAATTTTGCAATTGTACCAGCCTCCACCATCTCGTCTGGCAGCTTATTCCATGCATGCGCCACCCTCTGTGTGAAAGGTTGCTCCTTAGGTCTTGTTTATATCTTTCCCCTCTTACTCTAAACCTATGCCCTCTAGTTCTTGACTCCCCCACCCCAGGGAAGAGACTTTGTCTATTTATCCTATCATGATTTTAGAAATCTCTATAAGGTCACCCCTCAGCCTCCAACACTCCAGGGAAAACAGACCCAGCCTATCCCTGTATCTTAAATCCTCCAACTCTGGCAACATCCTTGTACATCTTACCTGAACCCTTTCAAATTTCACAACATCTTTCCGATAGGAAGGAGACCAGTATTTCACGCAATATTCCAAAAGTGGCCTAACCAACGTCCTGTACAGCCGCAAATTGGCCTCCCAACTCCTGTACTCAATGCACTGACCAATAAAGGAAAGCATATCAAACACCTTCTTCACTATCCTATCTACCTGCAACTTTACTTTCAAGGAGCTATGAACCTGCACTTTAAGGTCTCTTTGTTCAGCAACACTCCCTAGGACCTTACCATTAAGTGTATAAGTTCTGCTGAGATTTGCTTTCCCAAAATGCAGCACCTCGCATTTATCTAAATTAAATTCCATCTGCCACTCCTCAGTCCATTGGTCCATCTGATCAAAATCCCTGTTGTAATCTGAAGTAACCTTCTTCACTATCCACTACACCTCCAATTTTGGTGTCATCTGCAAATTACTAACTATACCTCCTATGTTCATATCCAAATCATTTATATAAATTACGAAAATTAGTGGACCCAGCACTGATCCTTGTGGCACTCCACTGGTCACAGGCCTCCACTCTGAAAAACAACCCTCCACCACCCTCTGTCTTCTACCTTTGAGCCAGTTCTGTATCCAAATGGCTAGTTCTCCCCGTATTTCATGAGATCTAACCTTGCTAATCAGTCTCCCATAGGGAACCTTGTCGAACGCCTTACTGAAGTCCATATGGATCACCACTCTGCCCTTATCAATCTTCTTTGTTACTTAGAGTCATAGACTCACAGAGAAGTACAGTATGGAAACAGAACCTTCGGTCCAACCCGTCCATGCCGACCAACCCAATCTAGTCCCCCCTGCCAGCACCTGGCCCATATCTCTCCAAACCCTCCCTATTCATATACCCATCCAATGCCTCTTAAATGTTGCAATTGTACCAACCTCCACCATTTACTCTGGCGGCCCATTCCATACACATACACTCTGTGTGAAAAGGTTTCCCCCATAGCTCTCTTTTATATCCTTCTCCTTTCACCATAAACCTATTCCCTCTAGTTCTGGACTCCCTGACACCAGGGAAAAGACTTTGTCTATTTATCCTATCCATAATTTTGTAAACCTCTATAAGGTCACCCCTCAGCCTCCGACGCTCCAGGGAAAACAGCCCCAGCCTGTTCAGCCTCTTCCAAAGCTTAAATCCTCCAACACTGGCAACATTCCTTGTAAATCTTTTCTGAACCCTTTCAAGTTTCACAACATCTTTCCGATAGGAAGGAGACCAGAATTGCACACAATATTCCAACAGTGGCCTAACCAATGTCCTGTACTTCTTCAAAAAACTCAATCAGGTTTGTGAGACATGATTTCCCACGCACAAAGTCATGTTGACTATCCCTAATCAGTCCTTACCTTTCCAAATACATGTTAATCCTGTCCCTCAGGATTCCCTCCAACAACTTGCCCACCACTGACATCAGGCTCACCGTCTATAGTTCCCTGGCTTGTCCTTACCACCTTTCTTAAATAGTGTCACCACATTAGCCAACCTTCAGTCTTCCGGTACCTCATCTGTGACTGTCGATGATACAAGTATCTCAGCAAGATGCCCAGCAATCACTTCCTTAGCTTCCGACAGAATTCTAGGGTACACCTGATCAGGTCCTAAATCAGTGGAGACATCCAGCACTTCCTCGGTATTATGGACATTTTTCAAGATGTCACCATCTACCTTCCTACATTCTATATTTTCCATGTACTTTTCCTCAGTAAACACTGAAGTAACATATTTGTTTAGTATCTCCCCCATTTTCTGTGGCTCCACACAAAGTCTGCCTTACTGATGTACCCGCTATCCCAGCCGACTGGATTCAACATACTCACCAGACCTGACCCAACCCAAACCAAAATGTCCTCTCGGAGTTTCTAGATCAGAACACTCTCACCCCCACTTACCAGCTCGAACCATTTATCCACACAACCACTCTTACCCATCTGGCACTTTTTCTCAAGTTTATCTATAGTGCCTCACCCTCTTACTCAGCTGGTGCAGTACCCTATTCCGTACCCATCTCCTTCCTACCTACTCACTTACTTCATGCACTTAACTTGCCTCAATCATTGTAAAAGTGAACTTGGGACCTACAGACAATTTAGTTCCAGATTATGAGACCATTATCGCACAGAGCAAGGGAGTCTAGATCCGGGCTCAGCAACATCGGTGGTCCTTTATAATTTTATTCATTATTGCATATTAATTCTAATTCTTGCAACTTGTGCAATTTTCTAAATGGTCACAATGTGTCTTAAAAATATTTTGCAAATGATTGGAGCTGCAAGTATGCAATATTAGCAACAGATTTGCTAATGCAATTTGTCAACTATCCTGATAAACAATTAAACTAGCTATGCTGTCACACCAACTTTAAATAGCCAGGGTATGTTTGCTGAATCTCTGCAGTGCAGAAGCAGGCCGTTCACCCCATCAAGTCCATACTGACCCTCCGACCATCATTCCACACAGGCCCAGGCCCTACCCTATCCTTGTAACGCTGCCTTTCCCAGGGTGAATCCACCTGGGCTGTACATCTCTGGACAACTTAGCATGGCCAATCCACATAACCTGCAAATCTTTGGACTGTAGTAGGAAACCAGAGCACCCAGAGGAAACCACACAGCCAGAGAATGCGCAAACTTCACACAGGCAGTCATCAGAAGGTGGAATCAACCCCAGCTCCCTGGTGCTGTCAGGTAGCAGTGCTAACCACTGAGCCACAATGCCACCCACATTGTGAAGATTTTTCACATGAACAGTGCAGCCTGTATCATACTATGGTTAATTGTGATCATATTAGACGCAGGAAAGGGAATCAGGCCCCTTTTTGCAGTATTTATTTCTTGAAACTTGCTTGTCAATGTGGGATTTGTTGTCATTCATATGATCGTACAGGAAAGTTTGGGTGGGGTTCGGTGGCAGGGGGTGGGTTGCTGCTGTTTGGTGTAGTGTAGAGTATCCCAAAAGTGTAACCTGTCTGATTAAATCTGCCATCAGACCATCTGAATATATTCCTCTTTACAATGCTGCTGATTTAAGGGAACTGCGATTCTGGAGGGAGTGCTGCCTGATTTATTGCTCACAAGCTCCCTGGTTCTGACAGTGGGCTAATGTAGTGGAATGAGGTGTGCTGGAAATCATAGGAGGCAGATGCTTCAGAGGCAAAGAAAATTCTAATTTTATTGATAACAAGCCAATTGAATATATGTATAGCAATGAAAAAATGAATATTTCAAAACCTGACTATCATAGATTAAAATCTAATGTCTGAGGCCATAAAACCATGAGACAGGAGCAGAAATTAGGCCATTCAAGTCCCTTGAGGCTGCTCCGCTATTCAATCATGGCTGATACGTTTCTCATCCCCATTCTCCCACTTTCTCCACATAACCCTTCATCCCCTTGGTACTCAGGAACCTATCTATCTCAGTCTTAAATATACTCAATGACCAGGCCTCCACAGCCTTCTGTGGTGATGAATTCCGTAGATTCCCCACTCCCTGGCTGAAGAAGTTTCTCCTTATCTTCATTCTAAAAGGCCTTCCCTTTATTCTAAGGCTGTGCCCTTGGGTCCTCATCTCTCCTACCAATGGAAACTTCTTCCCAACATCTACTCTGACCAGGCCGTTCAGTATTCTGAATGTTTCAATTAGGTCCCCCCTCATCCTTCTAAACTCCATCATGTATAAACCCAGAGTTCTGAAACGTTTCTCACATGTTAAGCTTTTCATCCCTGGGACCATTCTCGTGAATCACTTCTGAACATGCTTCAGGGACAGTACATCCTTCCTGAGATGTGGGGCCCAGAATTGCACACAATACTCCAAATACGATCTGACCAGAGCCTTATACAGCCTCAGAAATGTATCGCTGTTTTTAAATTCAAGTCTTCTCAAAGTAAATGCCAAAATTGCATTGTGTTCCTACTGATTCAAGCTACAAGGTTAACTTGAGAGAATCCTGGACTAGAACTCCCAACTTTCTTTGCACTTCAGACTTTTGAATTTTCTCCCCATTTAGAAAATAGTTCATGCCTCTATTCTTCCTACCAAAGTGCATGACCTCACACTTTACCACATTGTACTCAATCTGCCACTTCTTTGCCCACTCTCCTAACTCATCCAAATCCTGTTGCAGCCTCCCCGCATCCTCAATGCCACCTGTCCCTCTACCTATCTTTGTATCATCTGCAACTTAGCCAGAATGCCCTCAGTTCCTTCATCTAGATTGTTAATGTATGAAGTAAAAAGCTGTGGTCCCAACACTGAGCCTTGCTGCACACCACTGTCACCGGCTGCCATCCTGAGAAGGATCCTTTTATCCCCACTCTCTGCTTTCTGCCAGATAGACAAACTGCTATCCACGTCAGCACCTTGCCTCTAACACCACGGACCCTTATCTTACTCAGTAGCCTCCTGTGTGGCACCTTGTCAAAGGCCTTCTTGAAGTCCAGGTAGATTTATCTGACAGTTAACTTGAACCCCAGTCAACCCTTACAGCCCAGATTTGATACTGCAGGTCTTAATTCACATTATGTACTGTAATTGCAAACTAATGGGTGACAAGAGAGATGGAGAAGAAAACAAAACTTGGCTAATCCCAGAGTGCTACTCTGCTTCCCTTGCCTGGGAATGCCTTGCACTGTCGGCCCCAAAGCCCACCTCTCCTTACCTTAACTAACCAAACTGAGACAGAGGGTCTCGATGACCTTGGGCTCACCCCCAGAGTAGAACGCAGGCTTGGCTTGCTCTCATCCATAATCTCCTGCCATGGCTGGGTTCTGCTGCTGATCGGAGTGCTGATTTTTCCTGTTGTCCTGCACGGTGGTGGATGTTGCTAGTGCTGCTCTGGTTGGTGTCTTCTTTCTCTCCTTCTCTCTGTTTTCAAGATCGGGCGCCCCCAGTTATACCCAAGCGCAGGTCCCTTATCTCTCGCCAAATCTGGTTTCAGTCACTGAGCTATTGTTCCTCCTCTCAGGGCAGAATGAGCCTCCTGATTACTGGTTGGGACGTAAATGGTGTTTCAATGGTTTGGAATAGCCAATGTTTCCCTTGAATGGCTGCTCGTTATAAGTTCAAATAATAGTGTGAAGGCTTTTACAGCCAAAGGCAACACCAGTTTACCTGAAGCACAATGGTATGGAATGTTAGGTATTTCTGTGCCCGAATACTGATTGAAAGATGAATGGCTCTGTACCACTGTAGGCTCCAGAAAGTCTGAGGTTGTTTTGTTCCACAGTCTGGCTTTCATCATTTTAAGTTGGGGTGTGAATTGGAGTCTTCATTTAGCTTTGCAAGCTCACCCCTTTTCCATACAGCTTGCGTATCACACAGTATGTCCCATGGTTTGATTGAGGCCCATGGCTTCTTGAGTCCAAAAGTTAAAAATCACACAATGGCAGGCTACAGCCCAACAGGTTTCTTTGGACGCACTAGCTTTTGGAGTGCAGCTCTTCTAAAGCTAATACTTCCAAATAAACCTGTTGATCTATGACCTGGTGTTGTGTCATTTTTAACTTTGTCCACTCCAGTCCAACACTGGCACCTCCACATCATGAGTCTAAAGATTCAGTGAATTTTAGTTCAATGTACTTTCCATAAACTTACTTTCAACATTCGGAGGGTATGTCCGCAAGCTGATGGGGATTTTTGCCCCACCTTACAATCCTTAAGGAAATTGTTTTGCTTTTATTATTTTGGCCCAGTGTCTTATTTCACAGCAGTGCTGACAACCTTTCTGCAAGACGACAAATGGAGTAAAGCACATTTTAGTTTTAGAAAGAAAGGGAGTGGCTGTTCTTGGGCAAAGGAGGCAAAAGGATGATGATAATGGGATCTGCATATGCATGCATTTCAATCATTAATCACTGAATTTGGGTGGTTCATAAATTATTTCCCCAGAGAGCTTGTTCACAAGGCATGGTTTCTGCAGATAAACTCTGCTTTTGGAGATCAGTTCTGCTTTTAGTTGTGTGAAAACTCCCACAGTGCTTAGCCATGACATCACCATGCCTTCAAAAACAGGAAATCTAGCTATAGCACCTGCCTTTATTCCAATAGCTGCGGGAGTAGTTAGTGATACCTGCTTGTGGATCCCAGGCCTGTCCTGTCCTGCTCCAGAATGAATAGTCATTGAGACTGCTCGATTCCAATGAACTTCCAGATTTATTCTGCAAATTAAAGAGAGTTGCCTGCATTTTGCAACATTTTGCAAGTTTTGCCAAATAAAATATTCACAATTCTGCAACTCTTTTATTATTTGATATGTCATTTTTATTTTAATGATTGCTTATAACCTTGTATTGTGATCACTCATCTTATTGACATGGGCATCACAATTTGGTATTTCAACCCTGGTGATATTTGAGTAAACCGGCTATCGATCTATCTATCCCATCACATCCCATCCTTCTCATCTCATCCTTCCTGTCTGCATTATCTTTCCAGAGCTTCCATTACTGGCCTTCTGTTCCACACTATCCAATAGTTGAGGTAATCGCAAATTCCTCCCCCTGAGAGCTGCCACCCTATGACTACCACACCCGACTGTCCTGAGAGGGGGAGCATTTACAGTAGAAATGTGAGGAAAATTTAATTCACAGAGGATGAGCGGAGTACACTGGGTCTGGAATACACTGCCAGTGCAGGTGGTGGAAGCAGGCAAGTTAGCAATGGTTAAGGCTTATCTTGATAGATACATAAACAGGAGGCAAACAGAAACTGCACATGGGCAATAAGTAGCAGGTAAATAAGGGTAAGGAAGTGGGCACAGGCTTGATGGACCAAAGGGCCGGTTTATTGCATTGTATAATGAGGATGTGTTCTGCTATCATTGAGTCATAGAGTTTTACAGTTTGGAAAGAGACACTATAGCCTGTCGTATCTACACATCAAACACTCATCTATTCTCATTCCACTTTTCTGCTGTAGTTCCGCTTTACAGTTTACTCCATTCCTGACATTATTTTTACACTCATATTTGCTTTTCCAAACAATTGATGTTGCTGTTAATGAAAAGATAAATATCTGATGTGTTTCTTTACTGCCCAATAATTAATTTAGGTGGCGCTTAATCTGCTTCTGATGACCATCTAGTACTTGACTGGTTCCTGTGGAAACATGAATGTGAGGCTTAATAAACTGGGTCAAAATCCCGGTCTTGGCTGCCTTTCCTTCAACAATTGCATGTTAAGGCTCATGGTTTGGAGATGCCAGTGTTGGACTGGGGTGTACAAAGTAAAAAAAATGACACAACACCAGGTTATAGTCCAACAGGTTTAATTGGAAGCACACTAGCTTTCGGAGCGACGCTCCTTCATCAGGTGATTGTGGAGGGCTCGATCGTAACACAGAATTTATAGCAAACATTTACAGTGTGATGTAACTGAAATTATACATTGAAAAATATCTTGATTGTCTGTTGATATGTAAAACACTGGGGCCTAACACCTTCAACATATTGTCTAGCTAACACCAATTGTTAGAATTAAACTGAGAATGCTACTTTTTAAAAAAAAGTTTTGTGATTTACACATGAAAGAAGTGAAACTATCATGGTATTCGAACAGATGAAAGACTCAACAGACAATCACGATATTTTTCAAAGTATAATTTCAGTTACATAACACTTTAAATATTTGCTATAAATTCTGTGCCTTACAATTGTGTCCTCCACAATCACCTGATGAAGGAGCGACGCTCCAAAAGCTAGTGTGCTTCCAATTAAACGTATTGGACCATAACCTGGTGTTGTGTGATTTTTAACTATGCTAAGGGTCAGCCATGCTTTGCTCAGTTAAAGCCAACCTGAGACCATTCAAAACCAATCCCAAAGTGTTTAAAGTACACAGCAAGTCAGACAACAGTTTTCCAAATCCTACACTTTCCCATTTTTGCTACCTCTGATTTCCAGTTTGAAGTTATTTCATTGCCTTTTCCTCCTAACGCAACATTTTGCCTGTTTAAAAATTCCCCAACATGTTTCTGTTTCAACAACAATGTCTTGGAGGCAGCATTTTGAGAATATTAGCAGGAAAACCTTTACAGCATTCAGTCTGAAACCTAATTCCCTGCTGTTTTAATGGAACCATCAACCAACGGAAAGGAAATGGGTTGACAGGTCAATTAAAATAAATTTCATGCAAAGAATGTGTACATTAATATCATACAGTGTAATTTTTTTGTTCTCATAAAACAGGATTTGCAGTACTGATAGGAATTGGACTTGATGGTGCAATTTCCCTCATACACAAAGGCTTTTGTATATTTCCAAATAAAGTGGCTTACATTCTGAGCTGATGGCCTCATGCATCTAGCCATCAAGCTACGCATTTATACTTAAAATAATTGACAGAATATTAATGGTAAAGCAACAGTTTCATCATTTTTTGTTTAAATCTGTGATGATGCTGTTCCTTTGCAGCAATGCAGATGAGAAGATTGAACCTTATCAACTCCTGCACAGGTCGCATTAATGTTGGGCCAGCTGGCAATGCAATGGAGGTCTCCCAGAGGGTTTTCAGTTGTTTTCACCACCTAGCTCCATCACTGTAAAACCTTCCATCCATCAGCCTGTGGCATCTGCTGCTGGCGCTGTTTCCCAGGCAATATCTGTCAGAGTGTGAGATTAAGCCTCTTTTTAGTTGGCTTGCTACAATTGCTTTCCTCATAGAGACACCATTTGTGGTGGAGAAAAGCAATATTCAGCAAATCTTTCATTTTCTTTGTGATGGCATGGTGGACAAATGACCCTTAATATTTTGTCCTGTTGTTCCCTCGACAGGAAAATGAATTCTGGATGTAGGTTTTCTTGCTGAGCTAGAAGGTTTGTTTACAGAAGTTTCATCACCATACTAGGTAACATCTTTAGTGACCCTCCGAATGAAGCACTGGTGGTGTAACCCGCTTTCTATTTGTATGTTTGGGTTTCCTCGGGTTGGTCATGTCATTTCCTGTGGTGATGTCATTTCCTATGGTGAAGTCATTTCCTGTTCTTTTTCTCAGGGGGTGGTAAATGGGATCCAAGTCAATGTGTTTGTTGATAGTTGGAATGTCATGCTTGTAGGAATTCTCATGCTCGTCTCTGTCTGGCTTGTCCTAGGATCAATGTATTGTCCCAGTCAAAATGGTGCCTTCCTCAACCATATGTAAGGATAATAGTGAGAGAGGGTCATGTCATTTTGTGGCTAGTCAATGTTCATGTATCCTGGTGGCTGGGTTTCTGCCTGCTGTCTAATGTCATTTACAAAATACTGTGCAAGGGCTGTAACAAACGCTACGTTGGACAAACAGGCAGAAAACTAGTCATCAGGATACATGAACATCAACTAGCCACAAACGATATGACCTACTCTCACTGGTATCTTTACTTATGGATGAGGAAGGTCACCACTTTGACTGGGACAACACATTGATCCTAGGACAAGTCAAACAGAGACATGCACGAGAATTCCTGGAAGCATGGCATTCCAACTCTATCAATAAACACATTGACCACCCCCTGACAAAAAGAACAGGAAATGACATCACCACCAGAAATGATGTCACCACAGGAAATGACATGACCAACCCAAGGAAACCCAAACATATAAACTGAAAGCAGGCTACACCACCAGTGTTTCATTCGGAGGCTCACTGAAGATGTTACCTAGTATGGTGATGAAACTTCTGAAAACAAACCTTCCAGCTCAGCGAGTAAACCTCCAACGAGAAACTCAACCTGAGCTACAAATTGTCTCAAAACTCATGAACAAAAATTGATGTTTCTAATTTTAAAGGGATGAGGAAGAAGAACAGAGAGACCTGGCACTTCACAATTACAATTTGGTGATGGCTGAGATTAAAAATAAAGAGATCCTGGGCCTTGCATTTCCAAAAAGGGACTTTACAAACAGAGCTGTAGGGTATAAAAAGAAGAAGTTACGCCGATCCATTCAAAATCATGTGTTAAGCCTCACGTGAAACATTGTGTTGAATTTTCATTCAGAATCGCAACGTAACCTAGGCACCAATTCCAGATTTGACACTGTACACTGTATTCCAGACTCAGCACTACTTTTAATTACTGTCACTAAAGATGGAGAGTTACTGATCAATACTGAAACAGAAGGGCAAATTAAAAAAAAAACCTACATTTATATAGCTTATTTTATAAGACCATAAAACATGGCTCATTGAGTCTTCTCTGCCATTCAATAAGTTATGGCTGATCTAATTATCCTCAACTCACTTTCCTGCCTTTTCCCCATAACCCTTGATTCTGTTCTGTTTATCTTATCTTGGAATATATGACCCAGCCTGTACGGCCCTCTGAAGTCAATAATTCCCTGGATCCACTACACTCTGAGAGAAGAAATTTCTCCTCATTACTGTCCTATGCGGATGACCCTTCATTCTGAGATTAGGCCTTCTTGTACTGAACTCCCCCAGATGAGGAAACAACTTTTCCACATCTACCCTATCCTGTCTCCTGAGAATCCAATATATACCAATAAGATGGCCTGTCAATCTTCTACCTCTATATCTATCCATACAGGACCAACCTACTCAATTTTTCCTCATAAGACAGTCCTCCCATATCCTGGGTCAACCAAGTGAATCGTCTCTGGACTGCCTCCAGTGCCATTATACCTTTTCTTAGATAAAGGGGCCAAAATTGTTCATGTGCTCATGTGCCTAAGCATTTTACAGCAATGAAGAACTTAATGAAGATTACTATTGCAGTGTGGAACCAGTGATAGCCAATTTGTGAGCAGGAAATCCCCACAAAAAAGAATGATGTGATAATAAGAAGACAAGCTGATTTTAGGTATCTACTGAGGGGTAAATATTGGCCAGATCACAGGTCAAAATTCTTTGAAAACATTGTGGGATATTTTATGTCTAACAGAGAGGGCAGCAATGAGTTAAAAGTTCGCACCTTCGACCATGTAGCACACCTTTAGTAATCAATCTGGTGAGAAAGTCCAAATGAGACCATGGAGGGTTATGTTGTGGTAGACAGGTTTTAAATACAAATGGACCTGTACGGATTAGAGATAGAGATAGAAGATTGAGAGGCCATCTTATTGGTATATACTAGATTCTTAGGAGACAGGGTAGGCTAGATGTGGAATAAAGCTGAAATGTAGTTAGGTGCACAACAGAAGACAGGATGCTGAAGAGGTAGGGGGAGAGGTTACGGTGGTTTTGGTAATGAAGGTTGTCCAATAACCACCATGATTAGTGGCATGGATCCGGAGGGGAGAAATACAGATGATGTAAGCATGTAGGAAAGATTCGGTAAGAAGGAAGGAACACTCACTTGTCTGTTACTAAATCAGTCTAGGATGAGGCCACACAACGTTGTTCTTCTGAGGCACTGGGTGGTTATTGATGATACCCTTTGGGAATGGGGGCAGCTACTGGAAGAGTTGGGAAGGCAATGAAATGGGAAAGATAGAGTTTGAGAGGGAATCGGGTTGATGTTCTGAAATGCTGAAGCCTTGGACTGGGATTTGAACCTGAACCTTTATGATTAAGGGATAAGAGCATTGCCAGTGACCTCGACTGTTACTAGAATACTTATCCAACTCGATTCTCCCTGGGCTAAATTTATTGTGGTTGGTTATTTCAGGTCATCTGAGGCCAGGGTTAAACTGGTGTGATCTGAGCGAGTGCTCTGAATTCTGATCAGGGTAGAATTCTTAATTTTGAGCCAGCTGAAGCTAAGTTCTTTTACAATTAGTAGTTTAGAAACTGAAGGTTCAATACTCTTTCATGTGTTTTTTTTATGAGACTAAAGGTAACTATTTCTAACTACACATTGAGACACTGGTCTAATATCTGAGCTATAGCCAGTAATTTTCTACTGCTGGAACCATTTTGCCCTACATTGTGTTTTTTTAATTCAGCACTATATCAATTACACAGAGATTTGATATCAAGAAGAATATCATAATCTAATCTGCTTCTTTCTCCAGATTTCTCAGTGGGTTGCAAACTCCCTCATTCAATGCAGGAGTTAGCGTCAGCAGGGTTCGATATTAGTATCAGAGGATATTTTCTTTGAAAATACTCCCGCAGATTCCTTCACCTCAAAGCCTGGATCTCCCCTGGCTTTCACTTGGTTTCCCTTCACTCCAAAAAGAAATTTTCTCGGCCCCAACACCCACCATTCAAAGACTCTTATTGTGTCAGAGGGCCTGTTACAGTTCACTGAGCTAATCAGTCAGCTGTCAGATTCTGTAAAAGGCATCCTGCAAAAACGTTTGCCTTAATACGTACTTGAGAAAGTGGGAATGTGCCAGCAGATATTTCACGATAGCAAGGGGCCGTTTCAAACTGAGCAACTAGCCACTTCAACAGCACAGTATTTCCATTAAGATAAGAACTGCTTGAAAATAGCCCATCATGTGAAAGCTGTCTTGGAATAAAGTGTTGGTTTAAACATGTTGATCCTCCTCAGATACAACCCAGCATCAGAAAACACCTTCTTTCAAGATGCCATCCAATTTATTTAAGCCATCTATTAAAGTATTACATTAGCATAAAGAGTCAAATTAGCATAATTGAATTGAATTAAATTTATTGTCACGTGTCCCGAGGCACAGTAAAAAGCTTTGTCTTGCGAGCAATACAGGCAGATCACAGAGTTAAGTAGAGTAGATCAGTAAGTAAGAGGTAAATAGCAGCAAAAACAAAAACACAGGTACAGGCGAATGTTCAGAGTTTGTGAATCCATTCAGTATTCTAACAACAGTAGGGTAGAAACTGTTACGAAACTGGCTGGTGCAGGAGTTCAGGCTTCTGTATCTTCTCTGGAGGTTGAAGAAAAGCACTGCCAGGGTGGGATGGATCTTTGAGAATGCTGGCGGCCTGGTAGATGGATTCCATAGTTGGGAGATTGGCCTTTGTGATTTTCCGGGTCGAACTCACCACTCTCTGTAACTGTCGCAGATCTTGAATGGTACAGTTGCCATACCAGGTAGTGATACATCCAGACAGAATGTTCTCGATGGCGCACCTACAAAAGTTGGCAAGGATATTCACCGTCATGCCAAATTTTCTCAGCTGCCTGAGGAAGAAGAGACATTGTTGGGCCTTTGTAACCAGTGTGTCCACATGAAGAGTCCAAGAAAGCTTGTGGATGACCACTCCCAGGAGCTTGACACTCTCCACTCGTTCCAACTCTGTGCTATTAATGTGCAGGTGGGCGTGAGTAACATCCCACTGAAAGTCAATAATGAGTTCCTTGGTTTGGCTGGCATTGAGAGCTAGGTTATTCTCAGTGCCCATTTTTCCAATTACTGTGCTGCCTATTTAACTCTTCACCCTCAAGAATGCTTTCTAATGAATGACAACAGGGACAAAGGGATAAGGGGATAAAGATTGAGTGAAAGTTCCCTTATTTTTTCTGAGCCTGTGAATTTGTGTTTCTCATAGAAGACTGACTGAATACCAGATACAATTTGCAAGGTTTGAGAGGAAAGTCAAAGAGCTCATGTGATGAGTTGTGCCTTTAAGAATTATTTTTTTCTGTCCTGCTTGTCTTGAAAGCAAGTGTTGTAAGTCTGGTGATGACTGTTCAACGAGTGGAAAGCAGGGGAAATAGCTTTGGGTTTTATTTTGAATTAGACAAAAGAAGCATGGTGGAGTCAGGATCACACAGACACAGGGTTTCAGGTTTTGCTTTCAGTTGTTGAAGTTGGGGGTTTGGAGTTGAAGCTGCTGGATACAGCTCGCTCTCTACTGCGGGATTCACTCATTTGGTACTCCTTCTCCTGGACTAGATGAGACAGGAAGTGAGGGAAATCTGTTTTGCTGAATTTGCCTTTACCAGGAATGTGATTATGGGATGATGCTATATTGGAACAGTTGATAAGTATAGTCATAGAGTCATAGAGATATACAGCACAGGAACAGGCCCTACAGTCCAACATGTCTATGATGACCAGATATCCTAAGTTAATATTGTCCCATTTGCCAGCACTTAGCCCATATCCATCTACACTCTTTCTATTGATATACCAATCCAGATGCCATTTAATTGCTACAATTGTACCAACCTCAAATGTGTCCTCTGGTAGCTCATTTCATACATGCACCAACCTCTGTGTGAAAAAAATACCCCTTAGGTTCCTTTTAAGTCCTTCACCTCTCACTCCCTAGTTCTGGACTCCCCCATCGCAGGGAAAATACCTTGCCTATTTAACCTATCCATGCCTGTCATGATTCTATAACCTCTATAAGGCCACTCCTCAGCCTCCAATGATCCAGAGAAAATAGCCCCAGCCTATTCAACCTCTCCCTATAGCTCAAACCCTCTAATACTGGCAATACCCTTTCCGAACCCTTTCACATTTCACAGCATCCTTCCAATGGGAGGGAGACCAGAATTGCACACAATATTCCAAAAATGTAGCTAAAAAATATATTATGTTATTTAATATTTCAATAGAGTTAAAGTTGTCACAATTCTCCCCTTTTTGTTTGTATTTTAACTGTGGTGTAAAAATACAGTGTGTTTTGCATAAATTTCAGTAGTTGACAAATTGAATCACATCTGGAATGCAGCATTGTCCACTTGCCTTTAAATAAGATAAACGTTAGGGTCTAGACTACCTCTTTGATTTGTTTTGAGGTGGTTTCATCTGGTCCATTACATCCACCATAGCGCCTTTCTTGGAAATGTTCAAACGGTAGGCTACTATGAGCCAAACATTTATGATATTATATAAAGGCATGGTAAAGTTGGCAGTATAATGTGGGCAAACATGAAGTGGATCAGTTTGGAAGGGAGAAAGATGTGACACAAGAGGAATTATAGGCTATCGTCAGCCATCATTTGCTAACGAGTATGATTGTGCACCTAGGACATTCTGTGTCACTGGTCACAGTCCTTATGGGTCTTTATGTGGGTCCTTATGTGGCTGATGAGCCTGATCCGAGAGCACTGTCCCCAAACATGCATTTCCCAAAGGTAGAACTGGTCCTTGGTCTTGATGTCATTAGCATTCCTTCCTCCAGTTTCTTTTACAAACTTTGTCTTGGGTATTCTCAAAGAATTGTGTCCCTTCAGTTAAGAGCTTCCTCCAGGTCAGCTTCTTCTGAGCAAGGGACTCACACATGTTGACATCTATGGTGCACCTCTTGAGGGAACCCCTCAGGGATTCTTTGCAACACTTCTTTTGTCCTCATCTCATTTGAGTACCTTTCTAGAGTTGGATGAAGAAGATTTGCTTTCGCAATTGGAACTCAGGTCTCTTCAGCACTTGGCTGGTGCAATAGAGTTGGTTTCAGATAATCATGACCTCAATGCTGATGCTGTTGGCTCCTTCAGGGACACTGATGTTACTACGCCAGTCCTCTCAGCTGATGTAGGGAATCCATCTCAAGCAGCTTTGAGGTAATTGTTCAAGTCTGTAGTCTCTCCTACTTGAGAGCACTTGTGTACAAAACACTGACAACTAGCACACAAATGCAGCACAGATGCAATGTGAGCCCTTGCTATTTCACATGATATAGAATAGAATAGAATAGAATAGAATAGAATAGAATAGAAATGGGTGATGCAATCAGTCAGATATTTCAGTGTATAATAACTCTGGGGGTACTTTAAAATCCCAACATTCAAAAGAAAAGTGGGCAGAGCGAACACACACTGACATGTGATAAATGGTGGGATCTCATTCTGGGCTTTAGGGAGTGCAGTGGTGTTCAGGATTAGAGGGGGTGATCGGTGGAGAGGTTTCACAGTCAGGATGGAGAGGGGGCTCAGCAGAGCATTGCTTGCCTCAAAAAGGAAGAACAAATAACTATGACCAATGAGTCTTTTCTCATCTATCCCACACTGGGTGACTGGAGAAGTCACAGCAGTTCCAAACTGGGGAATGAGTTAAAATTGTTGTCACATCTTGCCTATTGAGGAAGACAGATTAATGAGATGCACAGATTGGGAAGTCTTCAGTCAGGTGTTCGACAGGGTTCCCCATGGGAAACTGGTTAGCAAGGTTAGATCTCATGGAATACAGGGAGAACTAGCCATTTGGATACAGAACTGGCTCAAAGGTAGAAGACAGAGGGTGGTGATGGAGGGTTATTTATCAGACTGGAGGCCTGTGACCAGTGGAGTGCCACAAAGATCGGTGCTGGGTCCACTACTTTTCATCATTTGTATAAATGATTTGGATGTGAACACAGGAGGTATAGTTAGTAAGTTTGCAGATGACACCAAACTTGGAGGTGTAGTGGGCACCAAAGCAGGTTACCTCAGATTACAACAGGATCTTGATCAGATGGGCATATGGGCTGAGGGGTGGTAGGTGGAGTTGAATTTAAATAAATATGAGGTGCTGTATTTTGGAAAAGCAAATTTTAGCAGGACTTATACACGTAATGGTAAGGTCCGAGGGAGTGTTGCTGAACAAAGAGACCTTGGAGTGCAGGTTCGTAGCTTCTTGAAAGTAGAGTCGTAGGTAGATAGAATAGTGAAGAAGGCATTTGGTATGCTTTCCTTTATTGATCAGAGTATTGAGTATAGGGGTTGGGAGGTCATGTTGCAGCTGTACAGGATGTGGGTTAGGCCACTTTTGGAATATTGCATGCAATTCTGGTGAAATTTGAAAGGGTTCCGAAAAGATTTACAAGGATGTTGCCAGGGTTGGAGGATTTGAGCTATAGGGAGAGGATGAATAGGCTAGGGCTGTTTTCCCTGGAGTGTCAGAGACTGAGGGATGACCTTATTGAGGTTTATAAAATCATAAGGGGCATGGGTAAGATAAATAGAAAGTCTTTTCCTTGGGGTGGTGGAGTCCAGAACTAGATGGCATAGGTTTGGGGTGAGAGGGGAAAGATATAAAAGAGACCTAAGGGGCAACATTTTCACGCAGAGGGTGATGCATGTATGGAATGGGCTGCCAGAGGAAATGGTGGAGGCTGGTACAATTGCAGTATTTAAAAGGCATGGAATGGGTAAATGAATAGGAAGGGGTTGGAGGAATATGGGCCAAGTGCTGGCAAATGGGACTAGATTGGGTTGGGATATCTGGTCGGCATGAACGAGCTGGACCGAAGGGTCTGTTTCCATGCTGTACATCTCTATGACTCTGAGAAGGCCCAGGGATATTATTGCTAGACTACTCATCCAGAGAGACGGATAATGTTGTACAGACTTGGGTTTAAATCATGCTATAACAGAGGGTGGAGTTTTAATTAAATAAAAATCTGAAATTAAGAGTCAAATGATAACCATGAAATTGCTGTTTATTGTTGGGAAAACCCCATCTGGTTCACTAATATCATTTGGAGGAAAAAAACTATTGTCCGCACCTGCATCTGGCCTGCATGTGACTCCAGACCCACACTAATGTGGTTGACTCTTAACTATTCTCTGGGCAACTGGAAATAGTCAATAAATACTGGTTAATTGTCTTCCGAGGATGCCTACCTTGAAGCAGTTCTCCTCCTCTCTCTACAAGGATCTTGTTGAGTCTCTCCCTCATTGCACCCCCTAGGTCATCTCCTCTGCCCTGAAGCTCTTCAGCCACAACTTGAAGCAGACTTGTTACCACAGCCACAGCTCCTTCCTCAGTGCCTGTCTATGGAACCAACTGATCCCACATGGACTCTAAACCACATTCAGAGCAACATAATTTGGGTCTGAACAGGAGAACCAGTACCTACTACAAATTCAAAACCTCCAGAAAATGTTCTCCTTCCGGATCCTCTGCTCCACACTCGCAGCCATGTAACCTCTTTGCAGTCAGCTATGCCTCAACTGAGGGCCACACTTTCTCAGAACCACAAAGCCCCCTGCTGTACTATATCCTCAGAAGAATTCATACATTTGACAAACAATATTTCTACACTATTTCAAACATCAAAAACCGTAAATGCAACAAACTTTTATATACCCACCTCAATAGTCAGCTTTCCTCAAATGTTCCAGAAGCTTCACCCAGCTTCTGGAACTGCTCGGCTGCCATCAGCCACAAGGCCACGCCAGCCACCATCACCATAGCAATTAATGATGTCATCTCCATCCCCGCCACCCGGCAGTTTGCAGCCACAGCTGCTAGTGCTGCCTCTGTGACTGCCAGCCAGATAACAGCTGCAGCAATCACCATGTGATCCACCGCCACCAAGACCAACGCAAGGCCCAACCAGAACCACCCTTCCACCCCCTCTGTTGCCGTAGCCACTTCCACCCCCCAACATCACCAACGCCTCGAGTTTCATCACATCCACCCCCTCTGACATCACCCACGTAACGCGTTCCGCGACTTCCGCCCCCTTTGCGACCGCTACCACAGCCACTTCTGCCCCCAACGACACCACCTAAACCACGCATTTTGTGACTTCTGCTGCCCCCACATCATCACTCACGGCACACCTTCCGCCACTTCCGTCCGTCGTCACAACCACTTCTGCCTCCACTGACGTCACTTACCTGCACACTGCTGACACGCCCTCCACAGATCCCAGTGTCACTACCCTCACCCCCCCAGAACCCTGGGGTGAGCATCACATGTGCAAATGACGTCACCCCTGTTCCCCCCACTTCCATGCCCACCCCAGTCATAGTCTCCATCCCCCCTTCCAGCTCCAGCCCTACACCAGGCCCTAGCTCCCAGCCCTGCCAAGTTTTCACTATCCGCCCAGACCTTCCCCTCACTGAGGACGAATGATCAGTCCTGAGCAAAGGCCTTACCTTCATCCACCTCCGTCCATGAATCAACTAATTCTTTGTGACGTCGAACACTTCTTCCGCCGCCTCCGCCTCTGAGTCTACTTTCACAATCAGGACTCCCGCCCATCATCCGAGGATCCCTTTGCCCGCCTCCAACACATTCCATCCACCTGGACACCCTGCGCTGGTCTGTTACCAACCCTTGACCTCTTTATTTCCAACTGCCACTGGGACATTAACCGCCTCAACCTGCCTACATCCTGCCCCCACTCCAACCTCTCACCCTCACAACGCGCAGCCCTCCACTCCCTCTGCTCCAAACCCAACCTCACCATCAAACCAGCAGATAAAAGGGGTGTAGTGGTAGTTTGGTGCACTGACCTCTACACCGCAGAAGCCAAACACCAACTCAAAGACACCTCCTCCTATCGCTCCCTTGACCATGACCTCATCCCTCTCACAACACCAAACCATCATCTCCCAGACCATATACAACCTCATCACCTCAGGGGATCTCCCACCCACAGCTTCCAACTTCATAGTTCAGGAACCCCACAATGTCTGGTTCTACCTCCTACCCAAGATCCACAAGCCTGACCACCCCGGCCAACCAATCGTCTCAGCCTGCTCCTGCCCCACAGAGTCCATCTTCACCTACCTACATGCTGTCCTATCCCCCAGGTTCAGGAACTCCCAACACATGTTAGGGACACAACCCACGCCCTCCACTTCCTCCAAGACTTCAGTTTCCCTTGTCCCCAACATCCCATCTTCACCATGGACATCCACTCCCTAAACACCTCCATTTGCCATGACCATGGCCTCCAAGCCCTCCCTTTCTTCCTTTCTCACGTCCCCACCAGTACCCTTTCACTGACACTGTTATTTGTTTGACTGAACTGTTTCTGTTTTTCAGCGGCAGCAGCAACTCGAAGGGCGGGGAGCTTGGATCGGGGCCTGCCGGGAGTGATGAGTCACTGATTTGAGCTTTTACACTTGAAATCTGAGAGCAGAGGTTTCTGGGAAAAGAGGGACTTCTTCTTTTAACTTCCATCCAGCTATATAAGTCAGTGTTTTCTAAACCTGAGACCCTACCTTTGTAGGGCCTCCCACCCAACCACCTCCTCTAAACTTAAAGACTAGGGTCACATCAGGTAAACGCCTCTTCTTTTTTACTTTGTGATAAGGGGACGAGCAGAGATGGCAGTGCAGGGAAAGCAGTTTTCCTCCTGCATGATGTTTGAGGTGAGGGACACTATTAATGTCCCATCCAAGTACAACTGCAGGAAGTGCAGCCAACTCTTGCTCCTCCAAAACCGTGTGGGTGGCACGGTGGCACAGTGGTGAGCACTACTGCCTCACAGCGTCAGAGACCCGGGTTCAATTCCCACCTCAGGTGACTGACTGTGTGGAGTTTGCACGTTCTCCCCGTGTCTGCGTGGGTTTCCTCTGGGTGCTCCGGTTTCCTCCCACAGTCCAAAGATGTGCAGGTCAGGTGAATTGGCCATGCTAAATTGCCCGTAGTGTTAGGAAAGGGGTAGATGCAGATGTATGGGTGGGTTACGCTTCGGCGGGGTGGTGTGGACTTGTTGGGCCGAAGGGCCTGTTTCCACACTGTAAGTAATCTAATCTAATCTAATCTAAAAACCATGTTAAGGAACTGGAGCAGGAGCTGGATGAACTTCGGATCATTCGGGAGGTAGACGCTGTGAGTGATAAGAGTTACAGGGAAGTAGTTACTCCTAGGCATGAAGGAAGCTGGGTGACTGTTCGAAGGGGGGAAAGAAACAGTCAGTGGAGGGATCCCCTTTGGTCATTCCTCTGAAAAACATATATACAGTTTTGGATACTGTTGAGGGGGACGATTTACCAGGGGTATGCAATGGGGCCCAGGTCTCTGGCACCGAGCCTGTCCCTGTTGCACAGAAGGGAAGGAGGGAAAGGAGGAGAGTGCTAGTCACTGGGAACTCAATAGTTAAGAGGGTCAGATAGAAGGTTTGTTGGGAACGAACGAGACTCTCGGTTGGTGTGTTGCCTCCCAGGTGCCAGGGTCTGTGATGTCTCGGATCGTATCTTTGGGGTCCTGAAGGGAGAGGGTGACGAGCCTCAAGTCGTGGTCCACGTAGGTACCAATGACACAGGTAGAAAGAGAGATAGGGATGTGAGGCAGGATTCCAGGGAGCTAGGGTGGATGCTGAGAGCTAGAACAGAGTTTTTATCTCTGGTTTGTTACCCATGCCACATGATAGCGAAGCAAGGAATAGGGAGAAATATCAGCTGAACATGTGGCTGCAAGGGTGGCGGAGGAGAGAGGGTTTCAGGTACTTGGATAATTGGGGGTCATTCGAGGGGAAGGTGGGACCTGTACAAACAGAATGGTCTCACTTGAACCAGAGGGGTACTAATATCCTGGGTGAGAAATTCGGGTGGGTTTAAACTAGCTCAGCAGGGGGATGGTAACCTGAGGTGTAGTTGTAGTGCACAGGAGGATGAGAGTAGGAAGGACAGGGACAGGATGTCAGGGTCACAGGGATGTGCTGGCAAACAGCGAAGTGGTTTGAAGTGTGTCTACTTCAATGCCAGAAGTATCCGAAATAAGGTAGGTGAGCTTGCAGCATGGATAGGTACCTGGGATGTTGTGGCCATTTCGGAGACATGGATAGAGCAGGGTGAGGAATGGATGTTGCAGGTTCCAGGGTTTAGATCTTTCATTAAGAACAGGCAAGGGGTAAAAGAGGGGGAGGCGTAGCCTTGTTAGTCAAGGATAGTGTAACAGTGGCTGAGAGAACCTTTGATGAGGACTCATTTACTGAGGTAGTGTGGGCTGAGGTTAGAAACAGGAGGGGAGAGGTCACACTGCTTGGAATTTTTTATATGCCTCCGCAGAGTTCCAGGGAGGTGGAAGAGAGGATTGGCAAAATTATTCTGGACAGGAGTGAAAGGAACAGGATGGTCATTATGGTGGACTTTAACTTCCCCAACTTTGACTGGAAACGCTATAACTCTAGTACGTCGGATGGATCAGTTTTTGTCCGATGTGTACAGGAGGGTTTCCTGACACAGTATGTCGAAGGGCCGACAAGAAGGGGTGGGGGTGGGGGCTGCGGGGTGCACACTGGATCTGGTGCTTGGTAATGAACCAGGCCAGGTGCTTGATTTAGTTGTAGGTGAGCACTTTGGAGAGAGTGACCATAACTCAGTTACATTTATTTTAGCGATGGAAAGGGATAGGTACATGCCACACGTCAAGAGTTATCGATGGGGCAAGAGCAATTATAATGCGATTAGGCAAGAATTAGGATGCGTAGAATGGGGTAGTAAAATGCAGGGGATGCAGACAATGGAAATGTGGTGCTGGTTTAAGGAACAGATATTGCGTGTCCTTGATGGGTATGTCCCTGTCAGGCAGAGAGGGAGTGATAAGGTAGGGGAACCGTGGTTTACAACAGAAATTGCATTTCTTGCTAAGCAGAAGAAGGAGGTTTATGTGTTAGACATAGAACATAGAACATAGAAGAATACAGTGCAGTACAGGCCCTTTGGCCCTCGATGTTGCGCCGATCCAAGCCCACCTAACCTACACTAGCCCACTATCCTCCATATGCCTATCCAATGCCCGTTTAAATACCCATAAAGAGGGAGAGTCCACCACTGCTACTGGCAGGGCATTCCATGAACTCACGACTTGCTGAGTAAAGAATCTACCCCTAACATCTGTCCTATACCTACCACCCCTTAATTTAAAGCTATGCCCCCTCGTAATAGCTGACTCCATACGTGGAAAAAGGTTCTCATGGTCAACCCTATCTAAACCCCTAATCATCATGTACACCTCTATCAAGTCACCCTTAAACCTTCTTTTCTCCACTGAAAACAGCCCCAAGTGCCTCAGCCTTTCCTCATACGATCTTCCTACCATGCCAGGCAACATCCTGGTAAACCTCCTCTGCACCCGTTCCAGTGCCTCCATATCCTTCCTATAGTATATCAACCAAAACTGCACACAATACTCCAGATGCGGCCACACCAGAGTCTTATACAACTGCAACATGACCTCAGGACTCCGGAACTCAATTCCTCTACCAATAAAAGCCAGTACGCCATATGCCTTATTCACCGCACGATTTACCTGGGTGGCAACTTTCAGAGATCTGTGTACATGGACACCAAGATCCCTCTGCTCATCCACACTACCAAGTATCCGATCATTAGCCCAGTACCCCATCTTTTTGTTACTCATACCAAAGTGAATCACCTCACACTTAGCTACATTGAACTCCATTTGCCATCTTTCTGCCCAGCTCTGCAGCTTATCTATATCCCGCTGTAACCTGACACATCCTTCCTCACTGTCAACAACTCCACTGACTTTCGTATCATCCGCAAACTTGCTCACCTAACCTTCTAGCCCCTCCTCCAGGTCATTTATAAAAATGACAAACAGCAATGGTCCCAAAACAGATCCTTGTGGAACACCGCTAGTAACTGCACTCCAAGATGAACCTTTACCATCAACTACTACCCTCTGTCTTCTTCCAGCCAGCCAATTCCTAATCCAAACCTCCAACTCACCCTCAATGCCATACCTCCGTATTGTTTGCAGTAGCCTACCATGGGGAACCTTATCAAATGCCTTACTAAAATCCATATACACCACATCTACCGCTTTCCCCTCATCCACCTCCTTAGTTACTTTCTCGAAGAATTCAATAAAGTTTGTGAGGCACGACCTGCCCTTCACAAAACCATGCTGACTATCCTTGATCACATTATTCCTATCCAGATGTTCATAAATCCTATCCCTTACAATTCTCTCTAAGACTTTGCCCACAACAGAAGTGAGACTCACCGGCCTATAGTTACTAGGGTTATCCCTACTCACCTTCTTGAACAAGGGAACCACATTTGCTATCCTCCAGTCTTCTGGCACTATTCCTGTAGACAACAAGGACATAAAAATCAAGGCCAATGGCTCTGCAATCTCCTCCCTTGCTTCCCAGAGAATTGTAGGATAAATGCCATCAGGCCCAGGGGACTTATCTATTTTGACCCTTTCCAGAATTTCCAACACCTCTTCCCTACATACCTCAAAGCCGTCCATTCTAATTACTTGTGACTCAGTATTCACATCGGCAACAATGTCCTGTTCCTGAGTGAATACTGACAAAAAGTATTCATTCAGTATCTCCCCAATCTCTTCAGCCTCCACACGCAACTTCCCACTACTATCCTTGACTGGACCTATTCCTACCCTAGTCATTCTTTTATTCCTGTTAATGAGACAAGATGGTTTAGATGAAGCAATGGAGAGTTACAGATCAGCTAGGAAGGATTTAAAGAGAGAGTTAAAAAGAGCAAAGACAGGACACAAGAAGCCTTTAACAAATAGAATAAAGGGGAACCCTAAAGCTTTCAATAGGTATGTGAGGAATAAAAGGATGACTAGGGTAGGAAAAGGGCCAATCAAAGACAGAGGTGGGAAGTTGAGTGTGGACCCTGTGGAGATCGGAGAGGTGCTGAACAAACATTTCTCATCAGCTTTCACTCAGGAAAAGGAGAATATTGTAGAGGAGAAGAATGAGGTACGAGATATTAGACTAGAAAGGATCAAGGTTAGCTACAAACAAGTGTTATCAATTCTAGAAGGAATGAAAGTAGACAAGTCCCTGGACCGGATAGGATTTATCTGAGGATACTCTGGGAAGCTAGGGAGGAGATAGCAGAGCCTTTGGCTTTGATATTTGAGTCATCGTTGTCTACAGGTTTAGTACCAGAGGACTGAAGGATTGCAAATGTTGTGCCCTTCAAGAAGGATAGTAGAGATGACCCAGCCTTACTTCTGTTGTAGGAAAGGTTTTGGAAAGGATTGTAAGAGATAAGATTTATAATCATCTAGCAAGCAACAATTTGATTTTCGATAGTCAACATGGTTACGTCAAGGGCAGGTCTATCTCACAAATCTCACTGAGTTTTTTGAGAAGGTGACCAAGCATGTAGATGATGTGATATGTTGATGTGGTATACATGGTGTGGCAGTTGATGTGCTATACATGGACTTCAGTAAAGCCTTTGATAGGCTGATGGAGAAAATGCAGAGGCATGGAATTGAGGGTGATTTAGCAGCTTGGATTAGAAACTGGCTTTCTGAAAGAAGGCAACAAGTGGTGGCTGATGAAAAATATTCAGCCTGGAGTCTGGTTACTGGTGGGGTGCCACAAGGATCTGTTTTGAAACCATTGCTGTTTGTCATTTTTATAAATGACTTAGACGCAGGCATAGGTGGATGGATTAGAAAATTTGCAGAGGACACTAAAGTCGGTGGAGTAGTGGACAGTTTGGAAGAATGTTACAGGTTGCAGGGGGACTTGGATAAACTGCAGAATTGGGCTGAGAGGTGGCAAATGGAGTTCAATGCAGCTAAATGTGAGGTGATGCACTTTGGGAAGAATAACAGGAAGGCAGAGTACTGGGTCAATGGAAAGACTCTTGGTAGTGTGGATGTGCAGAGGGATCTTGGAGTCCATGTACATTGATCCCTAAAAGTTGCCACCCAGGTTGATATGCTGTTAAGAAGGCATACAGTGCGTTAGGTTTCAATCACAGAGGGATTGAGTTCCGGAGCCGCAATATCATGCTGCAAATGTACAAAATGTTAGTGCAACCTCACTCGGAATATTGTTAACAGTTCTGGTCCCCATATTTCGGGAAGGATGTTGAATCATTGGAAAAGGTGCAGAGGACATTTACCAGGATGTTGCCTGGTCTGGAGGGAAGGTCTTTTGAGGAAAGGCTGGGTCTATTCTCATTGGAAAGAAGAAGGCTAAGAGGGAATTTGATAGAGACATACAAGATGATCAGAGGATTAGATAGGGTAGACAGTGAAAGTCTTTTTCCTAGGATGGTGATGTCAGCTTGTATGAGGTGGCATAGCTACAAGTTGAGAGGTGATAGATTTAAGACAGATGTCAGAGGCAGGTTCTTTACTCAGAGAATGGTAAGGGTTTGGAATGCCCTACTTGCCAATGTAGTCAACTCAGCCACATTAGAGAGATTTAAACAATTCTTAGATAAGCACATGGATGATTTGGGGAAAGTGTAGGGGGACGAGCTGAGAATAGTTCACAGGTCGGCGCAACATCGAGGGCTGAAGGGCCTGTTCTGCGCTGTATTGTTCTATGTTCTATGAACTGAACCTCACCCTCAACAATTTGTCCTTCAAATCCTCCCACTTCCTCCTGACGAAATGTGTAGCCATCGGCACCCGCATGGGGTCCGGCTATGCCTGTCTCTTTGTTGGCTACATAGAACAGTCTATCTTCCGGAGTTACACCAGCATTACTTCCCGCCTTTTCCTCCACTATATTGATAAGTGCATCGATGCCTCCCCATGCTCCCATAAGGAGGTTGAGCAGTTCATCAACTTCACCAACACATTCCACCCTGACCTTAAATTCACCTGATTCCTGAAGAAGGGCCCAAAACATCGATTCTCCTGCTCCTTGGATGCTGCCTGACCTGCTGCTCTTTTCCAGCAACACATTTTCAGCTCTGACCTCCAGTATCTGCAGTCCTCACTTTCTCCTCCTTAAATTCACCTGCACCATCTCACAACCTCCCTCCCTTTCTAGGGCCTCTCCATCTCCATTAATGGTGACCAACACAACACTGACATTTTGTACAAATGCACCGACTCCCACAGCTACCTGGATTTCACGTCCTCCCACCCTGCCTCCTGCAAGAATGCTAACCCCTATTCCGAATTCCTCCGCCTCCACCATATCTGCTCCCAGGAGGACTAGTTCCACCACAGAACACACCAGATGGCCTCCTTCTATAAAGACCACAATTTCCCCTCCCATGTGGTTGATGATGCCCTCTTGTACATCTCATCCACGTCCCGCACCTCCGCCCTCGAAGCCCACCCCTCCAACTGCAAAAAGCCCAGAACCGCCTTGGTCCTCACCTTCTACCCCACCAACCTCCATATACATTGCATCATCCCCCACTGACATTTCCGCCACCTACAAACAGACCCCACCACCAGAGATATATTTCTCTCCTCACCCCGATCTGCTTTCCGTAACAAACATTCCCTTTGCGACTATCTGGTCAGGTCCATGCCCCTTAACAACCCACCCTCCCCTCCTGGCACCTTCCGCTGCCACTGCAGGAACTGCAAAACCTGCGCCCACACTTCCCCCCAAAGGACCCTTCCACGTCCATCAAAGTTTCACCTGCACTTCCGCACATGTAATTTACTATATCCGTTGCTCCCGATGCAGTCTCCTCTACATTGGGGAAACTGGACCCCTACTCACACAGCTTCAAAGAATATCTCCAGGACATCTACACCAACCAACCCCACCGCCCTGTGGCCGAACATTTCAACTCCCCCTCCCACTCTGCCGTGGACATGCAGGTAGGTCCTGGGCCTCCTCCATCGTCATTGCCTTACCACCTGGAGGAAGAACACCTCATCTTCTGCCTTGGGACACTCCAACCCCAGGGCATCAATGTGGACTTCACCAGCTTCCTCATTTCGCCCCAACCCCACTGTACCCCAGTTCCAATCTTCCAGCTCAGCACCGTTCACCTGACCTGTCCCACCTGTCAATCTTCCTACCCACCTATCCGTCCCACCCTGCTCTCTGACCTAACATCTTCACCCTCACCTCCAACCACCTATTGCACTCTCAACTACATTCCCCCCAACTCCAGCCCTCTCCCATTTATCTCACCACCCCCGAGGTTCCCAGTCTCATTCTAAATGAGGGGCTTTTGCCCGAAATGTCAATTTTCCTGCTCCTCGGATGCTGCCTGACCTGCTGTGCTTTTCCAGCACCACACTCTTGACTCTGATCTCCAGCATCTGCAGTCCTCACTTTTGCCTAATAAATATTGGTTGGGCCAGCAAAATGCACATCCTGTAAATGAAAAATAACATGATACACAACTCATTCAAAGATCAGTTCATGGCAAGTAATTAACATGGGACAATTTGTCCACCATCTGCTTCACTGTATTTTAACTTAAAAGACATTTAAAAGTTTTGCTGCTCACTTTCCATTCGAAGTCATTCTGAAATCTATCATTAATACCTGGAGGCATCTCGGTTAGACTTCTTTAATCTTTCATAAGATATGAATGTCATTTGCTGTCCATTTACAATTGCCCCTCGGACTATGTGGAAGGGGCAATTAAAAGTCGACCACATTTCTGTGGGACTGGAGTCACACATAGGCCAGAGCAGTAAGGATAGCAGATGAATTCCCTCAAAGATATCAGTGGTTCTAGTGGGTTTTTACAATAATCAATCCTCGTTTTACAGTCATCATACTGAAACTAGCTTTCAGTTCATGTTCTATTAATTATACACAAAGCTCCACAAGCTATCAATTTTTCTAAATCTAATAGAATATGGGCATCATTGGCTGGGTCAAAATTTATTTACTCTCCCTAGCTGCCCTTGAATTGCTGCAGTTCATGTTCTGTCAGTAGCCTCACAATGCACTTAGGAAGGGAATTCCAGGATTTTGACCCAGCAACAGTGAAGGAATGGTGATATATTTCCAAGTCAAGATGATGAATGCCCTTGGAGGATAACTTGTAGGTGGTGAAATCTGTTGCCTTTGTCCTTCTAGATGGTCCTGGGTTTAGAAAGTGCTGTCCAAGGATCATTGGTGTATTTCTGCTCTGCACTTTGTAGATTCTATACACTGCAGCTGCTGAGTGTCAGTGGTGGAGGGAGACAAGACTTGTAGATGTGGTGCCAACAAAGCAGGTTCCTTTGTCCTGGATGGTGTCGAGCTTGTGAAGTGTTGTTGGAGCTGCACCCATCCAGGCAAGTGGGGAGTGTTCCATCACACTCCTAATTTGTGCCTTGTCGATGGTGGTCAGGCTTTGGGGAGTCAGAGGTGAGTTACTCACTGCAGTATTCCTAGACTCTGACCTTACTGCACTCTATTTATGAGGTAAGTCCAGTGGAGTTTCTGGTCAATAATAAGCCCCAGAATGTTGATAGTGAGGGATTCAGTGATGGCAACACCACTGGATATCAAGTAGCAGTGGTCAGATTGTCTCTTATTGGATCTCACTATTCTTTAAATTTGCTTGGGTTTCACACTAACCATAGTATAACTCCATTCCACAGTTAAGTCAGACTTAAACCCCCCTTAGTAATCTATTGGATGCCATAGATTTGTTCTTTGGCACCATAATCCGCCCTTTAAAGAATACATATTGTTTCCTAGAGACTTCTGTTTCAAATATTATAGAATCCCTATAGTCTGGAAAGAGGCCATTCTGCCTATCTAGAGCTGCAGCAACCCTCTGAAGACTATCAAACCCCATCCAAGACCCCATCCCCATAACCCTGCATTAACCATGGCCAATCCACCTAAAGTGCACATCTTTGGACTGTGGGAGGAAACCAGAGCACCCAGAAGAAGCCCACACAGACAAGGGCAGAACGTACAAACCCCACATAGACAGTCACCGAGGGTGGGATCAACCCCAGGTTCCTGATGTTGAGGCAGCAGTGCTAACCACCGAGCCACCATGCCATTGTTGAAGGGATTATTTATTCTGCATTGTGCAGTCATATTAATGAGAGGTTGATCTAAATAAGGCATTGCTGCCAACCCTCCACCCCTTGCCACTAGAACGTCACTATTTGCAAGCTCATATTCCTGATGAAGAGTTTATGCTCAAAATGTCGATTCGCCTGCTCCTCAGATGCTGCCTGACTGGCTGTGTTTTTCCAGCTCCACACTTTTTGACTCTGATCTCCAACATTTTCGGTCCTTACTTTCTCCCAAGTTCCCCTCCAAGCCTCACACTATCCTGACATGGAATTATACCACGACCCTTCAGTGCCACTTGGTCAAAGCTCTGGAACTCTCTCCTTCACAGCACTATGGGATGTGTCCATCAAATAGAGTGCATGTTTTCAAGAATTACACAACACCAGGTAATAGTCCACCAAGTTTAATTGGAAGCACTAGCTTTCGGAGCGCTGCTCCTTCATCAGGTGGTTGATGATCTGATGGAGGAGTGGCGCTCTGAAAGCTAGTGCTTCCAATTAAACCTGTTGGACTATAACCTGGTGTTATGTTAGTTTTAACTTTGTACACCCCAGTCCAACACCAGCATCTCCAAATCTTGGTTCAAGAAGGTAGTTCACCACCACTTTCACAAGGGCAGTTCGGGAGGGGCAATAAATGTTACCTTAGCCAGTGCAGCCCTCAACCCATGAATGAATTAAAATTTTAAAAATCCTAATACTCTACTTATTGCCATGATGCATTTCCAAAAATTATCCAGACCTATTTGGAACCAGGCAAATATTCCAGGCTTAATTGGGGCACAAGATGCAACACCTTCAAGCTGTGTTTTTCTAAATCCCATTCTGCAACCAAAATAAAATTGGGTACAATGAGATAGAGCTGAGCGAAGGGAGAATAACTTCACAAAACCCAAAATATTGGGGATGCTGGAAATAAGAAATAATGCATGTGAACCTTCATTCAGAATGAGATATCAAACTTAAAATGCTGCCGGATCTACTATGAATTTCACCAGCACTTTTGTTTTCACAAACTGCAGGTGGGTTGCAAATCTGAGAGATGGGGGCCCATGTCCGATCAAGAGTCAGTCTGAATGGAAGACAAGAGAGATGAAGAAGTAGTTTGCTTCTTAATAATAGGCAAAAGTGAGTACTAGGCAAAACGTGAGGACTGCAGATGCTGGAAACTAGAATCTAGATTAGTGTGGTGCTGGAAAAGCACAGCAGGTCAGGCAGCATCCGATTGGCAGGAAAATCGACGTTTTGGGCAAAAGTGCTTAATAGTCAAACCACTACAGCTTTCACCGTGTCTATTTTCTGATTAGTTATGTTCAGGCATAGATACATTGAAATGCACGTGACATAATCCTGCAAATGCAACAAATGCATTAAGCCTTTGTAGATGACCCACTGTGAACAGAGAATTGGCCTTCTCTCCCTTCTCACAGTTGGGACATTTGTAACCCTTTTGCAAACCAAGTTCTCTTTGTTTTTGGGCCTCACCCCAGCATCTCCAAAACCTGTGCGGGTGGTCTCAGTCTCTGCCAACCTTGCAGCTTACATCACGTACAATTCAATTTGTCCAACATTTTCCCATAATGGAGCAAAATAAAGAGCAGGAGAACAGAAAGAAATCTTTGTTTTGTTTCCTGTTCCCAGTGTTTTGTTTTGATTATTCTATTGCCAGGTGAACTTCAGTCACAAGAGAAGCCTGTCTGTGAAAGATGTTCGCATTCCAGTTAGTGATTTAATTATTTGCTCTTACCACAAGCACACAATCATAAACTATCAATGCAATTATCTCCTGCTGTAGACTCGGGGTCATAGCACAAAACAGTAATAAAGTATATTTGCACAACCTGAGTGACACATTTCCTGAATATGCAAGGATTAGGCCTTATTATTGTGGACTGTGATGTATACGGTTTTGATTTTACTTAATTCAAGTGGAACTCACAGTACTGCTTGAGTAGATTTAACCACAGGTTTGATTGACCTGGGAAAGTGAAACAATTATAGGACAAGAGTTAAGTTGTTACCTATGTCTAGAGAGAAGAGTTTGCAGAAAAGTGAAGCTTAACTCGAGAACATGCATGCTTCGTGATGCCATACATTTCATGACACCATTTCAGAATATGTTGTGACCTGTGGGATATGATGCTTATAATCAAAGCATTTATTCCACAGTGTCAGCAACTTGCTTCACGTGTGGCCACATATTACTGTGTGATCATGATTCATTTGTCGAGTTAATCATGGATTTGAGCTGCATACGTTCTTAACGATTGGAAAGCCAAATGAGATTTTTAGCTTAAAGAAAAATACATCAGGCTCAGCCCTCATCCAGATCACCTTTCATGACTGCAAGTGGCCGACTGCAGTCTTTTCTGAAACAAATTCCTGTATTCTCCTCTGCGTCCCCTTCAGTGGTGTGCCTTTGGGGTGTTCTACTTTCTTCTCCATTGCCATTATCATTATTCTCTCAAAGCCAAGTAGTATTGCTGGTGTAATGCAAAGATACAGTACAATCAATGTGCCTCAGTAAGAGCAGGTTGCAATTTCAGGGAATGGGACTTGTCACCTGACCCTAGTCTAACCTCAGCTTTGATTCTGAAGAGGTGGACAAAGAAAGAGGTCTGTGTTTTACCTTGTTCTCAGTGCTTTGTTTTGAGTATCCTGTTGCCAGGTGAGTTTAAGTCACACTTGAGCCTTGCCAGCTAATGAGGTTATAATTCCACTGACTGATTTAATTATTGCCTATTACTACAAACACACAATTGTAAATCACAAATGCAATTATCTGGCTTTATGGATTTACGGTATTCCTACAAAGACTTATAAAGCATGTTGGTAAAGCTCAAGAGAAACATTTTGACAACAGTTACTCAATTGTACAGATAACGTAGAAAAAAGGCAGAAATGAATGCAAAAGTAGCTTTGCCAGAAGACTCCAGGATTGAGAACAGTTTGCTTTTGACTGAAATATTACCCCATCTTTCTCTTTCAGACTCTGACTAAGCGTCCATTTCAGATTCGCTATTTTCACTTCAGATTTACAGTATTCAGAGCTTTGACATTCTCTCTTTACATTGCTCTATAAAATTGTACATCAAGTCATGTGCAACACACTGCTTTGTACAATCTTGTATGAATACATCTAATTGAAATATGAAAACTTCTGACAGGGCTGGACTGATAGTATGCAGGGATGACAGATAAGGGGGACTGGGGTCCAGAACCACAGGTCACAGCCTCAGGGTGCAGAGTACACCTTTTAGGACTGAGATGACAAGAAGGCGAAATCAATGAATATATTTAAGAAAACGATAGATTTCCAGAGGCTAAAACTATCGGGGAGTATGGGGAGACAGCAGAAATGTGGCATTGAGAAAGAGAATCATCCATGATCACGTTGAATGATGGACCAAGCCTAATAGGCTGAATGGTCTTCACCTGTTCCTATTTTCTAAGTTTCCACACCACTACTGACATCTGAGAATTCACACCTTGCTTGCCTTGCTCTGACTAATTCCCAAAACTATTTGCAGGAAGTAGTGTTCTAAGGCTGCACATTCTTGTTTCTCTCGGTGCACGGCAGTTTTTAAAGCATTGTTTGCGTCCCTCCTAAAGTGTCTCAACTTGGTTTCCTGTGCCCCTGTCTCAGTGGTGCACGAATGCCAGCTGCCATTGTTACCTTTCAGTGAAAGTGTTTTCCACAGTGAGTTACTAAAAGCCATGGCACGCATGTATGCACTATCATGGCTGGGTCATTCTGTGGTTACTTTGCTCAATCGCTTGCTGCCAACTCAAATAAGAAGTGTGGCAGAGTGCCCTGGTAAAATTTCCAGCTGCCTTACACTCCTATCGAAATACAAGTTTTATTTAAATTATAACTTGAACTTAGATGATATTTGCACATAGCTCTGTGGGAAATTTTGCGGAGAGTTTCCCCAACTCATTTTGATTCCAGACAGGATATTACACCCCCCCCCAAAGGTTGTGCTCCCGGATAAGGAGGGATAAACTGGTTTCCCTTCCTTACACATACCCCCCTCTCTTGCTTAGTTTCGACAAGATACCTTTTCCCAGGTCAAATGTATTTCTGATTGAAAAGGCATCAATTTAACCAGAGTTTTCTTGAGTTAAAGAAAGACCAAGATTATGAGCTATTAAAATAAAATAAAAGATAACAAAGCATGTACACACAGATTAGAAATGGGAGATGAGTTCAAAAAGTAAATAAATAGTGTTGGTCTTTGACTTGTCCATGATGAATAGATTGCAAAAAGGTTGCGGCTGCTAAGATAATTGATTTTAGTAGTGCTGACTTTGAAAGTTGTGCAGTTGTTTAGAGATTCTAGGTTCGGCAGTTAGCTTAAAGAAATTGTCTCAGTTTCCTTCAACCATGTCTTGTGCCCTGCTTTCAAACATTTCTCAATATCTTTTTTGCCTGCACACACATGGGAGTCTAGTGGAAGGTCTGAGCAGTGACCCCTCGCAGCATGCCTAAGCACAATGTAACTTGAATCACAAGTTAGCACACTGGCATGCTGGCTTGCCGATTCTCCAGCACATGTGTGCACGGAGGCCAAGGGTTGTAGCTGATTTTCAAACCCCTTTTCTTGTGTATTCCTGGAAGAACAAAACACTAACATGTCATTCACCCAGTCTGACTTTCTCTCGGCATAACGGTTAGGGACACAATCCACAGGAAATCACTGTTTAATTTTTTTTAATGACATCTCTGCCTTTGAAGCGTTGCTGTTTGAAGTTCCTTTGCCACTCTTCAGCTCTCCATTTCAAGTTTCCAAGAATTTCCATGAATCTTCCTAGGAATTTCAGATAGCGGTCTGAAATTTTTCGGTTTATATGCCTTGAAAAAAAAAAGTTGTACTTAAAAGCTCAGTATGTCAATGTAAAGATAATTTTGGTATATGATTTTCATCATGACTATATACACACATTAAGGTCACAGGGGTTATACTAAGTACCAGCAAAGTACTCTATTTGCTAAAAGAGGATACTCATGGTGTACAGATAGAATATTTCCATATGAAACGTTTTGATGCAATTACTTGCTACATGATGACATTCCTGATGAAGGGCTTATACCCAAAATATCAATTCTCCTGCTCCTTGGATGTTGCCTGACCTGTTGTGCTTAGCCAGTGCCACATTTTTCGAATCTGATCTCACTTTCCCCTTTGCTACATAATGAGACCACTTGAAACTTGGATGATGTGCTTTGTAGTTTTCCATACATTAATCTGTATAATATATATTGCAGACAGTCAAGGTCTCCTGTGACAGATGTCTTCAAGTTTAATAATAACAATAATTATTTACCTGGCTATAATCAGGGTTTAATGTTGATATTGCACATTACACACAGATAGCTGGTAAGCTAAAAATCTCACAACACCAGGTTGTAGTCAAACAGGTTTATTTGAAAGCACTAGCTTTCAGAGTGCTGCTCCTTCATCAGGTGGTTGTGGAGTATAAGATCGTAGGAAACAGAATTTATAGCAAAGGTTTACAGTGAGATTTTTTCTTAAAGTTACATTCTCAAGTGAACTCTAAAAATAGGTGCTATGTTGGCTCAGATAATGCATTGAAGGTACGAGGTGCCCTGCGTGAGGCTGTCTGTGCCCCAATGTTCAGACGAATTTTATTTCTATAAACAGATTTACAGAACCTTAAATGGATTCATTCAGTTTTTGAGCAAAGTAAAATGTAATTCTGCAAGTACAAATTCACCCCCCAAACATATTTGTTTGTGTGTGTGTGCATGTGGGTGTGTGTGTGGAGTGAGGGGGGATATGAGTGTCTGTCAGAGAATGTGTGTATGTGTATGTGCGTGAGTTGGAGTGTAAGGGGGTATAAGTCTGTGAGAGGGGGCATGTGTGGATGTGAGTGTGGGTGTGTTTGTGTGAGCGTATGAGAGAGAGCTTGTGTATGAGAGAGGGTGTGCACAGTGGCTCAGTGGTTAGCACTGTTGCCAGACAGCACCAGGGACCTGGGGTGACTGTGTGGAGTTTGCACATTCTCCCCGTGTCTGCATGGGTTTTCTCCAGGTTCTCTGGTTTCCTCCCACAGTCCAAAGGTGTGCAGGTTGGGTGAATTGGCCAAGCTAAATTGCCCATAGTGTTAGGTGTATTAGTCAGAGGGAAATAGGTCTGGGTAGGTTATTCTTCAGAGGGCCGGTGTGGAGTTGCTGGGCCAAATGGCCTGTTTCCACACGTAGGGAATCTAATCTAATAAAAAGAGTGTATGTGTAGTGCAGCAGGGTCACCTGTAGTGTGACATGAACCCAAGGTCCTGATTGAGGCCATCCCCATGGGTACCGAACTTAGCTGTCAGCTTCTGCTTGGCCACCATGCGTTGTTGCCTGTCCCAAAGTCCACCTTGGAGGGTGCTCACCTAAAAGTCTAAAGTCAAATGTCCTGGACTGCTGAAGTGTTCTCCAACTGGGAGGGGACACTCCTGGCTGGTGATTGATGTGCGGTTTCCATTCATGTCCCAGCACAGCAACCAAAGTCACACTCCACCCTCAGTTCCAGGGCTTGGGCACAGTCAGTTGGCTTGGGGCACTCAAGGTCAAATGGTTCATATATCTACAGTCCAGGCAATGAGCCACAGTTGTCCATGTGCTTACAATGCAACCAGCCCAGGGAACACAGTCAGGGACCTGTCACAATATCAGTCAGAGATCTGGTCAGAGGCTTCCTGGCTAAGTCACTCAAGTGTGTGTGAGTTATCATCAGTCCAGTGTATTCATCCACAAAAAGTCTAAGGAATTTATTAGGGACCCCTGATGTTGGACAGAGGCTGGGGATCATAATTTTATGGATTGGAAACAGTATGCTAGGATGCAGAGGGGTTACAATACTAAAAGGGGCCAATTCAATACAGGATGTGGCGAGATAATAGAGTATAGGAGGGAAAGGGGTCATGCAGGAGTAGGAAAACATTGAAGGTAACCAACCATGGCTTCAATGGAGAGACAATGTGCCAGCAGAACTGGTGTGCTTCCTCAGGTATCAATGGATGGTTGTGTAAAGTGGGCAGATAAAGAATCAGATTTTTGGGTTGAGGAGGGGTTTAGGGGGATGTGCAAAGCCTATTAGGTTAATGAGGTGACCTATCAGGAAGGAGATGTTTATATTGAGGGGTTCACCAAGGTGGAGAAGGAGAAACTGAGACTCACTACTGGATGAGTGACCTGCTATTGTCTTCCATTGATCTGTAAGTAAGAACCTCAGATGAGGAGTAAACGTTTCGACCTGTGAAGGAGGGAGTTTCAAATTTCAGCAAAAGGTACCAACATTACAGACACCCACACGTTGAAGTTGAATCACACCAGACAGCATTGCATGCTTTGGAAACCTTAGGCATTAACCTACTATGTACAGTTGAAATCCTTGCCCCAGGCACTCCTGACCCTATGTTGAACGATAATAACTGAATCCCACTGATGCCTGTGACCTATTAGTAATGTTGGTCTACCTAGATATTGGAGCCCAGTTGCCAATGTAATAGGCTTCTGTGATTCAACTGCATAGCACTGGACCTGCTCACTTTACACCTTGGACCACGGAACCTCATGCAGTATGAAGGATGGGTAGCCTCTGCATTTTCAATGCTGCATGAATGGATCAGCAGAGACCTCTCTCACACACACACACACACACACACATGCACACATGCACATGCACATGAGCACACACGTGCACACATGCACATGCGCACAGATGAGGTGAATGTATAGTCACTGATTTTCAGTGACATGCCACCCGTTCTAGTCATGTGTCCTCAGAAGTTCTTCTTCTTCTTTATTTCCCTCATTATGTCTCAGTGTAATCCTGGGTTCTGTAGCAGGTTGAAGAGAGCTTGCCAAAAAATGGAGCTTGCTGGCCTCGGAGGTTTTGGTGGATAACCCTGGGAGGTGGGGAATTGAGGGGGCGTGGACTGATTGCATCCTGCCCAGAGGTAGTGCACCCTCCTGGCTTGACCTCCGAAAGAATATACGAACTAGGAGTAGGACAGACATTTCAGCCCCTTGAGCCTGCTCTGCCAATGGACATGAACTTGGCTGAACTCATCTCAGCCTCAACTCCACTTTTCTGCCTTTAACCCATAACTAATTAAAAATCAGTCTCTCTCTTTTTAGAATCCCTGCAGTGTGGAAACAGGCCATTCAACCCAACAAGTCTACACCAACACTTGGAAGACCATCCCACTCAGACCCATACCCTACCCTATTCATGTAAAACTACCTTTGCCATGGTTACCGCACCTAACCTACAAGTCCCTGAACACTATGGGTAATTTAGCATGGTCTATTCGTTTAACCTGAACATCTTTGGATTGTGGAAGGAAACCGGAGCACCTGGTAGAAACCCATGAAGACACAGAGAGAACATTCAAACTCCATACAGACGGTCACCCGAGGATAGAATCGAACCTGCGTCCCTGACATTGTGAGGCAGCAGCACTGCCCATAAAACTATTTAAGACATAAGAGCAGAAATTAGGCCATTCAGCCCATCAAGTCTGCTCTACCATTCAATCATGGCTGGTAAGTTTCTCAATCATATTCTCCTACTTTCTCCCAGAAATAGATAGGTAA
Source organism: Chiloscyllium punctatum (assembly GCF_047496795.1). Lineage (NCBI taxonomy): Eukaryota > Metazoa > Chordata > Chondrichthyes > Orectolobiformes > Hemiscylliidae > Chiloscyllium > Chiloscyllium punctatum. The sequence goes on along the minus strand of NC_092740.1, from coordinate 25,156,548 downwards.
TCAAGAACCTATCTATCTCTGTCTTAAATATACAACTCTGTGGCAATGAATTCCATAGATTCCCACTCTCTGGCTGAAGAAGTTTCTCATATTCTCTGTTCTAAATGGTCTTCCCTTTACTCTAAGGCTGTGCTCTTGGGTCCTAGTCTCTCCTACTAATGGAAACATTTTCCCAACATTCACTCTATTCAAGACATTCAGTATTCTGTAAGTTTTAATTTTAATCCACCTTCATCCTTCTAAACTCCATTGAGTATCGATCCAGAGTTCTTAAATGCCCCTCATATGTTAAGCCTTTCATTTCTGAGATAATTCTCATGGACTTCCTCTGGACCCATTCTATGGCCAATACGTCCTTCCTGAGGTATGGGGTCCAAAAGTGCTCACAGTACTCTAAATATGGTCTGACCAGAGCTTTATAAAGCCTCTGAAGGACATCTCTGCTTTCACATTCCATTCCTCTTGCCAACATTGTATTTGTCTTCCTAACTACCCACTCAACCTGCAAGTTTACTTGAAGAGAATCCTGCACTCGGACTCCTAAGTCCCTTCGTACTTCAAATTTCTGGATTTTCTCCCTATTTAGAAAATTGTCTATGTCTCTATTCTTCTTACCAAAGTGCATGGCACTGTTGTATTCCATCTGCCACGTCTTTGCCCATTCTCCTAAGCTGTTGAAATCCTTCTGCAGCCTCCCTGTCTCCTCAATACTACCTGTACCTCCACCCATTTTTGTATCAAATATTGAGCCACAGTGGCACCTCCTTGAATGTATTCAGGGTCCCCGGGTCCACTGTAGTCAGGTGGAGTGAACTCCACTGATCCATGAACCTTTCAGAGAAGGAATTCCTCCACATCTCTGTTTTAAATCTCTTGTCTTTTCATCTAAAACTATGACATCTTGTTCTAAGCTGCCCCACAGGCAGCAAACATCCTTTCTATATCTACTTTGTCAGTCCCCTTTAGCATCTTATATGCTTCAATTAAATCTCTCAGTGTTCTAAATTCTGCAGAGTATAGGTCTAAACTGCTCAAGCCTTTATCTCTGGAATTAATCCAGCGAAACGTTTCTGAACTGTCTCCAATACAATTGTATCCTTTGTCAAGAAAGGGGACCAAAACTATATGCTGTACTCCAGATGCAGTTTCACCAATGCCTTGTACAATTGCAATAATCCTTCCCTAGTTTTATACTCCATTTCTTTAGCAATAAATACCAAAATTTCATTTGCTCTCTTTTTTTACCTGTTGTACCGGTTAGCTTTCTGTAATTCCCTCTCCCTCTCCCACTGCAACTCCCAGGTCATTTCCTCTGCCCTGAAGCTCTTCAACCATGTTGTGAAACAAACTCGCTACCACAGTCACATTCGCTTCCTCAGTGCCTGTCTCCGTAGCCAACTCATCCCAAATGGACTCCGGGCCACCTTTAAACCAGCAGAGTTCGGACTCGAACAGGACAAACAGTACAGACTACAGATTCAAAAACACCAGCAACAGTTCTCCTTCAAGATCCTCCACTCCACGCTCGCAGCAATGGTTCACTATGCCTTTTATGGAGAGAAATCAAAGATCTTTCCTTGTTCTGGCCTACATGTGACTCAGACCCACAACAATGGAATTGGTTCTAAATTGGCCTGTGGGAAATTATGGAAGAATAATAAATGCTGGCCTACTAGCAATGCCCTTATCCCGTGAACGAATAAAAAAGTAAATGCATCTTGATTGCTGGGATATTGAGTTTTCAGCATCTGCACAGGAGCACCTTTGCTCCTCACTGATAAATACCAAGATCCTCTGCTCATAAGATTCAGCAGCCAGCCGCCCTTTCTCCCCCTATTAAGAGCCGTTTTCTTCTGGATTGAGAGAAGGAGAGGTATTGAATGATTGAAAGTGGATGGCGCAGCTGGTGATGCTGGTGTAAGTGTGGAATGATGGTCAAGTGTCCCGAGTGAGTGAGAAGACAGTGGCGGGGGCAAGCAGCATTTGTAGTGCAGGGGGTTTTGTGGTGCTAAGTGCAAGTGAGGGAAGATGTTGCAGGCAATAGTTGTAGAGCATATGCCTTGGTTAGAGGTGGGTGCAATCGTCGAGCTGGAGAGAAGATAGATCTGAAAAAGAGTTGTACCAGACTTGAAACATGAACTCTATTTCTCTTTCCACAGATGCTGCAAGACCTGTTGAATTCCTCCAGCAGTCTCAGTGTTTGACTCAGATATCCAGCATCTGCAGTGTTGTGCTTTCATTCACTAGAAGGTGCTGCTGGCTTGCTGCAGTTGCTTCAAACTTGCATCCTTCTCCAATACAGCATCCACCATTTATATTTTGGCTTTATCCAGAAGGGCTTTGCTGAAGGATTTGCTGAACATTCAGACAGCGGCCAGTCCCATAAGTCTCTCAGCTATGTTAGTATTGGTGAAAGCACACTCTTTAGCAGTGTGGCGACCTCCATATGGATCGGTTTGATTGCTATGCCTGCCATTGGCAATATGACATAAACTCCTATCTGTGTACATAGCAGTTTTCATAGGGAAATTGTAAAGATGCTGTTTCCAATTGTTTCAGAAGTCAGAGCTAGGGGCCACAACTATAAGATAGTGGTTAATAGAGAATTCAGGAGTGTTGTATGAGCTATCTATAGCACTGTTCATCATGTTATAATGTCTCTCTGTATTATTGCTCGTGAAAAAGGTAGATTTTACTCTCACCATCTTCCTTCAGGGTATGGATCTACAATTCCTACTTGATCTAGTCTAAAGGGAACCACATAGACATGAGGGAGGAGCTAGCCAGAAGTGGCACAGTGGCTCAGTGGTTAGCACTGCTGCCTCACAGCACCAGGGACCCAGGTTCGATTCCAGCCTCGGGCGACTGTCTGTGTGGAGTTTCAACATTCTCCCCATGCATGGGTTTCCTCCCACAATCCAAAGATGTGCAGGTTAGGTGAATTGGCGATGCTTAATTGCCCATAGTACTCATGGATGAGTAGGTTAGGTGCATTAGTCAGAGGTGAATACAAGGTAGTGGAATGAGTCTCGGTGGGTTATTCTTTGGAGGGTCAGGGTGGACTTGTTAGGCTGAAGGTCCTGTTTCCACACTGTAAGGACTCGAATACTATGAATTGGAAGAGGAGAGTGTGTGGTGCTGGAAAAGCACAGCAGGTCAGGCAACATCGATTCTCCTGCTCCTCGGATGCTGTCTGACCTGCTGTGCTTTTCCAGCACCACACTCTCGACTCTAACCTCCAGCATCTGCAGACCTCACTTTCGCTGAAGTGGAACAGGATCCTGGCGGGGAAGATGGTTGAGCAGCAGTGGCAGGGGTTTCTGGGGGTAATTCAGGAGACACAGCAGAAATTAATCACAAGGAAGAAGAGATATATTAATGGGAAGATGGGGCAACTGTGGCTGACAGGAGAAGTCAGGGATAGCAAAAAAGTCATAGGAAAAAATGTACAATATGGCGATGATTAATGGGAAGGCTTGAAAAGCCAACAGGGGATAACTTTTTAAAAACTGCGGTAAAGTGGAGAAGATGAAATGTGAGAGTGAACCAGCTAGTAATATAAAATAAGATTGCAAGAATTTTTTTTAGATATCTAAAAGGTAAGAGAGAAGCAAGAGCAGGCATTAGACCACTGGAAAGTGAGGCTGGAGAAATTGTAATGGTGATCAAAGAAATGGCAGAGGAACTGAATATGCACTTTGTATTAGTTTTCACAGGGGAAGACACCAGCAGCATACCAGAACTTCCACAGAGTCACAAGGCAGAGGTGAGTGCAGTGGCCACCTCTAAGGAGAATGTGCTAGGGGAGCTGAAAAGTCTGAAGATGGATAAATCACCCAGACCAGCTGGACTGCACACCAGGATTCTGAAGAAGATTGCTGAGGCGATTGAAGAGGCTTTGACGGCAATCTTTCAGGAATCATTGGAGTCAGGGAGAGTGCCCAAGGACTGGAAAATGGTTAATGTGATACCCCTGTTTAAGAAAACAGGAAGGCAGAAGAGAGGAAACTCCAAGCCAGTTAGCCTTACCTCATTTATTCGTAAGATTTAAAGTCTATTATCAAAGATGAGATTAGTGAGTACTTAGAAGTGGATGGTAAAATAGGGCTGAGTCAGCACAGCTTCATCAGGGGACGTCATATCCAATAAATCTGTTGGAATTCTTTGAGGAGGTAACAAGCAAGTCAGACAAAGGAGAGCCAACAGGTGTGATCTATTTGGATTTTCAGAAGGCCTTTGACAAGGTGCCACACAGGAGGTGATCAAGTAAGAAAAGAGCTCATGGTGCTCGGGGCAAGGTACTGGTATAGATAGAGGATTGTCTGAATGACACAAAGCAGAGAGTAGGGATAAAGAGTTCTTTTTCAGGATGGCAGTCAGTGATTTGTGGAATTCCTCAGGGGTCAATTTTGGGACCAAAACTATTCATGTTATACACTAATAATCTGAATGAAGGAATTGAAGGCATTGTTGCTAAGTTTACAGATGACACAAGCATAGATGAAGGGACAGATTATGTTGAGGAAGCCAGGAGGCTGCAGAAGGACTTGAACAGGCTAGACGAGTGGGCAAAGAAGCAATAGATGGAATACAACATGGCAAAGTGTGAGTTTACACAGTTTGGTAGAAAGAAAACAGGTGTAAACTATTTTATAAATGGGGAAAACCTTCAGAAACACAAAATGACTTGGTAGTCCAAGTTCAGTTGGCAGTTAAAAAGATGAATGCAATGTTATCATTCCTTTCAAGAGAGCTAGAAAATACAAGAGCAGAGATATATGATTGAAGCTGAATAAGGTTCTGGACAGATTGCATTTGAAATATTGTGAGTCATTTTGGGCCCCATATTGAAAGAAGGATGTGCGGGCCTTGGAGGAGGTTTACAAGAATGAGCCTGGGGGTGAAGGGATTGTCATATGAGGAGCAGTTGAGGACTCTGGGTCTGTACCTGATGGAGTTTAGAAGGATGAAGGGGGATCTCATTTTAAACTTGCAGAATACTGTGTGGTCTGATTAGAGTGGATGTGGAGAAGATGTTTACACTAGGAGAGACTAGAGGCTGAGGAACAGCCTCAGAATGAAAGGACAACTCTTTAGAACTATGATGGAAAGGAATTTCTTCAGCCAAAGAATGGTTAATCTGTGGAATTCATGTCACAGAAGACTGTTGAGGCCAAATCATTGAGTGTTCTTAAGACAGAGATAGATGGGTTCTTCATTATGAGGGAATCAGGATTACAGGGAGAAGGCAGGAGAATGGGATGGCACTGTGGTTCAGTGGTGAGCACTGCTGCCTGATAGTGCCAGGGTTCGATTCCACCGTTAGTCGACTGTGTAGAGTTTGCACATTGTGTCTGTGTCACAAGTCTCCTGAAGTCTCCTATTAGCATCCTCAATGTTTCCAGCATGGCCAAACAGTGTAACGTTAAAATTAGCTAAGGCCAGGTTATTGATATGTATCAAGAGGGACAGCATCCTAATACTGACACTCAGAGGACACTACTGATCAGAGTCCTCCAGTCTGAAATTCTCCATTTCTCAGTTTCAGTCCCACAGCCAATGTCATATCCACATAATCCCACCAGCTGTAATTTTGCTAACAAGTCTACGGTATTACACTTTGTTTAACACAAGTCTTGTGTTTTGTCAAGCGCTTCTTGCAAGTCGATAACACATCAACTTTGTAAACCTCATCAACCACCTCTGTTCCTGCATCAAAGCCACTTATTGGATTCCGTGCACGGTTTACAAAATGCAAATTGGGCCAGTTAAAATTAATGGGATTTATTGGGGGTGGGGGGGAGGGGTGATGGATTGCAAAACACTCTGTCACCTTCAGAAAACTGTCCATATGGCTTTCAACCTAAAGAATTAATAAACTGCTCGTAGTGTGTGACTGTCATTCCTCAGGATTATCTCCTTCCTTGTGTGAGTGAGTTCATCATTTATGAAGAGTCAAGTAACAAGGTCAGATTTGGAAGATTGTGTTTCGTTTGCTGCAATATATGACATGGCTTTCTAAAGCTGTGGAAAAGAATAAGCTGTTAAGAACTTTTCAATGATCTTAATACCTGAGTGAATGGTAATTGATACTGTGAGAAAGGGGAGCGGGTGCAGTGAGCTTAATGTCAATTCATGAATAGTTGGATCCATTCCCTGACAGATTAATGTTAATTCACCCCTTGAGAAAGAAGATACTGATTAAAAATGTGATAAATTATGTTGTGTCTGGAGGAGCTCCATGAAACTATCAAACAAATCTTTAAGCGCTCTGTTTGAACCATGATTTGTACTGGATTCTCTGAGGAACTTGTTTCCGTCACAACTTATTTTGTAGACAATTGCATCCATCAGACTGTTCCAAGAGTTGGCTCCAAGTGAACCCGATTTGAAAGAAGCAGTCTGTGAGGAATGTGCTACCGAAGTAATGTTTCATCCTTGTAGGGCATGCTATAAAGAGACTGTGCAAATTTATCACACAAAACTGCTGACAGATTCAAGTATCAGTGACTGCTGAGATTCAGATCACCAATTATGGCAGCATGAAGCAAGCATTGCAGCTCTGTCTTGATAGTTCTGCATTTCCTTTTGCTTTAATTACTGTGAGGTACACTTGGCAGCAGCCATTATCTCCCTGGCTTTATCAGAGAGTGACCCTTAGCAGTCAGACAAAAACAATGAAGGTGAATGAGGTTAAAAATCACACAACACCAGGTTATAGTCCAACAGGTTTAGTTGGAAGCACTAGCTTTCGGAGTGCCGCTCCTTCATCAGGTGGTTGTCACCCCAGTCCAACACCGGCATCTCCAAATCAAGATGAATGAGAATCACCAAATTAGGTCTTTGCTAGGCTGAAGAGGTTCAGTCTACAAGATTAGATTAGATTCCCTACAGTGTGGAAACAGGCCCTTCGGCCCAACAAGTCCACACCAACCCTCTGAAGAGTAACCCACCCAGACCCATTTCCCTCTGACTAATGCACCTAACACTATGGGATAATTTAGCATGGCCAATTCACCTGACCTGCACATCTTTAGACTGTGGAAGGAAACTGGAGCACCCAGAGGAAATTCACACAGACACAGGGAGAATGTGCAAACTCCACACAGACATAACCTGAGGCTGGAATTGAACCTGGGACCCTGGTGCTGTGAGGCAGCAGTGCTAACCACTGAGCCACTGTGCCACCCAAGATGAGGGAATAAAAGCAATCCCAACTTGCGAACTATTATAAAACAACACAGGCTACTGCGGTAGATTCAATTATGTCTTTGAAAAAGCAATTGAAGCATCTGAAAAGAGACACATTGAAGGGTAGAAGAGTGGGGCTGCTGTACTTACCTGTCTGCATTTGATTCTATGCATCTGCAACTATCAATGTGCACTGTGCTTAATTGGTTTAGTCTGGGTGAGGATTCAGAGAAAAGTGAACAAAGCTCTACAAAGATCTGGAAGCTCGAGCTGAAGCATGGGATAGATATTTTAAAGCACTGTCAATAAAATCTGTTATATAGAAATTTGTATCTTTTCTGTTCTATTGAGTGCTATTAGAACAAAAACAACTGATGCTGGGAGGATCTAATCAGTGTGGCATATGTTCACTAAGTAGTTGTTCTGTGCTAAGTCCATGTAACTAACAGAAATGTGTACTTACTCTTAAGTCAAATCTGACATCTCAGAAGAGACGATCATGGGTAATGTAACTGGTTATTAAGTACACTGAGATAAACCTATTCTCTTTGTCAAAATTGGACCTATCTTCTGCAAAGATTTAGTGTCAGCATCGATCTCCACTTGGTATCAATAACTTAGATTAATAACAATAAGAAAGATCACTGACAGTGAATCTAAGAGCTTGGAGGATATATTGGGGCTGCACCAGACTTTGGTTAGGCTACAGCTGGAGTACGGTCTGCTGTTCTGGTCACCAAATGTTAGGGAGGAGGGAATTGGACTGAAGGGGGTACAAAAGCGATTGACCTGGGATGTTGCCTGGAATTTAAAAAAAACCTTTTGGGTTGTGAAGAGAGACTGGTAAGCTCAGGTTGTTTTCTTTAGGGCAGAGAGGTCTGAGAGGGAACCTGATTGAACTGTATAAGGTTATGAGACACAGGGACAGGGTGGATAAAAAAACAGTTCTTCCCCTTAGTGGATGGGTCATCTACAAGGGGGCATAATGTTAGGTGAAAGGCCAAAGCTTTAGAGGGGATTTAAGGCAAAATATTCTCACCCAGAAGTTAGTGGGAGTCTGGAATGCACTGCCTGGTAGGGTAGTTGAAGTGGAAAACCGTACAACTTGTAAAAAGTACTTGGATGAGTACTTGAAATGTCATAACATTCAAGGTTATGTGTCAAGTGCTCAAAACAATGTAGATTAAGCATAGTTTTTTGTTAGTGCAGATTTAAATGGACGAAGGGTTTCTTCAGTACTATAAAGTTCTCTGATTCTGTACCCAAAGCATCTCAGATAGTTCTATAGGACATGACCACACCGTATACCATGCTGACATTGGGGAAGATTTGGCCCTTTATACCAATATCTGCACAGATCCAACATATAAATCATATAGCAAGGACTAACTAAACTGCTATAGCAAGGGTTCAGCAGGCCAACTGTGCTGTACCCATTCCATAATTCAGTCCTTTCAGAATCTCCAGACTCGACATCAGAGTGAATATAATTCTAGCTAATCCAGCCTCTCTTCGTACATTAGCCCTGCCATCATGGGAATCAGTCTGATATACCTTTGTTGCACATCATCCATAGGCAGAACATCCTTCCTCAGATAAGGAGATCAAAACTGCACACAATATGCTAAGTGTTGCCATTGTCTATCTTCCATCATCTCTTTAACTAACCTCGCCCAATCTATCATAGCTGGCTCTCAACTCATACCATGATAATTTCTTCTGTTTAGTTTTACGACCCTGGTCTCAGAATTAACTATGTCATTTTATATTTTAAAGAAGAATTCTATGGCATTATGATCACTCTTCCCTAAGGGGTCTCACAGCTAGACATCCAATTATCTCTCATATTTCTTTCTCAATACTGTGTCTAGGATGGTCTGTCCACTGGTTGGTTCCTGTTAATCCAAAAAAAAAATCTCATACACACTTCAGGAATTCCTCCCCTATAGTATTGTTACTGATCTGACTTACCAATATAAATGCAGACTAAAGTTACCCATAATTGCAGTTGTACCTTTATTGCTTACACTTTAATTTTCTGTTTAATGCCTTCCCCACCATTACCACTACATTTGGGGGACGATATACATACCCCACTAATGTTTTCGGTTCCGTTGTATTTCTCAGCTCGAGCTATACAGAACCAATTTCACCAGAGATAATATTCTTCCCCGCTATTGTGTTAATGTCCTCTTGAATTGGCGATGCCATCTTACCTCTCTTTTCTCTTTGTTTGTCCTTTCTAAAAATTGAATGCCCCTCAGTTCTCATTCCTGGTCATCCTATAGCATCATCTCTATAATCCCAGTTATACTGTATCAGTTCATATCTGTTTTCACTTTATGGTAAATGCTCTGTGTATTGAGAAAACAGGCTTTTTTTTTATTGCTGTTCACATTATTTTGCCAAGTGGCCTGAACTCCCTGCCGATGACTTTTCTTATTTCTGATTTTGCCTTTGTTTCTTTCTCTACTGTCTCCAGTTTTAGGTTCAGATCCCCCTCCCAAAGAATGGAAAGAGGCCACTCAGCCCATTGAGTCTGTACTGACCCTCCAAAAGCTTCCCACCATCACCATCCCCCCTCCCCCCGCCCACCCCCCCACCCTGTCCCAGTAACCTTGCTAAACCATACCTGTTGAGAGATGTTATTATATACCTCTGGAGCAGGTGGGACCCGAGCACAGTTACTCCTGTCACTGAAGTATTGATACTACCACTGCATGACAAAAGCCCTCCAGCAATCCTTAGATAGCTAGGAAGTCAACTGCTTGGAAGGCAGCTGTGCTCACCACAGAACCATTGAAATGATACAGCACAGAAAGGGGCCATTTGGTCCATCTTGTCCATGCTGAACACTATACTACCATGGCAGCAATCTGAGAAAGTGTAATCACACACAACCGATCGACTTCCCCAGCACCAAGTCACCGTGACTTTGTTCTTGTTTTTAACTATTAACTACCACGAATAGCAATCTTGAGATTGCTACTTTGCTGGCTTGATTTATCTGGGTCAGAATAGTCTACAATGACATATAGAAGTAATTCAGGTATAGATGGTGAGCTTTTGTTTTCTTTGCTGGTTTCTATTACATCAGCCATTTTTGCTAAAGGGTCATGCATTCAGGAACATATGGAGAAAGTAAAGGTGCTTCTTTTCCTCCACTGTTAGCATCTGGATTGGGTTATGGTGTTCCTTCTTCGAGAATTTAGTGATGTTGCTTAACCATTGGTTGTGGCTCCTCATCGGAAGAAACTTTGTTTAATTGGCAGAAATGTTACTAAGCGATTGAGGTTGTTGATTATTTTCTCAATTTGACTGAGACTTGGTAGGATTTCAATCTCCTTGTACTACATTTTTTTTTGCTATGGCATACTCTTCGTTGATTAATATTTTGCTATATTTTAACAATTAGGATTGATTTAAAAAAAACTCCTAGATGCTGATTAAAACTTGCTTTTAAACCATCAAAACAATACAGATAGAACTGAATTCGTTGTTAGGATTCTGAATCTTGGAATGCTAGAATTGATTTTTATTCCAACAGTTTTGATCAATTTCCAATACTAAAAGCCTGTAAAAGATGTTTGTTAAAATTTATGGTATTTAAGACAGTTTGTCTGCAGGAGTTTTCAGTTTAGTCTTGTTTTTCCTCTCATTCACTGCCCAGCTCTGTGGGCTATCTGGCTGCTAGCTGGCTCTAAGATGTCCCAATAATTTTCTGTGTTTTTTCCCTTTTCCAACTGACTGAAGATCTGCATCTTGACCTTTATTGCTGCCACAGTTTTCTATTACGTGGATCCCACCACTGCCATCAGACTTTGCTGTGTGGCTTGATGTCCAATTCATGACTTGGGCTCAAGTCAGACTAATTGAGGAGAAGGTAATGTCAAGAAATGTCTTCAGGTTTGGGATTCTTTACAGCACTGTTCATTACATATTAATGCTGAGTGCAACAATTCATAGGATTCAGAGATAATCCAGGCTCTAATCTTGAAACACTATTCCATAACGTAGCTTCTTGCTAGCTGGTCAACTCTGCATCCTTCTCTTCACACGTATCTGGCTTGCTGTCTGTCTAGCTCCATTCACGCTGTGCTATTTATGCCCAGTGATGATGATCTCTATACCATCACAATATTGCTGGACAGTCCTAAAACCCTTAGCTAATGTTGATAACCTTTCATCTGCACATCCTAATAAGTACAAGATGAAGAGCTTCAATAAAATGTGCATTTTTGTCAAGTCTGCACTACCACAGATGTTTCTCAGTCCATTATGCACCAATTCTTATGGAAAACCATGGATAAGTCTTGAAATATACTTTTTTCAGTCTAACTGACTCAAAGTCAGGGGAACATCACTATCTTCAGTGGAGGAAATAAAAATATTACATGGGAGATATCGTCGTGATCTGACATTGTTCAACTCCCCAATATGGTGGTATTGTCTCATGACTGAAGCTTAAAAAGGTTAAGACTCTTCTTTAGAAGAATGAGAGGTGATCTCATTGAAACATAAATGATTGTTAAGGGGCTTGACAGGGTAAATGCTGAGAGGATGTTTCCCATCGCGAGAGAGTCTAGGACCAGAGGCATATTCTCTGAATAAATGAGTGTCAATTTAAGACTGAGATGAGGAGGAATTTCTCACCTCAGAGGGTTGAGTGTCTTTGGAAATCCTTATGACAGAGAGCAGTGGGGGCTGTGTCAGTGCGTATATTTAAAGACGAGATAGATAAATTCTTGATCAGTAACGCAATCAAAGATCATGGGGAAATTTGATGTGAGGACTATCGGATCAGCCAGGGGCTGAATGGTCTTAACTCCATGTTGAGTCTGGAATATTGTAAAATGATGCAGTACAGTTCTGCTAACATAGATTGAGGTCTTGTTGAGACTGTGTGGGGGTCAAAGGTTAGCAAAATCAGACTGGGTGTGGAGTGGAAAATTAAAATGATTGGTGCCGTCCAAGACCATGTTGAAAATTTTGTGTGGGCATTCTTCCGCACTTGGTATCAGAGAAAAACACAAATAAGAAGGATTGGCAACCATGAATCCACCCAAGGCATATCAGATGGTTCCATTGGACATGTTTACAACATATATGTGACAGTAGAAAATCCTTGATAATTAAAAAGGAAAGAAGAAACATATGTACACAAAGTGTTGTAAGACAGTAAACAAATGCACCATAGTTTCTGAGCTATTGATAGGAGCTCATGACTAACATGTGAAATGGAACAAAGAAAGGACTCTACATAGATGACAAGGTGATGGAGAGGTATTTGAGTCTTGGCACAGATTTAGTGCAAATTATCTATTAAATCAAGGACTTTAAATTTACATGCTGGTAGAATTTAGTAGGTGGTTACAACATAAAGCGGTGACAGTGTTTTATATGTAGCTCTTGAGTTTCCATATGAATGTTATTAATTGTTCCGCTTCAAGCAATGCACTGAGATCTTGAACCCCTTGAAACAAGAGGGCACAATTTATTGAGGAAGTGTGAAAGCCAAGGGATTTCATGTGCCTTTGATGTCAAGAGAGACACTTTTAGATTGATGGTGTGTGCTTTGGCAACAATTCTTATATAAACTCCATTCTGATCAGGAACAACAAGCTTCCAAAACTTGGCAAAGCATATAGTGATGTGTAGACAACTGTTGATATTTTCTGAGCTCTCATTCACACTGGAAATTCAGAAGTTGTTAACTACAGTTAAGCTTTATAGTAAAGCTCTGGTTATGGTTCTTGTATTATGGCAGAGAGTACAGACTAAACAGGTGTTCTGGTATAAAAGTACCAGTTTCACATTCAGTTACTCTGTCTGTGTAATATAGTCAGTGTAGACAATCAGTTCATAGAATCCCTATAGTGTGGAAACAGGCTATTCAGCCCATCGAGTCCAACCCAATCTTCCCACAGAGACCCAGTCTCTTACCCTATAACCCTGCATTTACCCAGTCAAACCCATCTAGCCTGCCCATCACTTACCAAGTCTAACCCCACCTAGCCTGCAAATCCTTGAACACTATGGGCAACTTAGCACAGCCAATCCATCTAACTTGCACATAGAATCATAGAGATGTACAGCATGGAAACAGATCCTTCGGTCCAACTCATTCATGCTGACCAGATATCCCAACCTAATCTAGTCCCACATGCCAGCATCTGGCCCATATCCCTCCAATTCTTTCTTATTCATATACCCATCCTAATGGCCTTTAAAAAGTTGCAATTGTACTAGCCTCCACCACTCCCTCTGGCAGCTCATTCCATACACATACCACCCTCTGCGTGAAAACGTTGCCCCTTAGGTCCCTTTTATATCTTTCCCCTCTCACCCTAAACCTATGCCCTCTTGTTCTGGAATACCCCCATCCCAGGGAAAAGACTTTGTCTTTTTACGCTATCCATGCCCCCTCATGTCTTTATAAACCTCTATAAGGTCACCCTTCAGCCTCCAATGCTCCAGGGAAAACAGCCCCAGCCTATTCAGCCTCTCCCTATAGCTCAATTCTCCAACTCTGGCAACATCCTTGTAAATCTATTCTGAACCCTTTCAAAATTTTACAACGTCCTTCCAATAGGAAGGAGACCAATATTGCCTGTAATATTCCAACAGTGGCCTAACGAATGTCCTGTACAGCCACAACATGACCTCCCAACTCCTGTACTCAATACTCCGACCAATAAAGGAAAGCATATCAAATGCCTTGTTCACTACCCTATCTACCTGCGACTCTACTTTCAAGGAGCTATGAACCTGCACTCCAAGGTTTCTTTGATCATCTTTGAACTGTGGAGGAAACTGGAGCACACAGAGGAAAGCCACAAAGACACAGAGAGAATGTACAAACTTCGCATAGACAGTCATCAAGGTGGGATCGAACCTGAGTCTCTGGTGCTGTGAGGCAGCAGTGCTAACGACTGAACCACTGTGCCCTTAATAGGTTGTGTACTTAAAGCACAGTAGTATCAGTAACCATACTATGTCTGCAACTCTGTGATTTTAGAACTTTGTAAGCAGATGGAGAGGTTACGGTCTAGTGATAATATCATGGGACTGTTAATCCAGACATCCAAGTAATTTTCTGGGAACCTGCCATGGCATCTGGTGGACTTTGAATCTCATAAAGGTTGAAAATTTAGAGTCTAGTGATGGCCAGGAATCCATTGCGGATCATTGGAAAAAATCCATTGGGTTCATTAATGTCCTTCAGGGGAGGAAACTGCCATCCTTCCCTCGTCTGGCCGACATGTTGACTCTTAACTGCCCTCAAGACAATTGCGAATGGGCAATAAGTGCTGACCTAGCCAGCGACGCCTACATCCTGTGGATGAATGAAAGAAAATAAAAGATAGTTCTGCAAATAAACTTTGGAATATCTGACTCAAGAACCTGACTATCTGCTGCATGTGTCACGTGAACTGACAAAACCCATCGTGGTGACAAGAGGGCCCCAAAAGTTAGCAATGCACATAAATTAGTGACAAAGTAAGTGGACTCTCAAAAGGTGACAGCTGAAGTTACATCTACGGCTGTGGCTAAAGTGCCACAACCAAAACTGAAGGCTATAAAGATGCACAATGAGTAGTGTACAGTGAGTACACTACCTCGCACTCTCTGCTAAAAAGAAACATGATTGGCCACTGCTGACCACTTTAAAATCACCTAGGTGTTTTAAATGTCCTGAAAGGGCGTTCCAAAGGACTCATAGCTGAAAATATAGGTGAAAATATTGAAAAAAATGCTTCTCATACTAAAGACTCCTTACTTGTGTTCAGTTCCAACATTTTCTCTTTCCAACGGGGTGTGAAAATTTAAAAGAAATGCTTGCTTAATGTAATCAGTCCTTTTTATAGCATGTAACACCACCGACAACCCCATGATTTGTAAGATTATGCCACGAAAGATAAGCCGATGGCTACTTTTACTGCTGTGACAAATGAAATAAAAGCCAATTCGTGCTTCTAAAGCTATAGAATCAAATAAAGGAGAAGCAAAGCAATTTTCAAGCCAACAATAAGCAATAAAGATTAAAAAACAACACTGCAATACAAATTTTTGTTCTGACATTTAAAGAGTACAAAGAAAGATCAAAAGGAAATATGTGAGCATGGATTGGCACACATTTGACATTCTGTCAGGATATCAATCTTTAAGATACATAAATATCCTCTGGTGTTTCTGATGACGACTGAAAAGATCCTGATGAAATTCTTCAGAATTTGGACAATCAACTTCGAGGCAATGTTCGAGTCAATTTACGGAACATAGACATGTGTTCATGACAGATGACCATTATCCAGGCAAAATAATTGATAAGTTCCTGGGCAGGTGTTGATCCAAATGTGTGGAATATGATTTCACAGGAGCTAACTTAGCTGCAATGCTTGTCGAATTAGTGATTGTCTGTACACCCATCTTATCCTTCCTGAAAGCATTTCTGGCCTAGCCTAAAGAATCCACCATTCATACTCTGGTGGAAGAAAGACACAAGTTCAAAGCAAATTGCAGGCAGCATCTGGAAGTGTTTGACTCTAGAATAACTACTGCAGCTGCTAACAAGTTCAGTGAAACTATGCACCTCTAGATGGTCATGGTCATGGGTTCAGAAGGTACTATCTATGGAACATTAGCAAATTTCTTCAGTGGATCTTGTAGACAGTACACACTGTCGTAAATGTCGATGGTGAAGGGAATGGATGTTTGTGGATTTGGTATCAATCACGTATGGACGGCTTTGTTGTGGATGGTGCCAAGTGTTGTTGAAGCTGTACTTATCCAGGCAGGTGGGGATTATTTCCTCACATTGCTAACTTAGCTGAAGGGGTAGGGGAATGGGTCTGGGTGAAATACTCTTCAGAGGGTCTGTGTAGACTTGTTGGGCCAAAATGGCCTGTTTTCACACTGTAGGGATTCTATTATTGCTGACTTGTGCATTATAAATGGTGAACAGGCTTTGTGGAGTCAGGAGGTGAATTGCTTACAGGATTCCTAATCTCTGACCTTCTCCTCTTGGCACTATATTCAAATGGCTAGTCCAATTCAGTTCTGGTTAATAGTAACCCACAAGATGTTGACAGTGGAAACTCAGTGATGGTAATGCCATTGAATGCCAAGGGGTGGTGGTTAGATCCTCTCTTCTTGGAGATGGTCATTGCCTGGCATTTATGTGGGATAAGTGTTACTTGCCAATTTTCAGCCCAAGCCTGGATACTGTCCAGATCTTGCTGCATTCAGACATGGACTGTTTCAGTATCTGAGGAGTTGTGAATGGTACTAAATGGTAAACAGTGCAATCATCAGTGAAAATTCTCATTGGTGAAGTAGCTGAAGATGGTTGGGCCTAGGACACTCACCTGATCAACTCCTGTGGAAATGCCCTGGAGTTAAGATGTTTGACTTCCAATGATCTGAATCATTTTCCTTTGTGCTATGTATGACTCCAACCAATGGAGAGTTATTCCCCTGATTGCTACTGATTCCAGTTTTGCTAGTGCTCCTGACTGCCACATTTGGTCAAATGCAGCCTTTATGTCATTTTCACCTCACCTTTGGAATTCAGCTCTTTTGTCCATGTTTGAACCAAGGCTGTAATGAGGTCAGGAGCTGAGTGGCCCTGGTGGAATCCAAACTTGGCGTCACTGAGCAGGTTATTGCTGAGCAGGGGCTGCTTGATAGCACTGTTGATGACACCTTCCATCACCTTACGGATGATTGAAAGTAAATTGGGGCAGTAATTGACTGGGATGGACTTGTCCTATATTTTATGTACAGGGCATTCCAAATTGTTGGGTAAATACAAGTGTTGTAAGTGTATTTGAACAGCTCAGTGATGGATGTGGCAAGTTCTGGAGCACAAGTTTTTCTGTACTATTGCCAGAATGTTGTCAAAGCCCACAGCCTTTGTCTTAGCCAGTGTCTTGATACCATATTGAGTGAACCAAATTGGCCGAAGATTGGTGTCTGTGATGCTGGGGACCTCTGGAGCAGGCCGAGATGGATCAGGACTTCTAATGAAGATTGTTGCAGATGCCTCCGCCTTATCTTTTGCTCCTCTATTATTGAGCATGGGAATATTTGTGGAATCTCCACCTCCAGTGAGTTTTTGATTGTCCACCACCATTCGCGACTGGATGTAGCAGAATGGCAGAGCCTACATCTGATCCATTTGTTGTGACATTGCTTAGCTCTATCTATCACTTGCTGCTTATTCTGTTTAGCATGCAGCCAGTCCTGTTTTCTGCTCCACCAGGTTGTTACCTCATTTTTCGGAATGCCCGGTGCTATATTTGGCATGCCTTCCTGCACTGTTCCTTAATTGTTTGAACACAAACAAATTAAAAATGACAGAGGTAAATTAAGAATCAAAAATTAGCAAACCACTAAGAAATGAAATTCTTTAGTTTGTCTTTCAAATCGAACATTAAAGAACTAAAAAAAAGTCTAAAAGAAAGCAAACTACTTAAATAATTGCTTTGGACAGCAATTTCTCTTCTCCATCCTAGTTAGTTTATGGAGCTTAAAGCTTTAAAGGCATAACCAATCCATAAAATAATACATTTCTGAATTAAAGCTCACTACAGGTCACTATAAAACATATCTGAAAGGTCTGCAAGGAATTATTTTTGTATCAGCCTTCCCCACTGCCTGGGGACTGGTGTTTGAGTTAAACATTTCATCAGGATTTTTTTCCTATGCTGACAATGTCCAGCTGCTGAGGGCAAGGACTCTGAAGGGAAAAGATGATGGAAGATGTAGTTATCAGCTTTCTCCTGTGAAACTGCAATGCAGAAAAGTGTGCTGTAACATCTTAGAAGACCATGATGTGGATGCAATTTGAAATCATTAAAAACTGAGAATTAAAAGTTATCCTAATGGTGATTGTAAAGCCATTGTGGATTGTCGTTAAAAAAAATCTCATTCACTATTGTCTTTAGAGGAGGAAATCTGTCATTCTTACTCAGTGTGACCTACCAGTGAGTCAAGACTCACAGCAATATGCTTGCTTCTGAACTGTCTGCTAGAACAATTCGGGATGGGCAATATGTGCTGGCCTGGCAGGTGAAGACCACTTCCTGTGAATGAAAATAGAGAAAAAAATTAAGGTGACTAAAACTTTTCCCAATAATTTACCTGTGGTCTGATCATGTCCTATATAGTTTGAGCAAAATCTCATGCTTTGTATACTCTATAGCCTTTGAAATAAAATCCAATGATCCAGTTGCCTTTTCTATTACCTGCACAGTGCGGCAACAGACCCTTTGGTCCAACTCATCCATGCTGACCAAATATCTTAACCTAATCTAGTCCCGTTTGCCAGCACTAGGCCCATATCCCTCTAAACTCTTCCTATTCATATGTCCATCCTGTGCTTTTTAAATTTTGTAATTATACCAGCTCTGCCATGCACAAACCTTCTGCATGAAAAAGTTGCCCCTTAGGTCACTTTTATATCTTGTCCCTCTCACCCTAAACCTATTCCCTCTACTCCCCCACCCCAGAGAAAAGACCTTGTCTATTTATCCTATCCATGCCCCTCATGATTTCATAAACCTGTACAGGGTCACCTCTCATCCTCCAAAGCCTCAGGGAAAATAGTGCCCGCACATTCGGGCTCTCCCTTTAGCTCAAACCCTCCAACCCTGGCAACATCCTTGTAAATCTATTCTGAACCCTTTCAAGTTTCACAATTCAGATCTGAAAGGAGCTGGAAAATTGTGGTTTTTATGCTGTTAGTGATCCAAACTCCTTTCAAATTAAGAGGAGTCGGGGTGACTTAAAATTAAAACATTCAAGCTCCTGAGGGGGGACTTGACCAGGTAATTGTGAAAAGGATTTCCTCTTGTAGGAGATCCTTGAACTAAAGGCATTTCATTTTCTGTCAGAGGGTTGTGAGTATTTGGAATACTTGTCCTGAAAAGGCAGTGAATGCAGGACCTTTAAATATTTTTAAGGCAGAGGCAGATGAATTAATGATAACCAAGAGAATGAAAGATTATCGGGGGATATGCAGAAATGTGGAGTTGAAGTTCAAATCAATAGGCCATGATCCTTTCAAATGGCAGAGCAATCTCGATTATTCTTTATTAGGTCATCACGGTGCCCAAAACAAAAGACAGAGGGTGCAGTAGTCGTGTAAAAGAGATACAAAACCACTGTATATGATGAGTTTGAAGACGAGAAAATTGATCAGTTCTGCACAAAATCAATCAAGTACAAAAAAAAGGCTAGAAATCGGCGTATAGCCTCAAAATAAGGGGGAGCTAATTTAAGACTGAGCTGAGGAGGAACTTCTTCACCCAAAGAGTTGTGAATCGATAGAATTCCCTGTCCAGTGAGTCATAGAGTCATAGTCATAGAGATGTACAGCATGGAAACAGATTCTTCAGTCCAACTCGTCCACGCCGACCAGATATCCCAACCCACCTGCCAGCACCCAGCCCATATCCCTCCAAACTCTTCCTATTCATACACCTATCCAACTGCTTCTTAAATGTTGCGATTGTACTAGCCTCCACCACATCCTCTGGCAGGTCATTCCATATACGTACCACCCTCTGCGTGGTTGAATGTTTTTAAGGCAAAGATAGATGGATTTTTGAACAGTAAATGAATTGTGGTTTATGGTGAGCGGATGGGTAGGTGGAGCTGTATCCATGAAAAGAGCAGCCATGATCTTATTAAATGGTGGAGCAGGCTCGATGGGCCAGATGGCCTACTGCTCTGATTCCTTAAACCCTTATGATCTTATGATGCTGGGGGCGATGTTGGAAAGTATAAGAAAAATGGACGATAAAAGCCATACCCAGAAGTTATGAAACTCAAAATACTGTAAAGTACTGAAGCAGTCACTGGGCTGTTGGTTTTCCACTTGGGCTGAGCTTCATTGGAACACAGTCATCGGGCCAGGATAGAAATGTTAGCTTGAGAGGAAGGCCATTTATTGAAATGGCAGGCAACTGGGAGGCTGGAGTCATTCCTGTGGTCAAAGTGGTGGTCTTCTGCATAGTGGTCACCCAGTCTGCATTTGGTCTCACCCCATGTAAAGGTCACCACATTGTGAATAGTGAATGCAATAGGCTAGATTGAAAGATGTGCTTTATCTGAAAGATGTGTTTAGGACATTGGACAGTGAGGAGGGAGGAGGTGAATGGGTAATTATGACACAGTGATAGTGCCACACAACACAATAGAGGATATTCTTGATATGAAGATGGCACTTTGTCTCCATAAAATGGTGGGGTGGTCACTCTTACTGATGTTGTTATGGATAGATGTATCTGTGGTGGACAGATTGGTAATGATGAGATCAAGTATGTTTTTTCCCGTTTTGTTGGTTTCCTCACCAACTGCCACAGACACAGTCAGGCAACAATGTTGTTTAGTGAAGATTTGTGAATATTTACTCTCAACTCCCTCCACTCTTACAATCCCACCTTAGTCTGCACTGCCTTTCTACATTGTTTCTCTAAAGTGCATACATTGACAATGATCCAAATTAATTCTCACCTACAATCTGCCTACACAATGTGAATTTGGCTGTAAGCCTGCATTTGGTTTGTCATAGTCTGTGACTTTTTTTTTCTGAATTTCACAATCACTTGACCAAAGTACTTTGATTAGGATTCTATAGATTTTGTGACAATGCTGTGGCTTAAGAGGTGTACTCCCTGGGGGTTTTGTTTGAAGAGAGGTTTTAAGGCAGAGGTAGAAAGCAGTCTATCAGAGACACTACAGTAACAAGCTTGTGAGGGCTTAGAATTTTTTTATTTCAGGAAAATAGAAGCATCCTAAATGGGTGAGGTCAAGCTCCCACAGAACCAGGATTTTTAGTTTTCGACCCCAATTGCTGTTGGGGTCTTAAGATGTGGAAACTATTACTATCTCTTTTTAATTTGTAGCCAAAGCTGGGGGTTTCTCTTCCTGTTACAGGAGAAGCATGTCAGACAATCTGTTTTCTGAATTTGCCTTTTGCCAAGGGTGTATTTATGGGATGTTATTATATCAGTTAATTAGTGATAGTTACTGCATCTATTATTTTATTAAGATTCACAATAGAGTTAAGTTATTCCGATTCCTTCTTTCTTTTGTTGTATTTTAACTACAGGGGATGAATGAAGTGTGTTTGCTTTAAATCCGGTAGTTTGACCAATTGAATTGTATCTGGAATGCAACACCTTAAGTTTAACTTCCAAACAAGAAAAAGTTCAGGTCCAGACTGAAATCTGAATACTTTGAGAGGATTTGGTCTAGACCATAAGAACTTTTTTATCCAGCAGCCTGGAGGCTTTTTGTGTTGTGCATTATTTCTTGAGAAGTTTAGTTGTATATATTTGTACCTTTTGTTAATAATATTCATATCTTTGCTTTAGTAAGTTTTGTTTCTTTATCTGTTACTAAAGGACTTGTTTACTGAGCTATTTACAGTCTAATGTATGCAAATATATGAAATAGGTGCAGAAATAACTTTGAACTTGTTCCATCATTCAACGACAGCATGACCAATCTGTTTGTGTTAGGAATTCCAGATTCCCATCTGCCCTGACAACATTGAAAACATTATATAAATAGTAATGTCACCTCCTTTTCAAAATGTAGTTTTTTCTGTGACCAATAGACATGGAAAAAGATCAGTACACCCCTCCTGGCTTGATTGTAACATTGATTTGAGCAATAAGTTTGTGTTGCTTCCATTTCTTGGTTTAGTGTTGGTGTTACTTACTCATCGTAAATAATTCAAAATGAGCACATAAGGAATACCAACTAACTAGAGTCAGCCTTCGCTCAATCTTTAATGATTAAAGACCAGGCAACCACAAGCACTTGGCATTTCAGATTGAACTGGAAGGGAGTCTTGATGGATTCTATGGACTGATTACTTCTCCCAGTGTGGCACTTAAAAGAGGGGCTAGGATTCTCAACAAGAAATAGAATCTCTGTCAGTAAACTTTCAAGGAATGGGACAGCCCAAAACATTTTGTTTAAAAGTGTTGTGGGGCTTGTTAAGTTGTCCTCTGGGAAATTTGGGTAATGGGAGGGCAGAGCTTGCGATTGACATAAAAAGTGTGGCTGATTTGAAACCTATCATTTTCTCCATTTATGGAGCCTATTATATGTTATATATTATAAAAGGATACAGCTGAAGAGGTTTGAAATTCTTGGTCCCCCTGTGGATGAGAGTGGGGGATGTAAGAAGGAAGTTTGTTTGAGAAAGGAAGTCAAAAGAGACAGTATTCACTCTTTCTACATCATGCATACATGACTCCATCGTGTACTAGTACATTAAGGATAATGAAATAGCAATTATTCCATATTCACACCAAAAAGTGTATTTAGAATGTAGAAAGCTCTTAAATAACTTTTGAAATGACCACTAAGCTGTGGAAAACTGCAGCTGAAAAGCTAAATGACAATAAGACCTGATGGACCACCCACTGTTGACTTGGGCATCAGAAATGACAATGGCATACCCTACCCAATCATTTTTCCAAAGTCTTTTTCACAAAGACATCTCAGTTGTAGCAAAATTTGACCATTATCCCACAGACTACTCAATCAACAGGCTGACAATCTTATTCACAGCATCATATCTTACAGTCAAGTTCCAGACACCATCATCACCATTCCTGGAGAAGTCGTGTCTCAACAGCAAGAAGGACTCACTGGAAGTGCAGTAAATGATCAGGAGAGAATGTCTCTGGGACTTTATAGTGTAGATTCTATACCCCATGAATCTCTGTAGCTGCATAAGACTTTAGTCAGGCCACATTTGGAGTATTGTGTGCAGTTCTAGTTGCCACAGTATAGGAGGAATGTGGAGGCTTTGGAGAGGGTGAAAAAGAGACTTACCAGATGTTGCCTGGATTGGAGTGTAGTAGCTATAACGTGAGAATGGACAAAAGTGGATTTTGTCAGAGCATCTAAGGCTGAAGGGTGACCTGATAAAAGTTTATAAAATTATGAGAGGCATGGGTAGGGTGATTAGTCAGAGACTTTTTCCGAGGGTGAAAATGCCAAATACTAAGGGGCAGAGGTTTAAGGTAACGTGGGCAAGTTTAAAGGAAACGTGTGAAGGAAGGTTTTTTTTACACAGACGATGGCAAGGGCCTGGAACCTGCTACATGGGGAGATGGTAGAAGTAAATACATTAACAATGTTTAAGGGGAATTCAGACAGAAACATGAACAGGCAGAGAATAGAGGGATATGGACCATGTGCAAGCAGCTGGGATATATTTAGAATGGCATCATGGTCAGCACAGAATGGTGGGCTGAAGGGCCTGTTCCTGTGCTGTACTCTTCTATGTTCCATTTACTATATTGTATATTCTATGTTCTATGTCCATGGAATCAGTCAAACATGGACCAGGAAAACTGCTGTTATTTGCAACCTACCTCTGTCCTGCAGCCAAGGTATCAGTACTCTTCCATGCCGAGGATAAATTGGAAGATGCACTAAAGGTGAGAAGAACACAGAGTGTAATCTGTGTGGAGGACTTTAATGTCCATCCTGACACTGGCTAGGTCATATCATTAGCGACCAGTCTGGCAGAGTTCTGAAACGTGTCTCTACCAGACTGGGCTTATTGCATGAGGACAATGCTTAGAGGACAATTGAAAGGAAAATGTGAGTGTTCTTGCCCTAACCAATCTAACTGCTGGACCTGTCCATGCTAACAGTGGCAAACACACAATCCTTGTGAAGACCAAGATTTGCTTTTACACTGAGGACATCTTGCATTATTGTAGCAATGGCATGCCATGTAGGTCAGACTCAAAACAGATCCAGCAACTGAAAACTTGGCATCCATTAGTCATTGAGCTCCCAGCAGCCCAAGTTAATTCCGCTACAATGTGTAACCTCAAAGCCTCCAATCTACCATTACCGTCAAGCCAAGATATCGGCCCTGGTTTAATGGAGAGTGCAGGAGGGCCTGTCAGGAGCAGCACCAGGCAGACCTAAAAATGAGTTGCCAATCAAGTGAAGCTTTTATTATACCTGGACAGTTTTTCCATGCTCTAATATTGATCAGGTGCACAAAGCAAATGCCAATTTTGGGTTTCCGCCATCCTCACCCATAACTGCACTGAACTATCAATGACACAGGACTTCTTCCAAGCTCCTCTTAGCTCTCAGGGCTTTTCCTGAACCCTAGCTCCAACACCTAGCAGTATTTATTGACTCCGAGATATTCCTCCTGAGTTCTGATGGCACACAAATATCTAATTCTTGAATTCTGTGATGTGTAGAATCAAGTTCAAGTAACAACCAGAATTGGTGACTTGCTAAAATCTTTTATTCAGTGGCACAGCACAAGTTTGAGGCAGTAATAGAATCCTGAAATACAGTTCTTACAAGAGGCCTTTTATATACAGTTCTTACATATATTAAAATTCCATTACTTTGGTGCTACATTGTTTTATCTATAGCACACAAAGGTTTGAGGGGCTTCTGTCCTGGGAGACAGGAGACAGGTTAAAACGTGCTAAATGCTGGCTGATACTTCTGGTGGGATTAAGAATGACTGTCTGGTTTGCTTGCATAATTGAGATGTGTTAGTTCTTTTGTTTTTAAGTTAGCAAAGTTTAGTAAAAATGCTAGTTAGAAATTGTACCTGTTCTTAATAAAAGAATAAAATATATTAAACTGATTACTACAGCTGGGTTGTGAGATTTGTTTACTGTTTGCTGGTGTGATTTTCATTCATTCAAGCAATTTCATGCACACACACACAGGCACTCCTATACACACACATACACACAGGCACTCCCACACACACACATACACACAGGCACTCCTATACACACACACAGGCACTCCTATATACACACACACACACAGGCACTCCTACACACACACATACACACAGGCACTCCCACACACACACATACACACAGGCACTCCTATACACACACACACAGGCACTCCTACACACACACATACACACAGGCACTCCTATACACACACACACACACACAGGCACTCCTATACACACACATACACACAGGCACTCCTATACACACACACACACACAGGCACTCCTATACACACACACATACACACAGGCACTCCTATACACACACACACACACACACAGGCACTCCTATACACACACATACACACAGGCACTCCTATACACACACACACACACAGGCACTCCTATACACACACACACACAGGCACTCCTATACACACACACACACAGGCACTCCTATACACACACACACACAGGCACTCCTATACACACACATACACACAGGCACTCCTACACACACACATACACATAGGCACTCCTATACACACACATACACACAGGCACTCCTACACACACACATACACACAGGCACTCCTATACACACACACACATACAGGCACTCCTATACACACACACACACAGGCAATCCTACACACACACATACACACAGGCACTCCTATATACACACACACACAGGCACTCCTATACACACACACACACACACAGGCACTCCTATATACACACATACACACAGGCACTCCTATACACACACATACACACAGGCACTCCTACACACACACATACACACAGGCACTCCTATATACACACACACACAGGCACTCCTATACACACACACACACACACACACACACAGGCACTCCTATACACACACACACACACACACAGACACTCCTATACACACACACACACAGACACTCCTATACACACACATACACACAGGCACTTCTATACACACACACACACACACAGACACTCCTATACACACACATACACACAGGCACTCCTATACACACACACACACACACACAGACACTCCTATACACACACATACACACAGGCACTCCTATACACACACACATACACACAGGCACTCCTATACACACACACACACACACACAGGCACTCCTATACACACACATACACACAGGCACTCCTATACACACACACACACACACACACAGGCACTCCTACACACACACACAGGCACTCCTATACACACACACACACACACACACACACAGGCACTCCTATACACACACACACACAGGCACTCCTATACACACACACACACACAGGCACTCCTATACACACACATACACACAGGCACTCCTATACACACACACACACAGGCACTCCTACACACACACATACACACAGGCACTCCTATACACACACACACACACACAGGCACTCCTATACACACACACACAGGCACTCCTATACACACACACACACACAGGCACTCCTATACACACACACACACACAGACACTCCTACACATACACACAGGCACTCCTATACACACACACACACAGGCACTCCTATACACACACACACACAGGCACTCCTACACACACACATACACACAGGCACTCCTATACACACACACACACAGGCACTCCTATACACACACATACACACAGGCACTCCTACACACACACATACACACAGGCACTCCTACACACACACACACACACACACACACACAGGCACTCCTATACACACACACACACAGGCACTCCTATACACACACACACACAGGCACTCCTATACACACACATACACACAGGCACTCCTATACACACACACACACAGGCACTCCTACACACACACATACACACAGGCACTCCTATACACACACACACACACACACAGACACTCCTATACACACACACACACACAGGCACTCCTATACACACACACATACACACAGGCACTCCTATACACACACACACACACACACACAGGCACTCCTATACACGCACATACACACAGGCACTCCTATACACACACACACACACACACACAGACACTCCTATACACAGACACACAGACACACAGACACTCCTATACACACACATACACACAAGCACTCCTATACACACACACATACACACAGGCACTCCTATACACACACACACACACACACACACAGGCACTCCTATACACACACATACACACAGGCACTCCTATACACACACATACACACACAGGCACTCCTATACACACACACACACACACACACAGGCACTCCTATACACACAGGCACTCCTATACACACACACACACACACACACACACACACACACAGGCACTCCTATACACACACACACACACACACACAGGCACTCCTATACACACACACACACAGGCACTCCTATACACACAGGCACTCCTATACACACACACACACACAGGCACTCCTATACACACACACACAGGCACTCCTATACACACACATACACACAGACACACGTATACACGGATACACACGTAGACACTCACACACACTCTTACAGAGACACACACTCCCACACTCACACATGCATCCTCTCACAGATTTTACACTCACACACACATATACACTCTCTCACAGACACACTCACAAACCTCCACCCCAGACACACTCACACACACACACACACACTCCTATAGACACACACACTCCCACACTCAAACATGCATCCTCTCACAAACTTAGACACTTTACACTGACACACACATATACACTCTCCCACACTCAACCCCCCACCCCAGACAGACAGACAGACAGACACACACAAGCACATGCACACAAAAACCCACATGCATACGTATACATATATTTTGTGGGGTGAATTTGTACTTTCAGAGTTACATCGTAGTTTGCTCAAAAACTGCATGAATCCATATAAGACTGCTAATTCACTTTTTAGATTAGAATCAGTCTAAACATTATGGCACAGACAGGGAACCCAGGAGGCTAACACCTTCAACATCTCAACATCTTTTATCTGGCTGACACCAATTATTACAGTTAACCTGAGAATGTCATGTTTAAAAAAGGTTTTGTGATGTACATATGAAAGAAGCGAAACTAATATGGTCATTCTAACAGATGAGAGACTTAACAAACAATCAAGGTATTTTTAAATGTATAATTCCAGTTACATCACACTGTAAACTTTTGCTATAAATTCTGTGTCTTACAATTGTGCCCTCAACAACCACCTGATGAAGGAGCAGTGCTCCGAAAGCTAGTGCTTCCAATTAAACCTGTTGGACTATAACCTGGTGTTGTGTGATTTTTAACTTTGTACACCCCAGTCCAACACTGGCATCTCCAAATCATGTAACTTCATGGAAGCGCTGTTTTGTCAGTTTCTTAAAGGAAACAGGTACAGTACATACAAACCTATTCCAGTACAGGAGATGGTTTGTAAGGGCTGGTTAATATTATAATGTTTCATGGAGACTTGATGGGAATGGTATTGTTCTGTATGTTACATTTTTTCAGAAGTAAACACTACTTGTAGCAAGGGCTGATAAAATGTGAAAATGTAATAATGGATTTGAAAGGATTATTTTGATTAGAAAGGGTTGTTTAAATTTGAACTATCTTCTGATAGTAAAATATACTACAGAACTGCTGGTTTATGAATGAATGAATGAATGAAACATTGTTATAGTAGGTTATAGAGTTATGAATGAATATAACGGAATGCAGTGTCTACTTGTGAGTGGGTTAGTAAAGGAGTTATGAATGAACAGGAACCTGACATTAATTAATATTTAGATTTCCTAAATGAATCTAGTCCTATTTGCCAACTTTTGGCCCATGTCCCTCTAAACTTTTGTATTCATATACCCATCCACATGCCTTTCAAGTCTTGTAATTGTAGCAACCTCAACAAATTCCTTTGTCAGTTCATTCCGTCGAATTCACAGAATCCCTACAGTGTGGAAGTGGGCCACTCAGCCCATCATGTCCACACTGACCCTTTGAAGAGTATTCCACCCAAACCCATCCCCTCTCTGTAACTCTGGAACCCTATGTTTCCGATGGCTAATTGGACTAATCTTCTATATACACACCATCCTCTGTGTGAAGAAGTGATGCTTAGGTCCCCTTTAAATCTTTCTCCTCTCATCTTAAAGCTAAGCCCTCTAGTTTTAGACTTTCCAACCCTGGGAAAAAGATCTTGGTTGTTCACCCTATCCATGCCCTTCATGATTTTATAACTTCGAAAAGGTCACCCCTCAGACTCCGATCCTCCAGGGAAAATAGCCCTAGCTGATTCAACCTCTCCCTACAGCTCAAACCCTCCAAGTCTAGTAATATGCAAAACCCTATAAAGTTTCACAACATC
Organism: Chiloscyllium punctatum; assembly: GCF_047496795.1. Taxonomy (NCBI): domain Eukaryota; kingdom Metazoa; phylum Chordata; class Chondrichthyes; order Orectolobiformes; family Hemiscylliidae; genus Chiloscyllium; species Chiloscyllium punctatum. The sequence goes on along the minus strand of NC_092740.1, from coordinate 25,127,220 downwards.
TTTCCTATAGCCAGGAGACCAGACCCGAAAGGCAATTCTGAAGAGGAAAAATGAGAGGACAGACCGGTTAGAGTTTTTAAAAACTATTGCTATCCATTGTTTCCAACTCTATATTTCCCTGCTGAGCATGGAGCTGTTAAAATGAGAAAAGCAGAAAGTGAAGGTGGCAAAAAATATGGTTGATGGTCTGACAGGAAGGTTTCTAAAGACCCCTCACACAGAGGGTGGTATGTGTATGGAATGAGCTGCCAGAGGAAGTGGTGGAGGCTGGTACAATTGCAACATTTAAGAGGAATTTGGATGGGTATATGAATAGGAAGGATTTGGAGGGATATGGGCCAGGTGCTGGTAGGTGGGACTAAATTGGGTTAGGATATCTGGTTGGCATGGACGGGTTGGACCGAAGGGTCTGTTTTCATGCTGTACACTTCTATGACTCTATGACCCAAGCCTCTCAACCAGAGCCCGCTAGTCCTAGGCAGACCATGAGAAGCTATAAAATAGCCTGCCAAATTCAAAACTAAAATACTTTTTAAAAAAGAGAATTTCCTCCATCCCCCTCATATACCTCCCCACTCCCCACCCCAGGCACAATTTACAGCAGATCCTTTTCCTGACAGGCTAGCCAGCTGTCATTTTCAAATCTGATGATTGGAGTGAGAGACCGATGGAGTTTTGTCGACTCCACGGACTGAGAGTTAACAATTTGGTCGACTCTTACTTCATCTGATCAGTGTTTATCTAAGACAGTTATTTATAAGAGCCAAAAACAGCACAGTCAGCGAATCAAACAGTGCATTGCCGGTGGGAGCTCCGAATCCCAGCTTCAAGCCTTAAGAGCATTAATGACTTAACGTGTAGATGGTAAGCAGTTGGCCTTTCTGATAAAGGGAACTGAACTTGGGGTGAACGTGTCCTTTGTAACTGGTGAACCATCTGATTTCCATTATGGGGTCCTACTATGTACAAACATCTGTTTTTTTTTTGCATGACAAGAGCTACTTTGAAACAAATGGTGGTCCATGGGTTCTCTTTTAATAACCCAGAAGGGGATCCTTGAAAGCAAAAAGGATACAAGCCATTTAAGGTTATCAAACGTTCACTTTGACTTCAAAGAATAAGAATATTGCATGAGGACAACCAATTCAGTGTCACTTATTTTGTGCGCTTGCTGTTGATGAGTTTAATGTAAACCAATTCCTGCAGTATGGCATCACGTTCTGGGATCATTCAAAGATTTGTTTTATAGCCACCGTGAATAGGACAAGCCTCTTTCGGCCAAGTGAAAAGCAGGGAAAGAAACAGACACGTGTGACAAATAAATCATGAAATGTTGCCCAAGATCCATGCGCATTGTGACAAATTATTTACAATCCCTGCCAGTTTGTTTTGCTTTAAAATAAATTCAACAGCTTAGACTGCAGTGATGTCATTCTATGGAGACTGGTTTGAAGAAATAGGGGATGGAGGGAGGTACAATTTCCCAATCAACTGCTGTCTGAGTGTCAAGGGGTAACCCATGTCAAAATTGTAACTGCAACATATGGTCTCAGTGTAGTCTCTGCAGACTGGAAATTGAGTAAAACTAGCACAGCTGAGTCAATCAAACACTTTGGCAATTATTGTCACAACAACACTAAATAATATAGAACCAATTCAATAGAGAACATTGAGAGCAACAAAAAAAAAACTTTGGCATTAACTATCTATTCGAAACTATACATCGATCACGGGGAATTATAATCTGCAGAGAAACAAGATAAAGGAAGAAAGGGCTAAAGCAATGTGAAGGTAGGCTGAAGGCTTGTGGGAAACATTAACACCAGTACAGAGTTAAGGGCCAAATGGCCTGTTTCTGTGCTGTAAATTCTATGCCATGCAGCCAAACAAGTTGAGGATCATCTTGCAAATTTTCCCAAAATATGCCAACAGGCAGTAAGAGTAGAGAGATTCCTGGTCAACCAGGTGAGGGGAAGAAATTGGAGCATCCAACAGGGTGGCACAGTGGCTCAGTGGTTAGCACTGCTGCCTCACAGCACCAGGGACCCGGGTTCAATTCCAGTCTCGAGCAACTGCCTGTGTGGAGTTTGTACATTCTCCCCGTGTCTGCGTGGGTTTCCTCCGGGTGCTCCGGTTTCCTCCCACAGTCACAAAGATGTGCATGCCAGGTGAATTGACCATGCTGAATTGCCCATAGTCTTAGGTGCATTAGTCAGAGGGAAGTGGGTCTGGGTGGGTTTCTTGTCGGAGGGTTGATGTGGACTTATTGGGCTGAAGGGCCTGTTTCCGCACTGTAGGTAATCTAATCTAAACATCACTACCCATATCTTCAGATGACAATTACAAGAAAAGTGCATGTCATGTCAACTCTTTGGGGGAATGGGTTGATTCAGTTGCTTGAACAGCCTGTATGGATCAGATTGTTGCCAACAGCACAGGATTCAAACCCTATTCTGACTTAGGTGGATTTGGAAGCTGTGTTCTTGCCCTCTCCACAATGGAGGTTGGGACATGGTGTTTCAGCTCTGCCTTCAGGCAGAGAAATGAAAATATGAATTATCTTCCCAAAGCTGATCCTCAAGTGGATGAGGATGAATGTGCCAATTTGAGGTTGTCCATTAATCACAGTTGTCTACTACAGAATGCTAAAAGTAAAAGTACAGTACAGTGCCACATATTTAACCATATTCAGAATGTTTTAGCAGTTTAATTTCAACAATTGTGTACTGAGCACAAACAGCCTGAAGCTGCAAACTATTCCAAAAGAACAAATCCCAACCCCCCGTTGAAAAAATGGCATCCATCATTGTGCTCATTAAATGCTGTAACCTGCATTTACCTGTTGAAATACAGAAATTTGTTTGAACTTTGGGTTATGAAATAAGGGGAATTTATGAAACATTTGATTTGATTTAATTTGATTTGATTTATTACTGTCATGTAGACCGAGGTATAGTGAAAAATGTTGTCCGTGTGCTTTACAGGCAGGTTGTACTATACAAGTCCATTAGCGTAATAGAACAGAGTACAGGATACAAGGTTACAGCTGCTGAGTAAGTGCAGAGGGAGAGGTAGATCAACATTAACATTAAAGAGGTCCATTCAAAAGGCTAATAAAAGCAGGGAAGAAGTTGTTCTTGAATCTGTTAGTACGTGCATACAAACGTTAATATCTTCTGCCCAATGGAAGATGGTGGAAGAGAGCATGCCTGAGGTGGGATGGGTTTTTGATTACATTGCTTTCCTGAAGCAGTAAGAAGTATAGATGAAGTTAATGGATGGAAGGCTTGTCTGTGTATTAGACTGGGCTGTGTTCATGACTGGTTTTTTTAGGTTAGACTAGATTACTTACAGTGTGAAACAGGCCCTTCAGCCCAACAAGTCCACACCGACCCACCGAAGCGCAACCCACCCATTCCCCTACATTTACCCCCTTACCTAACACTACGGGCAATTTAGCATGGCCAATACATCTTTGGACTGTGGGAGGAAACCGGAACAAACCCACGCAGACACGGGGAGAATGTGCAAACTCCACACAGTCAGTCGCCTGAGTCGGGAATTGAACCCGGGTCTCTGGCGCTGTGAGGCAGCAGTGCTAACTACTGTGCCACCGTGCCGCCCATGTTTTGGGCAGAGCAGTTGCCAAGCTTGCATCATGTGAAACATCGAGCAGAACTGAAGAAATCTGGGATAATTCTGACTTTAGTTGGTAAAATTATGCATACATTAAAGAGGCGAGGCAATGGCTTGGTGGGATAATCATTACATTTTTAATCCACGGACCAAGGTATTGTTCTCGGGTAACAAAAAAAAAGTTGCCAGAGAAACTTAGCATCCAGCAGCATCCAAGGAATCAAAGCAGAATTAATGTTTTGGCTTCAGAGTCCTTTCTTCACAACTCAGAGGTCTCCAGCATCTGCAGTTCTTTGTTTTATTTTAATGTTGTGGAGAACTGGGTTCATATCCTGCCATGGCAGATGGTGAAATTTGAATTCAACAGAAGATTGGAATTAAGAGTCTAATGAACACCATGAAAAGATTGTGCAAAAATCCCAACTGGTTCACTAATATCCATGAGGGAAGGAAATCTGCCATCCTTACCTGGTCCGACCATCATGTAACTCATGGTAATGTGGTTGACTCTTAGCTGCCTTCTGAGTAATTAGGGATGGGCAATAGATTCTAGCCTGGCCACACCATTTCAATGAAATTTTTAAAAAATCACTGTCTGTTATACATCCTTTCTGAATTTATTTTCTATATAAATTAATTTTGGCTTCAAAGGCATTGAAACCCAAGGGACTATTGTTGAACATGTAGCGGATCCCTCCCCCCACTCCTTATACACAATGATACATTCGACCTGTGGGACCAAGTTGTCCTCATTTCGGGTGGGGTGGGGGATGTTTGTGACAGAGACTAGAAATGATCAACTCTCTGGCATTTCAGCCTGATTCGCTAAAGGGTTCAGTAGGGGATCCACCAGAAAGCTGGACCTCGACAAATAACTGAGAAAGAAAATTACTCCCATTTCCAAGAACTGGAGACATTGAAAGTGAATAATTCCTCAAAATATCTTGTTAACAGAGAATAGTTTCCACCAATTTTCCATACTGTAATCCCACTTTGCTGAGTACGGCAATCGGATGTTATATGTTAACCATATAGACTTAATCCCCATTATCTCCTTATCCATCCATATAAGCACTCTCTCTAATTCTGTCATATTAGCTTGCTAATGCAAATAGGGCCTGAATGTCTGCATTTTTACACCAAAAGGCCATTTAACCTATCAATGTTATACAGATTCAGCATGCAACGGGATCTGCTGTTAAAATCCAGAAACTTTTAGCCCAATTTACTGTCATGTACATGCTATGGGTGATAGTGTCACATTGTTTTCGCAGTTAACTGGAAATATTAAAGAAGCTGAAGTGGTGAAAACTGTTCTCCAAAATTTTATTTGAAAATTTTAAAATGTTAAGGGTGAGGAGCAATGCACCCTCTCAGTTGTGTGGGGGTGTTGAAAGGCTGATTCCAAACTGTGACCTTCCCAGGACACTCGTTAGTTATTCATGTCATTAATACACACTGACCAGCATCAGCAATTAGCTTTTAATTCCTTTTTTAACCTACTCAACATTAAGCAAAACACAATCTATTCAAACACCATCATTTAAAAAAAAGCCAAAGTAAGAAGACCTTCAAATTACTTAACTCTATTGACAAACTGAACAGAATAATTGATACTGTAACTTTTACTAATTAACTGCTCCAATATAGTGACATCCCATAAACACACTCTTGGTAAAAAGGCAAATTCAGAACACTTATATACAATCCAGCACCCAGGAATAAGAAGCCCTAGTTTTAGCTGGAATCATGAGAAGGAAAAATAGCTTCCACTTCCTCAAGACTCCAATAGTAACTGCCAAAAGCTAACTAAAAATCTGCATCTGTGAGAGTTTGATCACACCACTCAAGCTGCTTCTATTGTTTCAACTTTTAAAAAAAAGCAAAGTCTCACAAGTTGTTTATCTTCTCATGTCCCCCAGTCTCTCTCTGAAGAAACCAAAACACAGCACACCTCTTAAAGACACAGTATTGTTACAACCTGATAAGATAAATTTTTGTAAATATGTCTGTAGGAGATGGCTTTCTGAGGAGAGGAGGTGGGTGAATAGCCTGCTTCTCATTATCTCTACATTATCTAGTCTTCTCTTCAAAGTTTACCTAACTCTGTACAATGTTATAATCTATGGGTCCACAGAACTCTGCCGGCAATCATTCAATTACCATTCACAGTCATCTTTTGACTAAAACAGCTCTCCCTTGAAAACTACCTGTTGGAATTAAATGTTTACTATTTCCTGAAGTACTTTGGGGTTATGATCTGTTGTCGTGACAAGGTAGGTGTGGAAACAATGCTTCCTGTTGTGTGAAAGTCTAGAATTAGGAGTCACCATGTAAAAATAGGGTTGCCCATTTAAACTAGAGAAGAGGAAAGATATTTTACACCAGAGGGATGTAAATCTTTGGAACCCTTATTCTCAAAAAGTAGTGGAAGCAGAGTACTTGAATATTTTAATATAGAGGTAGGTGGATGCTTGATAAGCAAGAGGTTAAATCTGAGTCAAGTGGAGTAATCAGATAAACCATGATTTTGTTGCATAATTGAGCACAGTCAAGGTGCTAAGTTAAAAGTCACACAACACCAGGTTATCGTCCAACAGGTTTATTTGGTGGTTGACAACCACCTGATGAAGGAGCAGTGCTCTGAAAGCCAGTCCCTCCAAATAAACCTGTTGGATTGTAACCTAGGGTTGTGTGCTCTTTAACTTTGCCCACCCCAGTCCAACGCCAGCACCTCCAAAAGGTGCTAAATGGTCTACTCCTGTTCCTAATTCACGTGTTTGTAAGTGTGTTGTTTGATCTTCTCTGTTGCCATTATCTTGATGGGCAGTGAGTTCCAGGTCACTACTGCTTGCTGCATAAAGAAAACAAAGTTCTTTCTCAAACTCCTCCTGTATTTCTTTCCCCATGCTGGAAGGTGTCGAGAGTATTGCCCCTCCACTTGAGTTCAGTGGGGTGGTGGGGGTCATGAAATTGTTGCAGTAAAGTGATCCCACCATGGAGCTGAACATCTCACTGATCCTAAAGTTCATTGTACCACAGCCCCAGGCCACTCAGAGTCTAGTAAGATTCCACCCTTTGTGTTTTTCCGCCTCCCTCATCTGTGTATCTCTCACGTATTCATATCTGTCTCCTCCTCTTGTGATGTCAATGTTCACTCTTTCTTTCAAAATGCCTGTCCCGGTGTCCTCCTGTCATCTGTCCCTCCAAAAACTTATCTCCAAAATATTCTGAACTCATTACCTAGGCCTCCTTTGTCCACCTGATCTTTTCACTCTATATGTAGATTTAAATCCCCCATGATTATTGCCACACATTCCTGAAAAAAGCCCAATTATGGTTTCCTTATATTTCATCCTACCTGTAGCTACTGTATCTCATTTCTGCAGAAACCACTCTGTGGACTATCTGCTACTTACACTGACCACCAACAGTGCAGTGACACCAGTCTAAGACAAAAGCACATTCTATTTCTCATTTGGACATTACCGAAAGCCTGCCCTGAGTGACTCTTTGTAAAAGAAAAACCTCCTGATATCCTGAAATCTCGAGCACAAAGATATGGACAGGACAACTCCTGGCAGATCAACTGCTGTTATATCCCATTTCAGATTCAGGAATAACTTCCAAACTCCAAGTCAAACAATTTTGTACCAAACTTCTCTTCAAACGTGAGAGATAATCAAATTGTGAAGAACAATCCCAAGCTGTCCTATTCTAAATAATATGATTTCTTTGAAACTCTGGAGTTTAACAAAAGACAATCCTTCTTATTATTTCTTAAAGGAATGTTTGTAAGTGGCAAGGCTCTTTAAGAAATATTTCAGTGCCGAAAGTGTCTGTGTGGCATTGTGAAGAGTTGATGTCTGGGTGTGGTCCTTCAGTGAGATATATTGTTAGAATGGTAAATCTTTAATGAGCATCGTCACCCAGTGAAACTAAATTCCTTTGTAATTATACAGTTTGCTCTCAACTAATTCTATATTTGTCATTAGTTTTCTATGGCTGGCTTGTGGTTGGTGTGTGTGTGCGTGTGTGTGTGCGTGCGTGTGCGTGCGTGTGTGTGTGTGTGTGTGTGTGTGCTCTTATAAGAAGGAATAAATTGACACCTGCAAATATTATCTAGTTATTTTTTCACATTAGTGACCATTAGGCACTGAGCATAGAACTGGTGTTTATGGATTGAACAATCTTTATCCAATTTTTTCAAGTGATGTTGCATTGCAATACTGATGGAGTGCTCCATTTTTAGTGGCAATGTTCATTGATTGGAGCTCAAAATTGTTGCCTGCCTGTTATTAATGAAAAACACCTCAAGATACAGTGTTGATGAAGAACGAAACATCACCTCCCTCAATCAATAGCATCATCGGCAAAGGCGAACATTCAACTGGTCTCCATATTGTTTGTAGAAACATGGCGATAGAAATAGATCATTCAGCTTCATAGATTGCTTCCTCATTTAGTCTCGTGGTGATGTGGAGTTCAATTCCTTAACTCAACATTGTTTCATTTCCTTTGAACCTCTTACCAACTCACACTCAGCATTGTAAACCTCAATTGATTCTTCCCAACTCACCCCCCCAACGTCACCAGCCCCCCCTTCCATGCCCCCACCACTTACAACCTAATGTGGAGAATCAGTTTCAAGTTTCCACTATAATTTATCATGTATGTGCTTCCCAATTTCATTCTTTGTTTAGATTCCTCCACCAGAGACAATCATCCCTCTGTCTCTCCTCTATCAAAGCCTCATAACAAATATCTCAGTGACCTCAGCCCTCAAGTTTTTTAACTCAAGGAAACGCAAGCATCTGTGCAATGTTGCCCTTTCAACCCTGGTAGCATTCTGGTGACTGTGTACTGTTATGTCATGGGGTAAAGCCTTCTGTTTAATTTAAGCCAGCAACACAGAAAAGATTCATCTCATGCAGTAATCTGTGAAAATTCGAGAGGCCAAGAACTATTTAAAGTAAAAATTAACAACTTTATTTCTTAAAGTATACCAGAGAAGAATTAACTAATGACCATTTACAACACCTTCCTCTAACCTATCTTTTAGTTTCCCTTCTATAATACTAGTCTGATAAAACCCCCAATTAAGATTCTCTGAAAAAATTCAAATTTCAAAAGCAGCCAGTAGTTGATCCTTCTCTTTAAAACTTCCTCTGTAGATTTGCTCTCCAGTCGGTGTCGATGTTTTTCTCTGTGCAAACATCTTCTCTAGACAGGTACGTCTTAGAGAGCTCTGACTAGCAGCTTACATCTGTTGATCTCTTGGCAGTTCTCCTCTCAACTGTTCAATTTTTTTTCTGTCATATACCCCTAATGCATCGGATTGTGTCTTTGGCTTTAATATTGTCAATATACTAAATTCAAACTTGATTGGAGTTTGGTATTTTTGGGGGTATAATTTAAACTGATTGGCCTAATTCAAATTTGTTTTTGTCCCCAGGCAACCAGCTACCCTAGCTGCTGAACCACATGTTACATTGTATCTTATTCAGAATACTTGGTGCTGTCAGGTAGTTCTACTAGCTTTTAGCTTTCACAAAGGTACAGTCCACCCACATCTTCATAACAGTACAATCTGTCCCTTCAGAGGCCTCTGTATTATTCCTGAGTAAAAGTAAAAGTACTGCAGATGCTAGAAATCTGAAATAAACACAGAAAGTCTGAAGAAACTCAGCAGGTGTGGCAACATCTGTGGAGAGAGAAGCAAAGCTAATGTTTCAAGTCCAATAGAAATGTTCTGAAGAACAGTCACAGTGGATTTGACTTATTAACTCTGCACTTTAGGACCTCATTTAAAATTATGCTTTGACCTAAAGAATATTTCAAAATGGCAAAGGATTCATCCTAATTATGTGACTTAAGTGTCACCAGTTTGATTCAAGCATGAATTGATAAGACCACAAGATGTAGGAGCTCAAGTAGGCCATTCAGCCCATCGAGTCTGCTCTGCCATTCAATGAGATCATCCTCAACTCTGCTTTCCTGTCTTTTCCTCATAACCCTTAATTCCCTTCCTGTTTAAAATTTTGTTCATTTCAGCCTTGAATACCCTTAATGAAACAGATTCTACAGTTCCACAGTTTTTCTCTCTTTGAGAGATGACAGTCCTCCTTATCTTAGTCTTAAATGTGTGGTCCCTTATTCTGAGATTATGTCCTTTGATTAGATTACTTACAGTGTGGAAACAGGCCCTTTGGCCCAACAAGTCCACATCGATCCGCCGAAGCGCAACCCACCCAGACCCATTCCCCTACACCTAACACTAAGGGCAATTTAGCATAGCTAATTCACCTAAGCTTCACATTTTTGAGATTGTGGGAGGAAACCCACACAGACACAGGGAGAATGTGCAAACTCCACACAGAGAGTCGCCTGAGGCAGGAATTGAACCCGGGTCTCTGGCACTGTGAGGCAGCAGTGCTAACCACTGTACCACTGTGATCTTAGACTCTTCTGCAAGAGGAAGCAACTGTGCTGGTTCAACCCTGTGAAGCCTCCTGAAGATCTTACATGTTTCGATAAGATCCCCTCTCATTCTTATTAACTCCAACACGTTTAATCTACTCAACTTCTCCTTGTAAGTAAGCCCCTCCATGCTCAGAATGACTCTCAGACTCTATGAAGAACAATTCTCTGGACTCCCTCCAGTGTATCTCTCCTTAGATAAGGAAACCAGTAAACTGTTCACCGCATCCTAAGTATAGGTTGGCTAGTGCCTTGTATAGTTTTAACAAGGCTTCCCTTTTTTTTTACACCCATACTCCATTCCCAATGAAGGAAAGGCCAAATCCATTTGCCTCGCCTATTAGCTGTTGAATTTATAGTCAATCACAGAACAGACCACACAGGGATGAATTTCTCCACAAACTCTGGAATGTCCTGTGACCACATTTAAAATAAGAACAGGCATCACTTTCATTTTAGCCTTTTCCCACCACTGTTTTTAATTAAGTCATTAGCTTCTTTCAAACATGCCTCTGTCAAAATAAGGGAGAGAATTTCATAGCGACAATGTTAAGTATTTGCACAATGATACTGTGTGCAGGAATCTTAACATCTCTATATTCTCCAGAAGCCACTTTTTGTTTAATGCGAGGACATCAAAAATGTATTAAATAAAGCAAATCATTCTCTCAGCAAGGATGCCTGTACTGGCAGGTAGCATCTCTCCAGGCTGTATAACTAGTGAGTGACTCATTCTCAAAAGTACATCACATAAGCACAAACTAGATGCAGCGTGTGCCTACATTAGCAGAGTTTATCCACATTATTTAAACAAGAAAGATCTAGTACTGAGTTGACTCCTTTATTTTCTCTCCCAGTAGATTTGACTTGATGTGAAAGCATTTGACAGTCAGGGATGTTATTCACAAAGGTCAAAGGTCTCGCAGAACTTGGATCCACTGAAACCAGATGAACAACAACAAGAAAGAAAAACCTTTAAAGGTCAGAGGAGAAAGTTTTAAGCTGGTTAAATAGGTCCCAGAGGAATTTCTACGTTCGTCAATATTTCAAGAAAATTTTTACAACTTGACGGGAATTCTCTAGGGCAAAAGGTAAATAAATAAGGTAGAAATAAAATGCGATCTGCAAGTCGCAAATGCGAACTGATCATTCTACACATTTGTGCTTATGACATATGGTGCTCAAGAACTATGTTTGATAGGGGCAGGTGTAGCTGTAAATTATGAAGATCAAGCAAGAAATTATATGGTCACTGGGGGATATTCTGTTCGCCTCCAAAAGAACTTTCAGTTTCCTAATACTGCAAGTCCGTAACTTAGAAGCAAAATGCTTGCAATGTAACATGAGCCTGCATTTTAAGAATGGATTTGGAAGTCAAATTGATGTCAATTCTAACATGCCTAGTGTGAACTGGGAAAAGAAAGAAAAAATAAAGATTAGTGTTTACACAGCATCTCTTATGACCTCGAAATGTCCGATGGCACTATGTAGTCAATGGTGTAGTGTTTTGAAGCACTGTCACTGAAGAATTGTAAGGAATATGGCAACCAAAATGCTTATAGCAACCCACGCGCCTCCACAAATTGGCATGAAACAATGAACCAGTCATCTATAATGAATGATATTAGTTGAGGCATGAGATCTATGGCATTCATTTAAGTAAGCAAATGAAGACTTTGGTTTAATGCTCTGCTTTTAAAAATGGCATCTCCAACACTCCAGCACTCCTTCAGTACACAGCAGAGAGTAGGTTGCTGTAGTCCTTCAAAATACTGACACTAACTGCGTAAAAGTATAAAGTTTAGAGTAAAAGACTCCAAATTGAGAAGGAGAACGCATTAGAGTAAAGAACAAAGAATAGTACAGGAGTGTTACCGAACAGAAACCTTGGAGTACAGTTTCATAGATCATCACGAGTGGAATTCCACGTAGACAGGATAGTGAAGAAGGCGTTCAGTATGCTTGCCTTTATTGGTCAGTGCACTGAGTGTTGGAGTTGGGACGTCACATTGCAGCTATACAGGACATTGATTAGGATATTTTTGGAATAGAACATAGAACAATACAGCGCAGCACAGGCCCTTTGGCCCTCGATGTTGCACCGACCTGCGAACTATTCTCAGCTCGTCCTCCTACCCTATCCCAAAATCATCCATGTGCTTATTTAAGGATTGTTTAAATCTCCCTAATGTGGCTGAGTTGACAGATACGGCATTCCACACCCTGACCACTCTCTGCGTAAAGAACCTGCCTCTGACATCTGTTTTAAATCTATCACCGCTCAATTTGTAGATATTCCCCCTTGTACAAGCTGATGTCATCATCCTAGGAAAAAGACTTTCACTGTCAACTCTATCTAATCTTCTGATCATCTTGTATGTCTCTATCAAATCCCCTGTTAGCCTTCTTCATTCCAATGAGAATAGACCCAAATCTCTCAGCTTTTCCTCATAAGACCTTCCCTCCAGACCAGGCAACATCCTGGTAAATCTCCTCTGCACCTTTTCCAATGCTTCCACATCCTTCCCAAAATATGGGGACCAGAACTGTACACAATATTCCATGGGTGGCCACACCAGCGTTTTGTATAGTTGCAGCATGATATTGCAGCTCTGGAACTCAATCCCTCTACGAATGAAACCTAACACACCGTATGCCTTCTTAACAGCACTATCCAGCTGGGTGGCAACTTTTAGGGGTCTATGTACATGGACACCAAGATCCCTCTGCACATCTACACCACCAAGAATCTTTCCATTGACCCAGTACTCTGACTTCCTGTTATTCTTCCTCAAGTGCATTACCTCACATTTCATTCTGGTTTCACTGTTACAGAAAAGATGTGAAACTTGAATCGGTTCAGAAAAGATTTACAAGGATGTTACCAGGATTGGAGGGATTGAGTTATAGGGAGAGGCTGAATAGGTTGGGGCCTTTTTCCCTGGAGCATCAGAGGCTGAGGGGTGATCTTGTAGGAGATTATAAACTCATGAGGGGCATGGATAGGGTGAATAGTCAAGTTTTTCCCAGGGTATTGGAGTACAAAACTAAAGGGCATGGGATTTAAGGTGAGAAGAGAAAGATTGAAAAAAGGACCTAAGGGCAACATTTTCAAGCAGGAAGGTAGTGCGTGTATGGAATGAGCTGCCAGTGGAAGTGGTGGAGACTGGTACAATTACAGCATTTGAAAAGACATCCGAATGGGTACATGAATTAAAAGGGTTTATAAAGATATGGGGCAAATGCTTGCAAATGCGACTGGATTAATTTAGGATATCTGGTCAGCATTAGATCGAAGAGTTTGTTTCCATGCTGTACATTTCTATGACTCAATGACTCATAGGAACAGGCCCTTCGACCCACCAAGCCTGTGCTGACAATTGATGCTTTGCGAAACTAAAACCCTTTCACCTCCATGTGGTCCATATCCTTCTATTCCCTGCCTGTTCATTTATCGATCAAGATGTCTCTTAAACATTGCTATTGTATCTACCATCTCTACTTCCTCTGACAGTACATTCCTGGCACTTACCATCCTCTGTGTAAAACTCTTACCTCTCACATTTCCTTTAAATTTACCCCCTTTTGCCTTATGCCCCCTAGTAATTGACGTTTCGACCCTGGGAAAGACCCCAACTACTCATCCTATCCACGCTTCTCGTAATTTCAAAGACTTCTATCAGGTCATCCCTCAGCCTCCAATGTTCAAGTGAAAACAGACTGAGTTTGTCCAATTTCTCCTCATAGGTAATACCCCCAAACCAGGCAATATCCTGGTAAACTGTTTGCGTACCTCTCCAAAACCTATACATCCTTCTGGTCATGTGACGACCAGAACTGTACACAATACTCTAAATGTGTCCTCACTAAAGTTCTACACAGCTGCAACATGACTTGTTAAATTTTGAGTCTGTATGCCTTCATGACCAGCTCACTACTAGCACTGCCACTTTCAGGGAACTGCAAAATCTTCAGCCTAAGCCGTCCATGCTGACTAGATATTCTAAATTAATCTAGTCCCATTTGCCAACATTTGCTCCACATCCCATTAGATCCCACTGTGGGTCAACGTTTGTAAAGTTCTTCCATTTACTATATAAGGGTTCTGCCATATACTTAGGGAAAGTGAGGACTGCATATGCGGGAGATCAGAGTCGAAAAGGGTGGTATTGGAAAAGCACAGCATCTGAGGAGAAGGAGAGTCGATGTTTCAGGCATAAGCCCTACATTCCCAATGAATGATTCTCGATTCTCAATGACTCTATGACTCTTTGACATCAGCAGTGCCTAGCAAGCCAGGAAGCATCAGGAAGTGAGAAGATGATGGGAGAAGGCTTACACCCAAAACGTCGGCTTCTCCACTTCCTGGTACTGCCTGTCTTGGTGTGTTAGAACATAGAACGCTGAACATTACAGCGCAGTACAGGCCCTTCAGCCCTCAATGTTGCGCCAACCTGTGGAACCAATCTGAAGCCCATCTAACCTACATTGGATATGTTTATCTAATGACCATTTAATGCCCTGTGGAACCAATTTTGAAGTCTACCCTTAAAGTTGGCAAGTCTATTACTGTTGCAGGCAGTGCATTCCATGCCTCTACTACTCTCTGAGTAAAGAAACTACCTCTGACATCTGTCCTATATCTATCACCCCTCAATTTAAAGCTATTTCCTCTTGTGCGAGCCATCACCATCTGAGAAAAAGGCTCTCAGTATCCACCTTTTCTAACCCTCTGATTATCTCATATGTCTCAATTAAGTCACCTCTCAACCTTCTTCTCTCTAAAGAAAACAGCCTCAAGTCCCTCAATCTTTCCTCATAAGACCTTCCCTCCATACCAGGCAGCATCCGAGTAAATCTCCTCTGAACGCTTTCCAAAGCTTTCACATCCTTCCTGTAATGCAGTGACCAGAACTGTACATAATATTCCAAGCGTGGCCACACCAGAGTATAGCTGCAGCATGACCTCATGACTCCCAAACTCAATCCCTCTACCAGTAAAAGTTAACACACCGTATACCTTCTTAACAACCCTAGCAACCCGGGTGACAACTTTGAAGTATCTATGTACATGGACACCGAAATCTCTCTGCTCATCTACACAACCAAGAATCTTGCCATTAGCCCAGTACTCTTTATTCCTCAATCCCATGCCTCCATATTTTTAGCAACAACCTGTCATGGGAAACCTTATCAAATGCCTTACTGAAATCTATAGACACCACATCAACCGCTTTACCCTCATCCACCTGTTTGGTCACCTTCTCAAAGAACTCAGTAAGGTTTGTGAGACATAACCTACCTTTTAAAAAACTGCGTTGACTATCCCTAATCAAGTAATTCCTTTCCAGATGATTATAACCTTTTCCAACACTTTACCCACAACTAAAGTAAGGCTCACTGGTCTATAATTTCCAGGGTTGTCTCTACTCCCCTTCTTGAACAAGGGAACAACATTTGCTATCCTCCAGTCTTCTGGTACTATTCCTGTAGACAATGACGACATAAAGATCAAATCCAAAGGCTCTGCAATCTCCTCCCTGGCTTACCGGAGGATCCTTGGATAAATCCCATCCAGCCCAGGGGACTTATCTATTTTCACAATTTCCAGAATTACAAACACCTCCTCCCTGTGAACCCCAATCCCATCTAGTCTAGTAGCCTGTATCTCAGTATTCTCCTCAATAACATTGCCTTTCTCCAGTGTGTATACTGACTCAAAGTATTCGTTTAGTGCTATCCCTATCTCCTCAGACTCCATACACAACTTCCTACTACTGTCCTTGATTGGCCTTAACCTTAACTCTCGTCATTCTTTTATTCCTGATATATCGATGGAAGGCTTTTGGGTTTTCCTTGATCCTATCTGGCAATGACTTCTCATGTCCCCTCCTGGCTCTTCTTAGCTCAAGCTTTAGGTCCTTCCTAGCTAACTTGTAACTCTCAAGTGACCTAACTGAGCCATCACATCTCATCCTAACATAAGCCGCCATCTTCCTCTTGACAAGAGATTCACCTTTTTTAGTAAACCACAGCTCCCTCACTCGACCACTTCCTCCCTGCCTGACAGGTATATACTTATCAAGGACACGCAGTAGCTGTTCCTTTCAATTGTGCCCATCCTCTGCAGTTTCCTTCCCCATCCTATGCATCCTAAATCTTGCCTAATCACATCATAATTGCCTTTCCCCCAGCAATAACTCTTGCTCTGCGGTATTTACCTGTCTCTTTCCATCACTGAAGTAAATATAACCAAACTGTGGTCCCTATCACCAAAGTGCTCACCAACCTCCAAATCTGGCCTGGCTCATTAGCCAGTACCAAATCCAATGTGGCCTCGTCCCTTATTGGCCTGTCTACATACTGTGTCAAGAAACCTTCCTGCACACATTGGACTGAAACTGACCCATCTAAAATATTCAAATTACAGTATTTCTAGTCAATATTTGGAAAGTTAACGACCCCATAATAACGACCCTGTTACTCTCGCTCTATTCAGAATTATCTTTGCTATCTTTTCCACTACATCTCTGGAATTATTCAGAGGCCTATAGAAAACTCCCAACAGGGTGACATCTCCTTTCCTGTTTCTAATCTCAGCCTTTACCACCTCAGTAGATGAGTCCTCAAACGTCATTTCCACAACCGAAATACTGTCCTTGACTAACAATGCAGCACCAGACCCCTCCACCCCACCCCCCATCACCCCACCCCCCCACCTTTTACCATCTTCCCTGTTCTTACTGAAACATCTAACTGCTCTACCCATGTCACCGAAATGGCCACAACATTGAAGTCCCAGGTACTAACCCATGCTGTCTGTTCACTTACCTTATTCTGGATGCTCCTGGCTTTGAAGTAGACACACTTCTAACCACTTCCTGCTTGCTTGTGACCTTTAAACCTTATTTCTGACCTCACTACTCTCAACCTCCTGGATACTGGAACTACAAATTAGGTTCCCAGCCCCCTGCTGAATTAGTTTAAACCCTCCCAAAGAACACTAGCAAACCTTCCCCCCCCCCGCTCCCAGAATATTAGTACCCCTCCATTTCAGGTGTAGACCATCCTGTTTGTAGAGGTCCCACCTACCAGAATAAGCCCCAATTATCCAGATACCTGAAACCGTCCCTCCTGCACCATCTCTGTAGCCACATCTTCAATTCCTCTCTCTCCCTCTTCTTCGCCTCGCTTCCACATGGTGTGGGTAACAAACCAGAGATAACAAATCCGTTTGTTCCACCTCTAAGCTTCAACCTTAGCTCCCTGAATTTCTGCCTTAAATCCCCATCCCTTTTTCTACCTATGTCAGTGGTGTTTATGTGGACCACAACTTGGGGCTGCTTCCCCTCCCCCTCAAGGATCTTCCAGCCTCCTGCCTGTCTACTTTGGATTCCAGTATCTGTTGTATTTTTTGGTCTCTATCAGCAGTGCCTAAACAGACACAGCAGAAGAAACAAAACAAAATACTGATTGATTTGGAAGTTAGACAGTGAAAATATCCAAAACCTGAGGGCTTTAAGATGTTGGACAGGTAAATATCCTACACTTACAAGGCTGTTGAATGCATGGATTAACAATTTGTTTAGACAACATGAATAAAAGAAGATAGCATCAATTAGTGCGGAACGTTGAGAGACAGAAGCCAAGTACTAAATAAGGTTTTAGTGAAGATCTGTAGCTCAGGTTGTCCTTGAAGCTGTTGGTTGGCTCACTGAGCTGGTTGATTTTCTTGCAATTGTTTTATCTCCGTTCTGGGTGACACCTTCACTGCTGTGCAACCTCTGGGTGAAAGGCTGTCATTGTGATCTGCCTTGAATTTATCTGTTGTGGCGGAGTTTGTACTGTGATGGTCTGTAGATGGAGTCTATTGCAACGTGTTTGTTTATGGAAGCCATGGATGAATACCGGGCCTCCAGGAATTCCCGAGCTAGTCTTTGTTTAGCCTGTCCCAGTATTGTAACATTGTCCCAGTAGTGTTCTTCATTGTCAGTATGTATTGACATGAGGGAGCATTGGTCATGTTTTATTGCAAGCTGATGCTCGCGTGTTCTGGTGGCGCGTTTCCGACCCGTTTGTCCTATGGAATGTTTCTCACAGTTACGTATGACAAAAAGGCAGGAAACTCGCCAACAGAATTTAGGGGTGGCACGGTGGCTCAGTGGTTAGCACCAGGGATACAGGTTCAATTCCAGCCTCAGGTGACTGTGTGGAGTTTGCACATTCTCCCCATGTCCGCGTGGGTTTCCTCCAGGTGCTCTGGTTTCCTCCCACAGTCCAAAGATGTGCAGATCAGGTGGATTAGCTGTGCTAAATTGTCCTATAGTGCTAGGTGCATTAGTCAGAGGGAAATGGGTCTGGGTGGGTTACTCTTCAGAGGGTCGGGGCTACAGTGCCTGTTTCCACACTGTAGGGAATCTACTCATAAGAACACATGTAAGGTGAACCACCCATCACAGCAGACAGAACTGTATAAATTCAAGGCAGATCACAATGACAGCCTTTTACCCAGAGGTTACACAGCAGTGAAGGTGTCACCCAGAAGGGAGATAAAACATCTGCAAGAAAATCAACCAGCTCAACGAACCAACTAATAACTTCAACCACTAAACAAAAAAACTTTACCGAGGTTTGAGTATCTGGAAGGTTGATGAGGCTAAGAGTTAGATTTTTATTTCTGATTCATGCAAAAAGAACATTTCAAATGTTTTCAATATAGTGTAAAATGGTTTGTGTATAACTCAATGTCTCTTTTTACAAACAATGCCCCCAACAGTGCAGTAGTCCTTCAGTAGTGCAGTCAATTGTCAGTGTAGAAATTTGTTCTCAAGTCTTTGCAGATGCACTCGAACCCATAACTTACCTGCCTCAGAATGAGTCCAACCTGCTGTGGAGTGGCTGAAAAAGACATAATGGAACACATCTCCATCCAATGCATAAAAACGATCATGATTTGAAGTGTCTGTCCCCTAAGGGAAGTTGCTCTCAACATTGAA
Source organism: Chiloscyllium punctatum (assembly GCF_047496795.1). NCBI lineage: Eukaryota > Metazoa > Chordata > Chondrichthyes > Orectolobiformes > Hemiscylliidae > Chiloscyllium > Chiloscyllium punctatum. The sequence goes on along the minus strand of NC_092740.1, from coordinate 25,108,108 downwards.
CAAATGTGGACTTTTTAGAATCCCAAAGTTGATGTTCATTTTTATTGGGTAGAGTTAGATGACCTCTCTAATTTGAAGTGCTCCGAATTTACGAGGTGTCTATGCTTCAATAAGCCCCTGGGGTGCTCTCATTTGTGGTGACCTTACCTAGATTCTGTTGCACAAATCCATACTTAAAGCATTTATGGGAAATTTTCAGCACTGCTGTTCCCTAGAAGTTTAAGTGATTATTTGTTCAGTTAACAATGTTCATAAAGCATTCAGACATCTAAAGACACCGACCTTAAAATGACCCTGTGCAAATATGAGCAAACCATTCAGCCCGCTCCTTCCCCTGCTACTTTGATGCATGCATTAACCCAATAATGATCCATCTACTTATATTCTCACAATATCATTTCAAGACCGTTTATTGTATAGGGCTGTATTCCAACCCATTAAAATTTGCAACGCTATCCAGATAGTTTCAGGTGAGTTTCATGTGCTCCTGTGGTCTGAAATTGACCCGAGAATATTTTCCTGGCTCATATTGAGCAGGAACACCACCAGCCTGGCATAGAAAGAGATGAGCGCACACTTAAGTAGTTAGCAGGTAGGCAGAGGAAGGAGGAGTCCCAGCAAGAGTGAGTAACATTTAAACTGGATCACAGTTGAGCCCAATTTTGAGGGAAGGTCCATTTAAGTCTTATGTATTGCTAACTGGTAGCTTTGGGGCAATCTGACTCTGGTGCATGCCATCCATGGAGACATAGAGTTGTACAGCACTGAAACAGGCCCTTCGGCCCAACTCATCCATGCCAACCAAGTTTCCTACACTGAACTTGTCCCATTTGCCTTTATTTGGCCCATATCACTCCAAACATTTCCCATCCACGTACCTGTCCAGATGTCTTCTAAATATTATTATTGTACGCATCTCCATCACTTCCTTTGGCAGCACATTACATTTACGGAGCACCCTCTGTGTGGTGGTGAGGAATTCCAGCGCAGATTCGAGCGCAGACGAGCAGTGGCGAGTGGGCTCCTACTTACTTTTAGACCATGGGACCTGGCATTGGAATCCATGGCGGAGGCGATGTGGGCAAGATAGACCCGGCGGCAAAAAGCGGTGCCTGGGTACTGACGACTTCATCATTGGTTGGGTCCTGCACTGGCAGTGGCCAAGTGATGGTGGAAGGGCATCACAGCAACCTTAAGGAGGTGGGCCCAGCGGCAAGAGATGCAACTCCGACGTTGGTGGGTCCAATGCAGTTGGCAGCTAGGCATCGGTGGAGCAGAATCAGCCCAGTGCAAAAGTTGGCCTCTGAAGAGTTGGTGGAGTCCTGTCTAGATGGCAGTGGGATGATGGATGAGGGATGACAACGCAGATGGTGTTGATGATGAGCTGGCATTAGTCCTGATGGACACTCTTTACTTTTTCTTATTCTCAAAAATATCCAAAATGGCATCAGTTCTTTGCGACAGTGGAAATGCTTTCTCATTTGTTTTGTTGTTTCTCTCACTGTGAGATACACATGACAATAAAAATCATTCAGTCATTCAAGAGTGAGTCAGGGAAGAGGGGCATTTGTGAAGTGGGATTGATGACACTGAGGAGTGGGAGAGCAGCCTAGAGCCTTCAATATGCTGGATGTATGTTTCATTGTGGACAATGGAGGGATTTGAAAATCTTTTTACTCTTCAGTTCTAGGGTGGACGTCATGGACCTACGTGTTCTAGACAACACTTCACATGGTGCAGTTGCTGAGATGCCAATGGGTGTCATCTACCCAATATTGTCCTCAGGAGCCAATGGGGGGAGGGGGGGGGCGGGGGTGGTGAGAAAGCATCAAAGAATATTCTGGCCAGTCACCAACTAACTCTGTCACACCCTGAGGCAGAGGTAGGGGCTGGTCATGGCGCAGCCGTCCAGGGAAGGCATCGTAAAAGACGGTTGCAAGTGTTTGGCTGTGAAGTCGTACCCTTGTGATGCCAGAGCTTCACTTTTTGTCCAGAGTTTTGTATGCAACCCTCCAGTAATGGCAACATTGTCAGTCGATGGTGGGTTTTCCCAATGAAATGCTGTGCCTGCTGTGGAGGCTTGTTTCTGTGCACACTGTTGCCACTTAGATTTTCCATTAGAATCACATGGGAAAGGGCAAGGGAGTAGAAATGGCACAAAATGTTGGGTACACCATTAGAAATGGCATGGTTAATGTTCAAGTCAAAGAGTCATAGAGATGTACAGCACAGAAACAGACTCTTCGGTCCAACTCGTCCAAGCCGACCAGATACCCCACCCCAATCTAGTCCCACCTACCAGCACCCGGCCCATATCCCTCCAAACCCTTCCTTTTCAAATACCTATCCAGACGCCTTTTAAATGTTGTCATTGCCCCAGCTTCCACCACCTCCTCTGGCAGCTCATTCTATACACACACACCCTCTGTGTGAAAAGGTTGCCCCTTATGTCTCTTTTATACCTTTCCCCTCTCACCCTAATCTATGCCCTCTAGTTCTGGACTCCACCATCCCAAGGAAAATACCTTGTCTATTTATCCTATTCATGCCCCTCATGATTTTATAAACCTCTGTAAGGTCAACCCCTCAGCCTCCGACACTCCAGGGAACACAGCCCCAGCCTATTCAACCTCTCAAATCCTCCAACCCTGGCAACACCCTTGTAAATCTTGAACCATTTCAAGTTTCACACATCCTTCTGATAGGAAGGAGACCAGAATTGCACACAATATTCCAAAAGTAGCCTAACCAATGTCCTATATAGCCACAACATGACCTCCTAGCTCCTGTACTCAATACTCTGACCAATAAAGGAAACGCCTTCTTCACTATCCTATCTACCGGCGACTCTACTTTCAACGAGCTGTGAACCTGCACTCCAAGATCTCATTGTTCAGCAACACTCCCTAGGACCTTACCATTAAGTATATAAGTCCTGCTAAGATTTGCTTTCCCAAAATGCAAAACCTCACATTTATCTAAATTAAACTCCATCGGCCACTCCTCAGCCCATTGGCCCATCTGGTCCAGATCCTGTTGTAATCTGAGGTAACCCTCTCTGCTGTCCACTACACCTCCAATTTTGGTGTCATCTGCAAACTTACTAACTGTACCTGTTATGGTCACATCCAAATCATTTATATAAACGATGAAAAGTTGTGGACCCAGCACCGATCCTTGTGCACTCCACTGGTCACAGGCCTGTAGTTAGGCCACGGATCAGGCTATGATCTCCCAAAGTGTTGGGCCAGGCTTCAGGAGCTAAATCAGCCCATCCCTATTTCCGTGAGTTCAAATCTCACCATACCTTTAAGTTTCTGAATTTCTTTAAAAAGTCTGGACGTATACAGAATCAGTTTATGAAATCGGTAGCTATGAAACTATCAGTTTCTCATTAAAAAGAAAACAAGCTCATTCATTAATACCAACTTTGGAAGGAAACTTCCCACATTTCGTTGATCTTTGTGACACTAATCATGTCGATCCAATTGCCAGTCAGACACACAGATTGGTTCAATCTGAAGTACCACATTCCTAAGGTAACAAGTGATAATAAATGCTGGCCATGCTAGTACTGCCTGGGTGGTTAGCAATGCACAAGTGATGCCAACTGCATGAGTTCAAATTCCACACTAGCTGAAGTTAACACAAAGGGTTTGTTTTACCTTCTGAACCTTGACTTTACTCCTCACCTGAGCTGCGGTGACCACCAGTTCACAGAATCCCTTGCAGTGCAGAAGCAGTCCATTTGGCACATTGAGTCCATACTCACCCTTCAAAAAGCATCCAATCCAGACACACCCTCTACCCTATCCTTGTAGGTCCGCATTTACCATGGCTAAGCTACGTAGCCTGCACTTCCCTGAACACTATGGGCAATGTAGCGCGGCCAATTCACCTGAACCTGTACATCATTGGACTGTGGGAGAAAACCGGTCCACCCAGAGGAAACCCACAGACATGAACAGAACATGCAAACTCCACACAGAAAGTCACCTGAGGATGGAATCGAATCTGAGTCCCTGTGAGATAGTATTGCGAACCATTGAGCCATCATGCCACCCACTTCTTTCCCTCTCTCTCATGACAGAGCAGCACTATGGTCCTTTGGGACAATGGTACTACCCAAAGTAAGTAAATTATAAAGACATGCTGGAATCCAGTGAGAGTTGTGACATTTAAATCAGAACTTGATGCAAAGATCTAAAAAAAAGACCCTCCTCTCAATCAGAACATAAAGATCCCTCAGTCAAAATGATTTGCTTCACTGTCTGTACTTTGGACTGATTTGGAAGCAGGCAGTGCTCCAGGTAGCCCTTTTGAATTGCATTCCAAGTTTGACCTCTTGTGTTTAGTAGCACTAAATATAGAGTTGTCTATTATTTTTGGCTGTCAGTAACGGATGGGAGATGTTAACACAGTTTAGAACCAATAGTTCATTTCATGTTCAGTACAAGTAGAAATCAACATTCAAATCATCCAACACTTGATAGCTAGTTAATGCTACATGATCAAAATATTTACTTTGTACTTTGTTCCTTAAGCATTAAGTTTTAATTTGGCACACAGCACAAAGTGAAATACAAGAGATTAACAAATGTCTGAATTCCCCGTACAATCGACTTTTTTAGATTAGATTACTTACAATGTGGAAACAGGCCCTTCGGCCCAACAAGTCCACACCAACCCAAACTCCACACAGACAGTTGCCTGAGGCGGGAATTGAACCCGGGTCTCTGTCGCTGTGAGGCAGCAGTGCTAACCACTGAGCCACCGTGCCGCCCACTGGCTGCCCACTTAAAGCTATAAACTTATTATGTGGTGGTACCAATGTTGGACTGGGGTGGACAAAGTCAGAAGTCACACAACACCAGATTATAGTGCAACAGGTTTACTTGAAATCACAAGCTTTCAGAGCATTGGTCCTTGATCAGGTGAAGTGAAGACTTCACCTGACAGAGGAGCAGTACCCCAAAAGCTTGTGATTTCAAGTAAACCTTTTGGGCGATAACCTGGCATCATGCGACTTCTGACTCTAAAATTATTGATACTGAATGCATCATGGTTTCCAGTTACCTGGGATAAAGGCAACCTATTCTTCCACACATTAATTTGATTGCTTGGCAGTACAGGACTTGGATATTCCTGAAAAACTTCTATGTTGCTGAAGCTTTTCACTCATCAGGACAAATGCAAGAATGCCAAAGTTCAAACCATCAAATATCAATATAAAGGACAGGAGAAAACCAATCAATCAATCAACCAGTCAGCACCTTTTATCTAATAAAACACAAACAATGAACTGCGGATTCAAAATGGACATGAAACGGTCGTTCTGTTTTTCTCTTTACAGATTCTGCCACATCTGCTGAATTTGTCCAGCACTTCCTGTTTCTGTTCCAGCACATGTTTTCTGTTCTTTTTCTTGATGTAATCACTTCAAATTTGGTATTCTTGCATTTGTTCTGATGGAGGATGAGATGAAAAGCTTCAGCAGTACACTCCTCTTTTTGAGAAGCATCAGTTTGGCTTGGCTAGGTTAAGTGTTTGTCGTCCCTGTTTATAAGCACAGACGTTTATGGGAAAATCCAATATGTCTGAATAGAGTTGACATGCATTCCATGTAACTTGCCTTCGGGCTCACAATATCCATCCATTTAACTCTTGATTGGTAATAATGTGTTAATGATTTTCACAAGGTACTTAATTTAGCAGAAAAAGGACTAAGTCATTTGTGTACAAGTTGATTTTGGCATTTGGCTCCTGGGAAGCAACATTTGCTGAACGAAACAATGCCTCAGGTCCTGAGATCTTATAGACACATGATTCATTGATAAGAGATTAATTTTAGCGATCAATCTCTACCAGACTCAGAACTGTGGCAGAGAAAACACCTTGGTGGAGATCTTTGGGAAACAAAGCTATGTTTTCCAACCAACTACACCATGTGTACCACATGGGGCTTCAGATTGTTTAAATATCATCCCCAAAATACTGTTTTTAGTTCAAAACCTATATCAATTTGAAAGAATCAGCAATATCTATCTCCATTGTCCAAAGGGAGTACTCTCCATGTTCAAAGGGAATTCAGTCTACATAGTTACCATTATTTCTACAGATACCTGAATCTCCTGTTCTGGATTAGGTGAATTAGCTGGCCTTGCTCTGCATTACCTAGCTCATTCAAGTCCTAAAAACAACAGCCATATCCCCCCTCCGTTTCCTTCATTGCAAAATGAACTCTGCCACTCTTCATAACCCAATCACCACATTGTCTTGAACATTCTATTCGCCATGAAGCAGAATCAAAGAGTCAGAATCACTGTAATCACTAAAGTTGCCTTATGTTTAGATAGGAACTGTGGAATCTTGAGGACACATGTGGTTCAAACAGAATCCTCTTGTTATTAATCTGCTGCTGCTTTTCAGCTTTCTTTTATGTCAACACTTCCAACTATACTTTTTGCAACATCTTTTTGCTTTGAATCATTACCATTCTGTGCTCAGTTATGCATTTCAATACTGCAAGTTAGACTGGACCAGCAATGATAATTGCGATGCTGCATCAAGTCACTGTATTCAAGGACATGCGCCCAGCTCAGGGAGTGAACCAGACTGCATCTCTGAGCTCTCAGCTCACTGTCACAGTGTTTACTCCCTCTGAACCTACCTGGATACCTACGGCCTCCCCACCTTTTCATACTTTGCCCCCTCATATCAGGCTCAGATTACTACAGTCTTGCCATGCTATTTAGTGCAGGCACAAAGACAGGAAGCTTGTCTCAGTTATCAGTAAGGCCCAGTCAAGTCAAGAGGATCAACTTGGTGTAGGGGCACTCCTGATACTGTCAGTCTAGTCTCTGGTTGCATTCAGGTCCTGTTCAGGCTGCTCAGATCAGGATTTTCTCCTCATAAGGAGCCGAATAACAGGCTATACACCACTCGTCTTTAATCGTCCACCATATAATGGGCTGTTTTCCTCCTGAAATGAAAGAGATGCTGCATTATAAAGCTAAAAGTGGGTGGTAATGATACAGCTTCATGGGTGTTATAGAAAGGGAAGATTTGTATATACACTGCATGGCATGACAACTGATCATAACCACAGGTTATATTAGATTAGATTAGATTACTTACAGTGTGGAAACAGGCCCTTCGGCCCAACAAGTCCACACCGACCCGCCGAAGCGCAACCCACCCAGACCCATTCCCCTACATTTACCCCTTCACCTAACACTATGGACAATTTAGCATGGCCAATTCACCTAAACTGCACATCTTTGGATGCCTTCTCTTTTCAAGAATACACAAACTCAAGAGTTTAAAGCCAGTTCATTGTTAGTCTGTGTTTGCTTATAAAAGAATGTGTGCTAGTGAGCTGAGGTACTGGCATGGTCTACCATAGCTTCAAGCTCTAGTGTGCTACGAAGATGCAATTGAAGATCCAACTACTAGTCACCAGTGCATTGCAAATATAGGACTCTCTCATTCTGAGTGCTTGAAGCCAGCTAGCTAGCAAGTCAATCAAATGAAATCAGGACAAAGCAATCTCAATCAACCTGCAAAGTCTGGCATCTTGAAATTCTCTGCTCGGCTATTAACTATTCCCCACCTGCTCTTCACAAATGGCCCAGTGATCGAAACACATGGCATTTTTTGACTCACTTTGCATTTAGAGTCATAAAGCCAAAGAGGTTTTACAGCATGGAGTTCATGTCAGTTATCAAGCATCCAGCTATTCTAATGCCAGCACTTGGCTTGTAACCTTATGTCCTCTGGTGTTGTAAGTGCTTATCTAATCTTCTGATCTGGGTGTATGTTGATTGTATTAGTCGCTAATAGCAATAATACTCTTTGTTAGCTCCAGAAATTCTAGTTAAATTAATTTCTTCTCAAACATAAATTCATTTGGTCTGGGAAAACAAGTATCCAGAACTGAGTTCCTTTTTAAAGCAGATGGGTGAAAGTGGGGATTAGAAGGCACAGTGATCTTCCTAGTAATCCATAGACCCAGGTAATGTTTCAGAGATCAGGGTTCAAATCCCAGCAGCAGATGGTCAAACCTGAGTTCTGTAGAAGCTGGAATTAAAAGTCTAATGATGACAATGAAGCGATTGCCATAAACAAAATCCATTTGGTTCATCAGTGCCCTTTCAGGGAAGGAAAGCTGCTGTCCTTACTGGGTCTGGCCTAGACGTGACTACAGAAGCACAGCAATGTGGTTTACTCTTAACTGTTGTTTGAATGGTGAACAGCTAAGAAATCTCAAAGAGGTGAAACCAGATGGATCACCTGGTATTGACTAAGGCATCAGAAACAACAATGACAAGTTCAGCTCTGACAATCCTGCAATGTGTTCCTTACCAACATGTGGGAGCTGTCCCAAAATCGGGAGAGCTGTCTCTCAGAGTAGGACTGGGCAACGAGGGCTGAGTGGTCAAGCACTATCAGCTTCATATTCTTCCTTTCATAATTAACCACGTATAAAGCAATCAACACAGCATTTGATTTTCCCATTTTCAATTAATATGAAAGCTGCAAAGTCTGCCATAGCCTATGATTGAGAACATATTTATACTCAAAATGATTTCAAATGACATGCCAATCAGGAATCATCTGCTATATTTCTAGAAGTACCTTACCAGTTCCTATTGTGGGACTTTGTTGATAAGCATAACATTAAACACTCAGCTATTTTAGATTTTTTTTACTATTCCACAATGTCACCCTCATTCCTTCAAAGACAGTAACTTAATTTGTTTTTTTCTATGCCATGGGTTTCCACTCTAACAAATAATCTTTGTAAATGATTGATTTTTTTTGTCATGTTACAATATTCATAGAATCCCTATAGTGTGGAAACAAGCCACTTGGCCCAACAAGTCCACTCCGACCCTCTGAAGAGTAAGCCACCCAGACCCATTCCCCTACTTTATTACTTTACATTTCCCCTAACTAATACACCTAACCTACAAATCCCTGAACACTATGGGCAATTTAGCATGGCTAATGCACCTGACCTGCACATCTTTGAACTGTGGGAGGAAATCGGAGCACCCAGAGGAAACCCACAGCGATACAGGAAAAATGTGCAAACTCCATACAGACAGTTCCCAAGGCTGGAATCAAACCCAGGGCCCTGACACTGTAAGGCAGCAGTGCTAACCACTGAGCCACCATGCTGCTCTATTTATTTTTAGTGTTGTTTTACAAGATGTGGACATCGCTGTTGAAGTATTCATTGTCCATCCCTAATGACCCTGGAGAAAGTGTTGATGAGCTGCCTTCTTGAACTTTAATTTCAAACTACAGCAGTTCATCTTATATAGGTGCATCCATAGTGCTGTTATGGAGGCAGTTCCAGAGTGACCAAGTGTGAGTGAAGTGTTCTCGACAGTGTACCTGGTCAAGATAATGAGTGACTTGGAGGGGTACCAGCCGGTGGTGGTCTTCCAATGCATCTGCTGCCTTGTGCTTCTGGTGATGTAGGTCACAGTTTGGAAGCTGTTCCTTTTCTCTTCATTCTAGGCAAATATTTTAGAGCTCTAATTAGACCAGTTTCTATACAACAGCTTTTATTTTTGACAACTTCAAGGGAGGTGGCTAGTGAGGGGTGAAGAGACGAATGGAGATGGGATGTTTGACAGAGTTGGGGGAAGGGAATTGTGATCAAAGGTGAACAGGTAGAGGGGAGGCAATGTGTGCGTAGAGTGAGCACTCCTGTGCTGGGTTGTTTTCAGTCAAACCAATCTTGCCCTGAGAATCTAAAACAGGGATTTGACTACTTACTGAGAAACATGTGCATCATGCACCTTGCGTCCTTTCTTCTAAGCCTAGCTGTCTCATTGGCCAACTGGAAAATGATATAATCTTTGAATACAACAAGCAGTTTTTACTATGGAGCTGGTTGATGAATCCATTTTTCAGAATAGCTGTGTCTGCATTTTTAAATGTCATGATTTGGAGAGGCCGGTGTTGGACTGGGGTGTACAAAGTTAAAAATCACACAACACCAGGTTATAGTCCAACAGGTTTAATTGGAAGCACACCTTCATCAGGTGATTTGGAGTGGCGTTCCGAAAGCTAGTGTGCTTCCAATTAAACCTGTTGGACTATAACTTGACGTTGTGTGATTTTTAACTTTTTAAATGTCAGTACGGATGGGAGTTTGAGTTAGCTTCATTTATTCTGAGTGCTATCTCACTGACTGATGGTGATTGATGCACAAAACCCACTCCTCTTTGTCTGTCAAAGATATTGATCACACAAAGTAATATCTGGCCACAGAAAATGGGGTTCAGTTGTTGAACTGAATTTTAGGAAAATACCTTCAGTTAAGACAAGTGAAGCTGACTTATCATCAAGGCTATTACCACTTTCATGCTGTTTTCCAGATAATTTGGCCATAAAATCTTCTAAACTAAAGGCCATAAACTAATTGAAGTCATAAAACCTCTAGGTTAATTACATCAGGAAGATCTGTGTTTGCACTATAGACAGCCTATAGTAAAATGAGAAGTCATTATCGATAACTCAAACCACTTTGGCAAGACCTGATGAAGCATAAACATATTACCTCAGCCTATTTGGGAATGTGAAGAAATTCTTGAGGAATGCACGATCAGTAACGACAGTCATAAAATCATAGACACAAAGTCTGTCTTGCTGGGGGACAGTCAAGACACGGCAACTTAACAATAACATGAGAGGGGATGACAGGGCTATGGTAATTGAACCCTTCTGGCACCAGTGTTAACCTGATTATTGGGAGACCTCCCTTTGAAGTACAAAAATGGAGGGTGCTGCACTCCTCATGTTGGTTGTGTGTTGGATAAATGGTGGTTAGTATTCACAGGCTTCTTGTAATGATCTATTTCCAAATTAAGAGAGAAAACTGGTCCTTTTTTTCTCTCTCTTTCAGTTTTTATAGAAGTAGCAGTCTCTCTGCTCTATCATTTACAAAAGTACCTCTGCAGGTATAGTATATTCGTGAAACGAATAAATAAAATGCTAAGTTAGCTTGTGAGAGTATTTGAGCCAAGAAATGTTTCAGATAAATGTCTAAGATTAGAGGGAGGTGAGTACTCAAACATCAGCACTTGTTTGTAAGAGTTGTCTTCAGCTGGAACTGAAGATCCAAATAGTAACAGATGACAAAAGAGGGTGCACATTGATTCAATATTCAATGAGCTATCAATTGTATTCCAGAAAAAGATTGTGGTTGAACTACTCTGCTGAAAGTAAGGTTATAACAGCTGTGAATGATATTGATCAGAGATTTAGACTTGAGCTACTTAATAGACTGCCTATTGAAATGTATCAATGTATCAACTTTCTATCTACATCTACTTGAACTTTAGCCAGTCTTTTGACAGGGTCCCACAGGGTTGACTGGTCAGATCAGTAAAAGCTCATGGGATCTATGGAAAAGAGACAAAGAGAAATGGCTCAGTGTTAGGAAGTGAGAAATAAGGGTTGATTGGTGTTTTTGTGACTGGGAGGTCACAGGGCTCAGTATTAAGATCGTTGTTTTCGACAGTATATATCAATGACTTTAATATAAATATAAGTTTGTACAGTAATGGAGCTCGTAGAAGACATAAAAATTGGGAAAAAGTGATTGACAGTGAGAAGGAAAGCTGTTGATTGTAATCAATGGACTAGTCAGAGGGGAAGAAAAGGGGGAAATGGAATTTAACACAAAGAAACATGAACTAATGCATACCGGATGTCAAAAAGGCAAGGGAATATACATTAAATGGTAAGATATCGTGAGGTTCAGTTGTATGGCCTATTGGATAAGACATCTGACCATGGTATCACTTTGGGTGCAGATTGCAGATTGAAGTCCTGCTGTGGTCTCTTTGATGTGTAGGCCCGGCGGATTAGTTATGGTAAATGAAGGGTTACAATGTTAGGGTAGGGGTTGGGTCTGGATGGGATGGTCTTCAGAGAGTCAGTGTAGACTTGATAAGCTGAATGGTCTGCTTCCGCACTGTAGGGATTCTATGATTCTAAGTGTTGAGGAAACAGTGAGACCTTGAAATGGATGAGGCTGATAAAATGGTTGATAAAATGGTTAGAAGGCATATGCAATACTTCAGGTTTGTTAGCTAAGGCATGGAGTATAAAATCAGGGGGTTTAGATCAGAGTGGTGCTAGAAAAGCACAGCAGGTCAGGCAGCATCCGAGGAGCAGGAAAATCGATGTTTCAGGCAAAAGCCCTTCATCAGGAATGAATGGCTTTCCAGCACCACTCTAACCTAAACTCTGGTTTCCAGTATCTGCAGTCCCCACTTTTGCCTATAAAAGCAGAGAGTTTAGGCCGGAACTGTATAGATATTAATTAGGCCAAAACTTGAGTCTGCAAATATTTCTGATCAGCATTTTATGGGAAGAATATAATCACAATAGAGAAGTTACTGAAATTAATGAGGATAGTGTAGAGGATTTAGAGTTTTAACTCAGAGCACTGGATAAAGACATTTCTTACTCAGAGACTATCGGAGCCTGTGGAAATCTCCACAACAAAAAACGGTCAAGTACCAAAGTAGAAAAATTGAGGCAGAAATAGGCCATTGGGCCCTTTGTGAGCCCACGATAGCTGGTCGTGTCGTTTCGTATGAACACCAACTAGCCACGAAACGACACGACCAGCTATCCTTAGTAGCCACACACACAGACGACAAGCAACATGAATTCGACTGGGACAACACTACCATTATAGGGCAAGCCAAACAGAGAACAGCCAGGGAATTCCTAGAGGCATGGCACTCATCCACAGACTCTATCAACAAACACATCGACCTGGACCCAATATACCGGCCACTACAGCGGACAGCTGGAACTGACAACTGGAAGCGGCAGAGACAGGCCACTATAAATGCCGGAGGAAACAGCACAGAAGCGCTTCACAGGAGGCTCCCAAGCACTGAGGATGTCACCTAGACAGGGGACGAAACGATTGCAAGACAAATTCCCAGCTCGGCGAACAGAACCACAACAAGGAGACCAAAACTGCACACAATACTCCCGGTGTGGTCTCACCAACCACCTGACGAAGGAGCGGCACTCAAAAAGCTATTGTGTTTCTAATTAAACCTGTTGGACTATAACTTGGTGATGTGTGATTTTTAACTTGGTCTCACCAAGGCCCTGTACAAATGCAGCAAGACACCCTTGCTCCTGTACTCAAACGTTGAGGCCAAAACATTGCACGTTTTCGAGAAGACGTCACTGGGACTGGAGGGTTTGAGTTGTGAGGAGACGATGGATAGGCTGGGACTTTTTTCACTGGAGCCTGGGAGGTTGAGGGTGATCCTATAGAGATTTATGAAATCATGAGGGGCATAGATAAGGTGAATAGTAAAGTGGGTAAGTTTTCCTAAAGTGGGTAAGTTTAAAACTAGGGGGCATAATTTTAGCGTGAGTGGAGAAAGGTTCAAAAGAGACCTGAGGGGCAACCTTTTCATACAGAGGGTGGTTCATTTGTGGAATGAACTGCCAGAGGAAGTGGTAGATGCAGGTACAGTTACAACAATGAAAATATATTTGGACAGGTCCATGAATAGGAAAGGTTTAGAGGGATTTGGATCAAATACAAGCAAGTGGGACTAGTTTAGTGTTGGAAGCTTGGGCAACATGGGATAGTTGGACCTAGGGGTCTGATTCCGTGCCCTATGACTCTACGACTAACTCGTGACAGTATGAGGTTAGGGAAGTACATTAAATGTTGAAGGGCTTTTGCCTGAAACGCTGATTTTCCTGCTCCTCAGATGCTGCCTGACCTGCTGTGCTTTTCCAGCACCACTCTGATCTCAACTCCTGCTGTTTTGAGTTACGTATAGACCTTAGGACTAAAGGATGTGGGGAGAAAGAGGGAACAGGATGCTAAGTTCGAAGATCAGCCATGATCATACTGAATGGTGAGGCAGGCTTGAAGAACTGAATGGCCTCCTCCCACTCTTATTCCCTAAAGATTCAGGGCTGTTTTCTTTGGAATGTCTGAGGGCAAATTTAATTGAGATATGAAAAACTGAGGGTTCTTCGTGGGCTTAATAAGAATGGTCTCTATTTCTGAGAGAAAGTGAGGACTGCAGATGCTGGAGATCAGAGTCGAAGAGTGCGGTGCTGGAAAAGCACAGCAGGTCAGGCAGCATCCGGGGAGCAGGAGAATCGATGTTTCCGGCATAAGCTCTCCATCTATTTCTGTTACGTGAGAGGTCAATAACAGAGGCTGTACATTTAAAATAATTGGTAAAAGGATCAGAGAGGAGTTGATAAATAAGATTTTCTCCCAGAGAACGTGGGGGGTCTGTGATCCACTGCCTGCAAGTGAGGTGGAGACAGAAAACCTCAGCACATTTAGAAATAAACTCAGATATGCACTTGAAGTGCTGGAGGTAGAGGGCCCCAAGCCAAAAGCTGAAATGTGGGATTAGACTGGATCGCTCCTTTCCAGCTGGCTCAAGCACAAGGTTAGGATTCAGAGGGATTTGCCTGTCCTTGTACTTGAATCAGAGAAAGTTGCCATACAGGTACAGCAAGCCTAGATACAGGTACAGATACAGCAAGCAATTAGGAAGCCAAATGGTATATTAGCCTTCTTGGCAATAGGTTTCAACTATTAGAGCGGGGATTATTAAAACTTGGTTGCAATCACTCAGTTTATTCAATGCTGCGAATTGGCAGGGCCAGCTCATTGTTTATCCTGAATGCCCTTGAACTGAGTGGTTTTACAATATTCCAAAGCACAGTTAACCATATTTCTGTGAGTCTGAAATCACATATGGACCAGATCGGGGAAGGATAGTAGATCTCCTTCCCTAAAGGACTTTGTTGAATTAGATGGGGTCTGAAACAACTTCAAGGAGACCTTGATTTTATCCTGACTGATGTAGTGAGATTTAGACCAACATCCATCTGATCCTTTGGATCGCGAGCTTCGTGACATTCCCATGACACCATCATCACCCTGAACCATTACCTCAGGACATGCATTTTATGGACAGATTTAATCACTTTGCAATGTATTTGCCAGGCTTAACTGGCTTCCTCAGATGACAGTGTCCCGTGAGGGGAGATTGAACAACATAAGCCTAGATTCAGTGGAGTTCAGGAGAATGAGAGATGATCTTATTGAAGCTTCTAACATATTTAGACGATAAAATAGGATAGGTGCTGAGAGATGTTTCCACTGATTGAACAGACTAGAATTAGTGATCATAGCTTCAGAGCCCAGAAAAAGGAGTCTTTGTTTTACTCTCTCAGATGAGAAGAAATTTATTTGAACTTCCCGACTGCAGAGTCGCACGTTCAAAGATTGGGATCAATAGATTAAAGACATGGGGACAATGCAGAAATTGTTGCATGCTGTTCCACTTTACACTGGTACTTTTGCAAATGTGCTGCTGAATGTAGGATGACAGATTTAAGGAAAATGTGTCTCTTTTCAGCAAAATATTTACCTCTCATTAATGGAGAATGGTTGCAATGTATGAAGACAAATAACAGGTATCATGGTCAGAACGTGTGTGATAGTAAACTATCAATATAATTTGTTTGGAAAAAGGCATGCCCGTTTTACCCTTGGAGTGCATACTTCAATTAAATACTTCAGCAGCAATCTTTCATAAGTTTCCAAAAAGGTACTTTTTAAAATTCTAATACATTGACACCCATACATATATCTACACACACACACACACACACAGTAAGTAACATAACATGGTTTTGTGGAAGGGAAGTCATGTGTAACAAATATATTGGAGCTCTTGAAGGAGTTACATGTGCTATCCATTAAAGGGAACATGTTGAACTGTACTCAGTTTCCAGAAGGCTTTTTACAAGATTGCAAGTAAAAAGCTATTGTGCAAAGTAGAAGCTTATGATATAGAGAGTAACAGATCAGTAAGATGGAGGATTGGCTGGTAGATAACAGAGAAAGGGAACTGAATTTTACCTATTTTTGATGAAGACCTCGAATTTTGGAGGGTTTCTCTCACTGTGAGTTTTCTCACCCAACCTTGCCAAACTACCTCATGAATTACCTACCATACCCTATAGCATTTCAGTTTTCTGCTCCATTTTACTATGTGACGTTCCCAGAACAACTCGCCACTCGGTGAATACCCACTCCAAGATGGCATCCTTGCACCTTTCAAAATTCCGCAGTACATCCAGATAAGCATTGGCATTCTAAAGTTGCCCTGTTCATTAGTGGACACAATTGGAACATGTTGGAGAGGGGGAGGATGGCACTGCGATTCTCCGATAGGCTCCTAAAAATCCTGCTGGACAGAGAACCGCCAGAGAAAGCCACAGCTCCAGACCCTGCAGCCTGTTTCGAGGTTGCTAGATGGGTCAGTGCTGCCTCCAGGCAGCAGAGGAATGGCCATGAATGCAGAACAAAACTCTTGGCATCCTACAGTGCAGAAAGAGGCCATTTGGCCTATTGAGTCTGCATGGACCTTCTGAAGAACTTCACATCCAGACCCAGTTCGCACCATTCCCATCCCGGTAACCTTGCATTAATCCTGATGAAAGATTCCACTTGAAACCTTGACTCCCCTGCTTTGTCCAGCTCCACAGTTTAATCGACTCTGATGCTCCGCCATCTGCAGTCCTCACTATTTCCATGGACAATCCACTTAACCTGTACATCTTTGGACTGTGGGAGGAAACTGGAGCACCCAGAGGAAACGCACGCAGACACGGGGTGAATGTGCAAACTCCACACAGAGAGTCCCACGAGGCTGGAATTGAACCCAGGACCCTGTGAGGCAGTAATGCTAACCATTGTGCCACTATGCCACCCTATTCACTTCAATGACATTCTCCTTCCTACAGGATAAATACTCCACACCTTTCTCTACGATTAACATTCATTCTAATGGTGCAGTGACACACATTTCCCACCAAGGTTCAGACCCCACCATCGTCACTATTACCTGCACCACATAGCGTCATCCCCCTCTTCCTCCTCAGCTTCCCCCACACACTAATCCTGCTTGCCCTCTGCACTGACTCCCCACTCCTTCAGTATACCTCACCACCTTCGGTCCATATGCATCCATAGAAGTAGCCATGCCACCCACTATCACCTCATCACTATTGTCTCATTCCCACCCTTTTCCCATTACTGGAGAAGGCAGCCCATAACAGGCAGAGGGAGCGCATACAGGATTGGGAGGGGGTGCCCGATGTCAGTGGCCTCACCTCCTCCAAGGAGTGGATCCTTGCCCTCGCAGGGGAAGACCGAGGCCACCCCTGTGGAGAGCTGGATGACCACACCCCACCAAAGGAGTAAACACCACGCTTCACGCATCTGCCACTCTCTATTACTGCACATGACTCCAGCCACTGGCCGTGACGCTTTCTCCCTCATTTCTGCTGCAGGCTCTGCAAAGGTCCCAGCAACATCCGTGGGAAAGTGACCTCCCTCCTGGACCTCTGAGGATGTCAGCAGCGAGGCCTCAGAGGGAGCATCCACAAGGCTTCCTCCTGCACGCCCTCCAGCCCACATACCGATACCTCGACGGAAATCGATAATATAGACTGTGAGCCAGTGAGCTGTTCACTGCCAGAGTTTCGCCTGTGGTTAAGGAACAAACAGCGCAGGCCACTGGCACTCAGAGGGCTGCTGGAAACCAGGCACCTGCACCAGCCCAGGCAGGAGAAGATCGTCGACTGTCAGTTATCAAGGGTTTCTCCAAAACGCACAGGGGCAGAGCAGCAGGAGACAGGCACTTAGGATGCAATGGCCCTGATTGCCCAGAAGCTGCAACAGTGCAGTGCAGTGCAGTGCCAGTCATACCACTGGCTCCAGCAGGTTGATGGCTGCCATGGAGTCATATGCCCAGTGCCCTCAGGGGTTACTGGAGAGGCATAATCCCGACACTCCATTACCCCATCCACTGGTCCTCAGGACTGGAGGCATGATGGCGGGGTGGGAGGAGGGGGTGGGGGTGTAGTGCTAGGAGGCATCTAGCCAGCAGTGGATATACACACAGGCCCTTCTGCATTTCCCACTCAAAATACAGTGGAGGTTGCCAGGTCCTCCACTCCCACTCGATCCCAACACCGGCAGCACTTGGAACCCCGAGCTGAGGAAGCTTGACTTGCCTCTGGCAAGGTAGACATTGAGAACTCTCACTCTGCAGGTCAGAATAGATAGCTGGGGGGGGGGGGGGGGCGAGGGGGGTTCAGCTCACCACTGGCAATGATGGGGTATGCCCAGGAGGAGCTGAAAACCACTGAATGGTCTCATGTCAGAATGGCATGTGGTAATACAAGGCTAAAATCAGACAAGAACAATGTCACAGGGGCAGGATGAGGAGTTAAAGAGGCAAGTTTGCTAAGAAATCCTGCTAATATTCACTTGTGACAAACCTGCAAAGAACTTGAACTTAGCCAAAAAAGCATAAGATTCAGTCTCAGTGATGATAATAATGAAAATATCTCTGATTGTCATAAAAACCCACCATGACTAATCATCTCCAATGTCCTTTGGGGAAGGGATTCAGCTTTCCTTACCCAGTCCGGTCTATGTAACACTGTAATGTGGTTGATTCTTAACCGTCCTCTGAAGTGGCCAAACAATGAATTCAGTTCAAAGCCATTTAGAGTGACCCACATCCTATGATTTTTATAAAATATTCACACTATGCTATCTTCCCTCATTTCCAGAAAGAAGGATATGTCAACAGGATGAGTTGCAGTAAGATGCTATTGGGCAGGATAATCAGTTTCTGTGCTGTAGATTGCTTGTAATATTGTACTCTATAAAATACATTCACCTGTAATGCAAGCACTCCTAAAACAAACTTCTGTAAGCAATTGTATCAACACCTCTTGAAATGTAGATTGAATAAACTGAAAGATGCAGGGACATTATCCAAACATTTGCGAACGCTGGGCTGTAAATATTATGAAATGTGTCTCCTCAGAGGAAAGATCGATATTAAGTGGACTGCAAATAATTGAAGAAAAATAAATAGGGCCAGTATACATGGACTCAGCTTTAGGTTTTCAATTTCAACTCACTTATCAGGCCGACACACAAGTGCAGATGTCTGCTTAGCTCGACTAAAATTGAAAGTGATGACAAGGGAACTGGTATCACTTTTCCATGTTCATATCTGCCACTTCCCGATGATTGATGGGCAAAACCACTTGAGAAATCTTTAGAGGTCTTGGTTACAAAAGTAAACCATGCAACTGAAGTTCATCAAAAAGCATTGTATCACTTGTCATCACCACAAACCAGGGCAGTGGAGTGGATCGTGACTTTGTCTGATAGTGTAGTATAGCTGATAGTGAGCCATTGGTGTTTTTTTTTTATTTTCAGTGTATTTAATCAAAGTGGAAGTCAAAAGAGGGGTGAGATTTGCTATTGCCCATTTTATACTGACTGTATCAAATCAGACTTTCTCTCATTGTTTCAAAATCTTCTTAAAATATTCCTCAAAGCAACAGCACTGTAAACTGAATGAAAAGATTTCAAAGGGGGTGAGTGCTGGCTAGGATATTTCAGTGAAGTCATATTATAATCTAGTGGTGCCATTTGTTATTGGAGCATTGCCTTGTTGCTGTTAGTTTTGGATACTTTCGATCCTGGACACACGTCTGGCTAGATCGATTGTGATTTTTTAAATTTTACTTTTGTTACTGAGATGATCGTTTACTAAAACATAAGCACACAATGTTGCAGTCTTTGCTTTAACATAAATTGAAAGTTAACCTCAGAAATGAAGAACATAAATAGCAACTGTTAAATCTAAACACACAGGCAAATCCAGTATGTGCTGGAGAAACTCAGCAAGTCTGGGGGTAGCATCGGTGGAGAGAGAAACCCAGTTAACGTTTCAGAGTTAGGAGATCTCTGGGACTCCAGGTGAGATGTCCTCTCTTACAATCCTCGGTACAAACGTATGTTCAATAAAACCTGCTGCAGTTCACCCTCAGCAGTGTATATTAAACATGACTCTACATGGGGCTTGGCATCTGAATATGTGATGCCACTTGCCTTCCTGCAGTGCCCACTCCCCTTTGTTCACTCTTTCTAGGTTGACAGCTGACTACCTCATCCACCTCGAACCATGGATGGAGAGGTTGCCCTCTTTCTCTGTAGAACTCTTTATAGAAATTCATTGCACCACAGGATCCCACATTACCATAAGGTACATGTGAGGGATCCACCACCTCCATCTTCTCGAGAGGCAATTAGAGTTAGACAATAACTACTGACTTAACTATCCCATGAATGGATCTTTAGAAGGGCTCTTTCTATGGTAACTGGATCCAGAAAACTCTAAGCTTTTGTAGACGATTCTTTTAATCGGAAACTCTTATCTTTAACAAGATGGCAGCTTCATCCTATCCACTCTCCCTTCCTGATTGGTCACAGAGCTCAGAGGTGAGATGCAGTCTGATAAAAAGCAACCAATGGAGAGATAGCAGTGTGGTGGTCATGTCACTGGACTAATAACCAAGAGGCTCAGTCTAATACTCTGGGATCCCCCAAATCCCGCCAAAGGGCAGGTGATTGGATTTAGATTCAATTGATGTGGAATTGAAAGCTAGTCTCAGTAATAGATGGCATAAGGATGTGTCAGCTCACTGTGCTCATGATAACAGTTGCTGCCACCATCCTCTCTAAGTATCGGAGCCTGCATGGCCTCAGGTGCTAACCAAAAACTGCTTTTTGGTCTAACTAGAAGAATCTTTTGTAATCAGCAGATATAGTTTAATGCATGTTAGCAACCAGTTACAGATTACACTGGTAGGATTGACATTGTTCCAGCTATTTAGAGGAGGATAAGTTAGGTCTCACTCTTTTCTTAAGCTACTCTGCAAACAAATCCACCTGATTCTTTTGTAGAGGGTAGAGCTTCTGGCACTCCTCAGCATTAACCTACAACAATAGTTTTCACCTTTACTAGAACGAGGAGAAACAGTATGAACATGAAGAGACATCTATTTAACAGAGATAGAGGGGATTTTTGTTTCTATGGAACTCAGTAGTGGAAGCAGGGTCATTGAGAATCTTTAAGGCTGAGGTAGATAGATTTTTGATTGATAATCCAAAGATGTGCAGGTCAGGTGAATTGGCTATGCTAAATTGCCTATAGGCGTATTAGTCAGGGGTATATATGGGGAATGGGTCTAGGTGGGTTACTCTTTGGAGGGTCAGTATGGACTTGTTGGACTGAAGGACCTGTTTCCATACTGTAGTTAATCTAATAACAGACTGAAACGGTGTTGGGGTAAGTAGCAAAGTGGAGTTCAGGTGACTGTGATTTTAACCATGGTGGAGCAGGAGCCATTGACCTACATTAATAGTTCATTTAACTATTTGTATGTTTCACTGAGAATTGAGTTATAATCTTGAAAATGATCAAATCGAGGGTTAAGGTGGTAAGATTCCAGTTCCAGTTTATGAATATATCGTATACCTTTGTCCAGTTGCAGATTTGTAAACTGACCTTCGCAGACTCTCACAGGAATGACTGGGTTGTTAAAGAGTCAGTAGATCTTTATGATTTGATTACTATTAGGCAATTGAGAGGATAATACAACATTGTCAGCTGGCAACTGAGGCATAATTTAAACTGAATGACAATGCCAGTGTCCAGGATTGCCTTGTTTAAGTTCCTCAAATTAATCTTGTTAGCTTCTTCCTGGAAAACAATGTCAATGCAAGTGGAAATTCATTGCTGTTTTCAGTCATTAACAGAAGTCCACAAGGCGATGAGTTAATTGAGTCTTTTTGATCACTCCTCCCAATGTCAAAATTCAACAGAGAGGAAATATCATAAGAACCTTGGTCTGGGTTTGATTTAAACGTGGATTTGAGAATTGAAGAGGGTTGCCTTGGAACAAGGTTCCACCAATGGACCCAGCTGGGAGTAATCTTATCCAAGTTTCTAACAATGAACTACTGCATAATAGGTTAGTATAGACAACTCTCAAAATACTCCTTTATGAGATAGTGTCCAGTCGGACTTTGAATCAGCTCATTGCCTCTTAGAAAAGGGAGCATTTTAATCTACGGAATAAGCATGGGAACATGGAAAAGGCAAGAGTCAATGTTCTCCTTCAAACTCATTTTACTATCACAACATGTACTTTTATCAGTCTCATGACTTGACATAGCAGACAAAAGGCTGAACATGCTATTATTGAAACCGTACGTACACCATCTGTTGTGTGAATGACAAACACTACACAAAAGTCCATGGAGTATTTTTAGCAGGTCATCTACGGAATGTGCCTTTTGGACCTTGAAAGGTTAAACAATGTGAAAACCAGCTGCCAGACAGCAACGGGCCTCCCTAAATGTCGGAATTAATCAAAAATAGTAATGTGCTGTTATAAATATCCAGAGGTGCATGTGCTTGTAGAGTGGTCTCTCTGCCTTACAGGAAAGGGAATTAAAGGAGTAATGTCAAAGACAACTTTGGTCATTAAACTTTAAGATATGAACATTGAAATGTGTACAATAGCAAGAAGGCAATTTGCTTATAACTACATTGATGATCTAGAGATGAATATAGGATGCATAAGTAATTTCATAGATGAGATGGAATTGGTGGTTTAATGTAAATAGCCTCAGACTGTGGGACAATATAGACAGACTGAGCATATAGGCTGAATAGTGACTAATGGAATTTAACCCAAAAAAAGTGAGGTAACACATTTTTAAAGGAATACCAAGGCAAGGAAGTATCAAATTTAATCACAACGCAATGCACTCATAGGGCCTACATACCCTACTCCCAAAAAAAAACACCCGTATTCAACACAGTCAATGGAATGTTAAACAAAACATCTCTCTCTCTTGCTCTGAGAATCACTGTCGAAGGAGGGAGAGACCAAAGATAATGTACAGCGATTGCCAGACATTTTCTGGAACCTCCAGCCAATCAGGAACTTTTCACGCCGCAGCTAAGCAACAGTAAGAAAAGGTATTATATCAAATACAGTAAGCATTCTGAGGAAGGGCCCCTGGACCTGAAATGTTAACTCTGATTTCTCTCCACAGATGCGGCCAGACCTGCTAAGCTTTTTCAGCAATTTCTGTTTTTGTTTCTGATTTACCGCAGTTCTTTAATTGTTTATGAGATTAATGTTACTAGCTATGAGAGGTTTTGGTAATGGATGTAGGGAGAACCTCCTACTGGCAGGAGGTTCAGCAGCCTGCATACATAGATATAAATAAGATCATAGGTTTAAAAAAAGGGAGGAAATGAAGATAATTTGATTTAGACAATGAGGTGTTATGATCACACATACTTCCAAAATGGTGATTTCAAGCAGATGGAATAACATTGTCAGGAATGTGTTAGTTGTGTAAATAGATATAGATACACCAGATCCCAAGCATAGTCCCCCAAGATTATTATAGTTGTAGACAGACACCCTAAGTTATTGAACGTCCAAGTGAGGAGGGATAACTGGCTCCCCTTCATTATTCACGTGCCGCCCTCAATTTATCACAAGGTAAATTATAAAGGATCACTCCCTTGTTGGGATACCTTTATCATAGGCCAAATGAATTTATATTTTAAAAGGAGTGAATTTAACCAAGTACTGCTGAGTTAACAAAAGAGTCAATTCATTTGATAATAAACGCAAAAAAAAAACTAATAATGCAATACATAAATGCACAGATTGAAAAGTTAGCCATACAAAACCGTAACAGTTAAAAGATATACGGATCAGGCACTCCGGTTTGTTCATGAGAAATAATTAGTAAAACAATGATAGTTGAACAGTGGATTTCAGGATGCTTAGGTTTTACAAGCAAGTTGAAAGACATTTGACCTATTTTCTTTTGATAGCATTTTGCTGGTAGCATTCGGAATGATAGAGTCCTGTTCTGTTTCCTCTTGACTGACCTATCAGCTAGCTGGCCTCTAGCACTCAGAGTTAAGAATCCTCTTACCTGCAACGTGCAGGTTACTAATGGTTGGTTTTTTCCAAGTGTGACTTTCACTGCAGACAAATCCAGGTTAATACAGACTGGTGCCTCAGTTCAGTAGAACATGTTCTTCCACTAACAAACACGGACAAAGTTTGCAGTCGAGTTGTAACTCCATTTTTCTGTATGTTCCTAGAATGGTGAAAGAGGAAAGAAATGCCTGCAGGACATGGCTTTCTGCTGAGACGGTGGAGATAGACAATCCCTCTTCCTATTTCTTTCTCTGCTTTCATAACACATTACATGTGCAACATTTGGTGGGTCCCACATAGACAGACAGCATTTTTTTTGTAAGTAGGAGCCTTCTATTCAAAAAAGACGTTTGGAATTACAAGTGAAAAACATCCATTGTGCTTTGGGGTTCTGACCTGATATCATAACAATATTTAAAAACGGATAAATTTGCAGGACTATAGAGAAAGAACAGGGTTTTTGAAAAATTTGTCTCATTTAGAGGGTCTGTACTGGCACAGAGGAGTAACCAGTCTCCTCTGCTGGTTGATTGTAGGAGTCTGAAAACCCATAAACTACACAAAATACTAAACAGGATGTTAAAGTTCACTTAGGAAGTCTAAATTGCTGTGGTAACATGGATTTTGTTGTCTGGAATCATTGATGGTAACGGTAGAGACTCCAACAGTCTTTCCATCATATAGCTGACCAGGTATATCTCCTGCATCAAAAACAGAAGTTTTTTTTCTTTATTCATTCTCAGGACGAGGGCATCACTGGCTGGGCAGCATTTATTGTCCATCCCTAATTGCCCAGGGGGCAGTTCAGAGTCAACCACATGTGGAAGAGACCAAGTAAGGATGTCAGTTTCCTTCCCTAAGGGAAACATTAGTGAACCATATGGGTTTTTCCAATAATAGATTCATGGTCATCATTGGATTCTTAATTCCAGATATTTATTGAATTCAAATTCCACCACCTGCCATTGCGAGATCAAAGCTGGGTCCCCAGAATGTTATCTGGGTCTCTGGATGAACAGTCCAGCAATAATACCACGAGGCCATTACCTCCCCAAGTTGCTGTAAAAGCTCAGCAGGTCTGGCAGCATCCGTGAAGCAAAATCAAAGTAAATGTTTCAGGTCCAGTGACCCTTCCTCAGAACCGGACCCGAAATGTTAATTTTGATTTCTCTTCACAAATGCTGCCAGGCCTGCTGAGCTTTTGCAGCAACTTATGTTTTGGTTTCTGATTGACAGCATCTGCAGTTCTTTCGGTTTTTTTAATCTCTCCTGCCCCTTTTGGCTTATGTTAGAAGGAATTGCAGGCTTGTATTCAACCTGTTTGGCTGCATTATGAATGTGAGTTCCTTCACCATCAAATCCTACAGTCAGACTTGAACCCAGAGCTTCTGTCTCCGAGGCAGGGTTGCTAAGGTAAATGGTAATTGGTTCATTGCACTGAAAGTATTGTCGTGTACACTGATCAAGTCAGTCAGTGAAACACAGTATTGAGGCAGAAATCTGAAATCCTGAAAGTCATTAATTATTTAAAAATCCACAAATTTTCATGATATAAAAGTCAGTTTCAGTTAAGTCAGGGGACGAAAAGAACAATGAAAGATGTCTAAGTCAATCCTTCAAAATGAATAAACACTCTCAGGCATTCCTTTGCAATTTTCAGCATGCAGCATATTATGCTAACTGATTAAACTTATAATGATGAAAGATCAATTTATAAAGCTGACAGATAAATGGCTGCTTTCTATTAATATGTTCAACATACCTCAAGCAAGTTTGTGTTTCCTGTTCGAAAATACAATGCACTGGTTGTGCTGAGGGCAGTCATGACTTGTTAGCAAAAATGCTGTTATTTTGTGTTTACATCTTCAGAGGAATTTTCAAGTCCTTAGGCAAAACAATGAAGATTAATGTTCTGTGCAGATTAAGGTAGATTTGACATAGTCACTTTAAGGCAGGAGATTTAACAGTGATAATAAGCTAAGCCCTGTTAAATACTGTCAACATTGCCAGAATGAAACCCATGCGTCATACTGCATGTCCATACTAGAACAAGATGGTGCAATTCTGATACTGTGCCAACTACTGTACTGCCACTTACAACCACAGGGGAGAATTTCTGACTACATTTTAGAGCTAAATCTGGAATGCTTATGAAATTTTACAAAATGGAGTACACCTCTGTCAGGATGCTAGTTTAGCTCACCAACTAACCCATCCATCATGGAGCTGCTCTCTCATTAGATAGACAACTGGTGGTGGTTAAACCTGAGCATCACCAAATATCAGATGAGGTCAAGAAAGTGGGACCTTCATGGTGACATCAGCCATTGTGGGAATTGAACCTCTGTAATTGGTATCACTCTGCATTGTACAGGAGCCCTCAATCAACTGAGCTAACCCTACCCCTATTCTCAGACAGCTAGGGTGGTAGTTTAAGGCAGTGATCTGAAAGAGTTAATGCAGCTGCATTGAGCTCCAGCTAGTCTGATGATACTGCGCAAACTTTAAATTGAGAAGATGTCTCTCAAAATGTCCCACTGGCATGTCACCTCGGGCTCCTGACAACCTTTGTAATTATGCCTAACTAGTCAACGTACCCTGCACTAACTAGCACCATGCAAGCATTTACATTTTGTTACATAGGTGCCTCTTAAAGACTGTCTTATGGCCTATCCTGCACCACTGATAATTAGGTAATCCTTAACTCGAGTGACCAAATGAGTAATCGTTACAACCTCAACGTCTTCTGTCAGCAGTACGTAAAAGGGTTGGCAAAGAGGTAGAAATCCACGGTCAAGGAGGAAATGCTTGAATTTGAACCATAGCTCAGAACCACCTAGGACCCGGCCCTGCAGAAGATGTGCAAAGAGAAATGTGTACTGAGGAACCCGCAATTTGTCTGGTCTCAAGGAGCCTACATGTGGTCACAGGTCTAGTTCATGCAAGGTTTGCCCTCCCACCCACACTCCCCTGCTGAAAACTGGTAGGGGAGCCAGCAGCTACTGCTGGCCAAAGACAAATCCCTTTTCAATAAGTAATCTCAAAAACAAATGGAACATTATATTTTATTGTGATGGAAAATGACTGCAAGATGAGGGAAGTTGTGCTGCAAGTTATACTGGGCATTGGTGAGACTGCATGTGGAAGACTGTGTACTAGTCACCGCACTTACAGAAAGATGTCAACGAATTGGAAACAGTTCAAAGAAGGTTTACTAGACTAATATCTGACATCAGCGGATTGCCTTATGGAGGAAAGGCTACACAGGCTGGACCTGTCGCCTCTGGAATCTGGACAAGTCAGAGGTGACTTAATTAAAACAGATGGGCACTTGACTGTGGAGAGTATATTTCATCTCATGGAAGAATCTAAAACTTAGGATCATGGTTTAAACTGAATTAGAAAAAAAAAATTTGCCGAAGGTTGAGTGTATTTGGAATTCCACAACAGTGATTCAGGATCTTTCCATTTTTAAGGCAGAAGTAGATAGATTATCAGGCTATGCTGGAATTTATTATCAGGATATGCCAGAATATCGAAAATCCGATCCGCCATGATCCTGCGGAGCAGTTGGGAGGGCCCAGTGGCCTGTCTTGTGCTTGGGGGCTTGTATGGTGTCTCAGAGGCAGAGTACATCAGGACTCAAAACCTAAGAGAAAGTGAGGGCTGCAGATGCTGGAGGTCAGAGTCGAAGAGCGTGGTGCTGGAAAAGTACCACATCCGAGGAGCAGGAGAATTGACATTTCAGGCATAAGCTCTTACGCCCGAAATGTCAAATTTCCTGCTCCTTGACCAGCTGTGCTTTTCCAGCACCACACCCATTGGCTCAGGTCTGAAAACCTAGCCTATTCCACAAAGGTCATTGACCTGAAACATCAACCTGTTTCTCTCCACTGATACAGTCTGACCAGCTGAGATTGCTTAACCATTTTTTTTGTGTTCCTACCTTTGTATTACTAATGGTTGACTCCTAACTGCCCTCTGGGTAATTAAGGCTGGGCAATAAATGCTGGCCTAGCTAGTGACACCCACAACCCGTGAATGAATAAAGTGGTCTAGTGACATAAGCACAATGTTGTCGTCTTTCTACATAAGAAGGTTTCCTGTTATCTGAACTCTTTACATATACTACAATTTTAAACCACCCACACCACTTTGTATGACATTTTTGACCATAAGACATAGATTGGGAATTCCAACAATTGGTTATCTGAGCCAGCACTGGTTGGCAGGAACACTGGTGCAGCAGTATTCCAAAATGGCAGCCAGTGAGTTCTGAATTAAGGTGCCCAGAGAAGTGGAAAAATAAAATTGTTGCTTGAAGGCTGTCGGACCCACTGATTATGGGACATCCCTTCTTGAGAGTGAGCTTTGATAGGTCTGTGGTTTGGGAGCCCTTGCTTTGAGGAGTCTCCAGAATATTGCTGGGAAATCACCTTCACTAAAACAGCAGCCTTCCTACCTCATGGTGGTGGAAAAACGCCAGCAAGTAAAATTACTCGGAGTTAGTCTATTAGTTGATGCATGGGGTGCCTACACTACATTCAGTTGATCCACATTCCAGCTCTGACAAACATCGCCTAAGGCTGGGAATATGTCAGAGACCTGTTCCACCATGGGTTCCTATCTTTTTCACAGTCTACACCATCCCCCAAACAAACTCACCATCACAGAAGGGGGAAAAAAAAATCATTTGTTTTAACCTAAATATTCAAATGGCTCATCCAGCAGCCTTATTTAATCTTGGACAGATTGGAATGTTTTTAAAAGGTGAAAACTGTGGATTTAAGATTTAATCTGACATTTGACAACAGCATATAAAAAGGTGTTTCAATCTCTCATTAAATTGCACTGTTGAACAAAACAATTACTCTGTTGTGATGTTCTATGGGTTGATAATGTCACACCGATACAGTGGTTGCTTAGCCTGTAACCTTCTGGTGCCACTTGACTGGTGATACTGTTTAACATTAAGACTATATAGCCCTTAGGATAGTTAGGTGAGAAACTTGGAGATTTAGACGAAAGAAGTTGGGGGCAGATATGTTACTGAAATGCTTCTGATACCATCTCAATGCTTGGAACAGGTTAGTTTTATTACTTTCGTTCACATAGAGAGCTTACATACGGTGTCATGAGTAATCAGTAAGTATAAGGCTAGCCTTCCATGAAAACCTCCTTTAGCAGGGCTCAGTGGTCTTGTGGAATTCATAAACACAAAATATTACTCAAATTAACTTCAAGCTCCCACATCTGCTATTTAAGCAGATAATTGCTATTCAAAGAAAATGGAAACTGAAGCTCATCTGCCAAGTAAATTGCCATTCATAATCGGAGTTTCCTCTAGACTCAGCCATCCCCCGTGCTCACACGGTCAGTGCCGGGCTTTGTACGCTTCATAAATTTGTGCTTGATTACAATTCTGCTGTTCATGTTCTTTTCAGGTCACGTCCCATTTGCCCATCACCTAACAGTAACACCTTGGTTTAAAAACCTGCGATAGCTGTTTTCAAACCAAACCTTGCCTCTTCAACCTCGGTTATCCTTCCAAATCTGCACTCTGCTCATCCTGGCCTCTTGTACAATCAACCACTGGTGCTGCTGTTTGCAGCTACTTCGGCTCTGTACTTTCAAACAGCTTCCCTAAATTTTCCACCTCATTTCCTTCCATTACATCACTTCTTGAAAATTAACTCCTTTTTCCAGGCTTTATAACCAACTTAGCCCAACAAGATCATTGTTATTGTCTTAGAAGTTCTTATGGTAAAAGTTGCTCAAAAATGCAAGTTGTTAGTGCACTGATTTGATTACTAAATCAAATACTGGTAACATATCCGACGGAAACACTTGTAGGTTCAATGTTTTCTGATAGATTTAATTGTGCAATTAAAAGGCTGTTTACCTTACTAGAAACAGACAGTATTCTCATTATAGGCACACAATTCAAACCTTTAGGCTAAAGCAGACTCAGAAGATAAATCCTTGCAGACTCCATTCCCTTTTGGGACATCCTTAATGGGCACAGAAGGATGCAGACAACATCCAGGCTTCACAATGTCACAGCTGAAGGAAAATCTTGATTAATCGGTGTATTAGCAGTGCTTAACTCTGACCAGCAATTTAATAAATTAGACCGGAACAAAAGGATGACAAGACGCCACCAAGTACAAATGTAGCACTTTTTATGAAAGATCACATGAATGCAGAGGAGATATATGTCTGTGATGTCAATCATCTCTCACTGAAGGTGAGGTGTTAAAACAGATCGCACTACATAAGGTTGCAACCATACCCTAGTTAAGTATTTAATCAATCCCACAACTTTTGCAATAACGCCACAAAGCATCTGTACCACGGCTACCACTGTACATCAGTGGTAGCCAGCAACATGTTGGAAATCTGAAAGTAATCTCAACACGGATATAATGTTTTGGTGCATTTGATGGTAAGGTGATGACAAACACAGTAAGTTAGTTTTTTTTAAAAAAACCATGGTAGTCTTGATTTAAATGATAGGCAGTACAACTTAGATTGATATACATAAAGTATATTTACATGCACCAGATGCGTTGTTTTCAACTAAACAAATGTTGCATAACCCTTCAAGATGAAGGATAAATTTCCTTCACTCTAGGTTAGCTTGTCCCAAGACAGCAGGAGATACAGACGCTGCTACATACAGTCCTTGCAAGGTCAGGTACATTTGTTGGAATAACCAAAAAACGTTGCAATGTGTTGACGCTGGTCTCTGGCCATTTTCTCAAAACAAACTCTCTATATTTTGGTTGAGGCCCAAACTAGGGACTCCCTTGCAAATTGATGGGAATACCTGATCTCTTCAGGCATGCTTCACTGGCCACTCCCTTTGCCCTCATGGGTGCCTCCTGCCACTACTGGGTTCCGAGTTGATTGAGCAGTGTTTCAGGAGTCCAGTGTCAGGTGGACAAATAACAAATGCTGCCCATGGAGTTTCAACAATTTCTATTGGACACTTTGTTATAGATCACATTCAGCAAGAATTATTACAATGACTACAGTTGGATACAATATCAAATACAATATCACAATCAAAAATTAATTTCCTGAAATGATCAAAATCAGAAAATATTACTTAGAACCATTTCACACCATATAAAATGCAGGTTAATTAAGACTTTTTTTTAATTCTTCCTGCCAAAATGGATAATTTCACAATTTTGCCTATTATAGGTAATGGCCAGATTTTTGCCCACTTACCTTTTGCAATCTCCCTACGTCCTCCTCACTACTT
Organism: Chiloscyllium punctatum; assembly: GCF_047496795.1. Classification (NCBI taxonomy): domain Eukaryota; kingdom Metazoa; phylum Chordata; class Chondrichthyes; order Orectolobiformes; family Hemiscylliidae; genus Chiloscyllium; species Chiloscyllium punctatum. Next base: position 25,076,883 of record NC_092740.1, on the reverse strand, counting down.
ACGTTCCTACTTTTGTACCATCAGCAAATTTGGCAACTGAAACCTTTGCAAGTATTTAAAGTGAAGCAGTTGGAGGTGTTGATTTTAGTTTTCTTTCCCCCCCCAATACCTCCTAGATTTTTCTAAGGCAAAAATCAAATGCAACTTTTATTTTAAAAAATTGAAAATAGGAAAGATAAAAGTTAATGGTGTAACTAATGCCATTTGTCTCATTACCTTTGGGACCTATTCAAATCAAAGCCAGCTGGCTGTAAGTTGCACGCACATTACAAATATTTTAGGATGCTTCATAATATGGTACTTTAGGTTATCAACACTGTTTGTCAGTTTGAGCACTCAGCATGAAATGGCACACCAAGTTGTGTGGGGAACTGGAAGGAAAAATTCCAGTTATGTGGAGAGCCCTTCACCTTGGTCAGGGCAAGAACACCCTGCTGAGTGAGAGCCCGTAACAATCTCCTGTGTTTAATTGATCTGCACCACATCAACTTCAAAATGTGCAGATCCTAAAAAGGAAAAACATTATGCATGCACACTGACACAAAAGGATTAATCAGACAGTAAAATAGAAGGAAATAAAAATGTTTTAATGGCATATTTCAAAAGTTGCACATGACCCACAACCCCATTAATATTGTTGGGTGCTGTGTGACTTTGAAAAGGTTTTTCTGCAGAAAACCAGAAGTTTGTTACTTTTGGTACTGGCACCTTCAATAAGTGCTTCAAAATGTTGTACCCAACAGCAATAAATAAACCAAAACTGACACTTGAATATATTCATGATGAAAAAAAAAGACATTTGTAGAAAATTTAGCATGTGCAATTACTGTATTGCCAGAGCACTGAATAAAGTCAAAACATTTCCTTCTCTTGGCATATAATGTACAAAATTATAGATTCAGACAAGTAATCTGTTGACAGACAATATTTTTGGCAGAACATTGCATATTAAATTAATTTATACTCCCAGACAGTACTTTAATTAACAATAAATAAATATATTGCCCATAGAAGGAAAGGGGACAGACTGACACCTTATGGTGAAAGCTTGCATGTACAAGAATTAATTTAATGGTTGACACATGCTCTTAAACCAGTTTTGCAAATGTAAAAGGCAATTACTGCACTACATGATAAACCTAGTGTCAAAAATAGTGGCTCAATCTCAAAATGCTGTTCACACTCGAACACTGATTGGCTGACCAGTTGATAATATTTCTCTCATTTGAGTTTAAGGAATACAAACAACTTAACCAAAAAAGTAGTAATTCCACAGTTTGACATATTAAAATTGGGTGAAAGGTGGTGATCAGAAAGCCAAAACTATTACAACCGAAGGCAGCTTCTTGCAAAACACATTTGAAGTTTTGAGAAGCAGCAGCATATTCCATGTGCATCTCTCTTTTCCAAAAAAAAAGCACCTTTCATAGGACTGTTCGTCACACGAGGTCACTAAAGCACTTCAGCGATCTCTCCCCATCTCCACCCTTCCACCTGCAAAATAAAAAGTTTCTTCTCCACCCCCAAACATCAAACACTTGTATTTAGTAACACGGTTGTAAAGATTAGTTGACAAGGTCCATCAAAAATTGTCCCTATGAAGTTTGCAGCAATGTTTCTCTCTTTTGGCATCAAGACAGAATCTGGTCATGTACCTCAAATGAAAGTTTTTGAACTTTCTCTCAGAAAATAGACTGAAGACTCCTGGGGCCAGTTCCTTTCTTCTCCAAAGATTCTGAAGTTGCATGTACCACAGCCATACAAATTTTCATGACTGTTTAAATGCATCTTCCTGTACCTGTTTTTCCTGTAGAGTAATTACTTGAACGCTCCTTTGGTTTAAGTTCCTTTAACGTTCTTAAGAAAAATAGCAGATGTCTTTCAAACTGCTATGCAATCTTCTTTGTAACAGATTGCAATAACAAACGTTTGTCATTCTCAGCTAACTTTTTTTTAAAAGAACATTGTTAACAGGAGGATTTATTTTCCTGGAGGAAATGTTCTGAAGGAACATTACGTACAAAAATGGTCTGAAATCCCATGAAAGCCCAGTCCCCAAAAGGCATCTTAAATGTAGAAAAGTTGTGTAAACCATACCAACATGTGAATCTGCTCTCAAGTCAGAATTCAGTGTTCCCTCACAAAATTGGCTGGCATATGCTTCAAGATTACAGGTAGAAATAAACTGAGATAAACAAGATAATTACCAGCAACATAGTGGAATAGCTGTGATGGGCTTGAAAATTCTGGCTGAACTCCTAGCCTCAAATAATAATACTCAGGCTTCCAAATGTTAAGTTGCTTATCGCGAATAATCATGCTCAGGTGATAAACCACCTTGCTAATAGGACAAGAACGAACACTACTGGAATTCCAATCACAAGCTGTTGTCAACATATACAAACCAGGTCAGGCAATTGCCATATTTGCTGTCTACTGGTCAAACCTCAGAGTGCATACCAGTCACCCCAATGGGAATTCTAATTGTAAAATTTATTTTGGAGGAGAAATGTGGAAAGCATCTCATTGTGTTAAGTTGCAATTATTTTTAGAACGTCTTATATCTCCACGGAAACCCAGAAAAACAAGATGTGCTTCAGGAGCAAATTGCGTGCAATATAATGTATTGCTTATCTGATTTCCAGCGTTACTGCAGTGTCACTAAAACTGTCGGCCATTTGAACACAGACTAAACTAAAAGCATGAAGAACACATATGCAATCTCAATGTCTACAGTCAGTCCAGATTGCAAAGCTATTAGGAAAAATGGCAGATGGCACGGTATGTATCGGTGTTCCTTTAATTTATACTTTTATGGGGAAGGAAGGGGGCAATAAGGAAAAAAAACCCATGACCGCTTAACTGCTCACAGACAAAATGAAAACAAACCCCTTTATTCAAAACATACTTTCTACGCTAGTACAGTCAGCCTAACTTTAATCAGTTTAAAAATCTTCCTCAGGCTCAGGTCTCTTTATTTATAGACATCTACGCAGTCTGACTAATCATCAAATAAAAAGCACAAAATATACTAATATATTCTGTTCCACAGAATAGGTACATTGCAATTCACAGTAATTAAACAGTATAAAAGCTGCTGTGCTGTAGGATACAAACAAAGTTCAGACTCCAGCAATTAATGCCTTCAGATTGGTCAATATAAATACACCTGTTTCAATTTACTGCGTTGTTAATATGCAAAGAAAAACTCGACCAGTCCCGAAATAAAACAGCCCATCTGTATTTGAGGAATAGGATTCAATTTTGTTTTATTGTAAAAAGAAAATCTTTACCCTGCTTGAATAAACAGAGACCTCTTACAGCTTTAGACTAGAGTTTGAGAAGTTAGACGAGGAATTACGAAGTACCATAATTATTAAGAAAGCAGTCATTTTCTTCAAGGATGAGTCAAGGTGGCCTTGTGTTTTGGTCAGGGCTGGGGAAGCAGAGAAAGCACAGATGAGACTGAGTTCTCTCCCTTCTCAATATACTCAATGGCTGGCAAAGTCATAACATGAGTTTTGGCTTTGGAAAAGAAATTGTTTGGAACTCATGTTGGAAACAGTATATAGTATTGCCAATACGTATTATGAACAATTGAACACTAGAGGGAGAAAGTGTTTCCCGGACTTGGGAGGTTGGGAGATTGTAGGAACTAAGAAGTGCACAGAAATAAAATCTGTCCAACACCTCCCCCAACAAGTGCAATCCATCTCAGTTATATAATGGGAATCGAATCTGGACACAAGCATTACAATGCAAAAGGATTTCTTGCGCGCCTGTTACAAAAAATACAAAACTGTCACCCATTTTCTTTTCACTTGGGTGAATTCGCAGATTTATTTTCACCCCAGCCACACAGACATGATATTTGGATATAAAAATATGTTCCAAGTTATGAGTTTCAAATTACAACAATAAAAGGTAATATAACAAAAGGAAATTAGTCAAAAGTTCAATAGTTCTTTGTCATCTCATAGGAATCTGGAAAAGCGGCAGAAATGTGGCCTGTACCCGTTACAAGAGGCAGAATCCCAGCATTTGGAACCACATTCCAGGACAGAGTTAAAGTGATGTTTTCATTACCCCTGTTAAAAGAAAATGTCAACTGTATAAGTCATGCGTCAATGGGACAACATAATCATTTATATATGTACATTAATGAGTTACTACCCAACTTCTTTCTCCATATTTTTGTCCGTCCCTATCACCCTTTAGGAACACTGTGCCCTACCAATTCTGGCAGCTTGTGCATCCACACCTTTCTTCCCCCTGCAAATGGCAGTATGCCTTCAGGAACCTCTACCCCAGATCTGAAATCCCGTCCTTAACTTCTGCGAACTCTTCCTGATAAATCAATCCTTAAAGCTACCTCTTGGACAATTTTAATCTGATTATCTTCCTGTAAAAGCACTTTAGGATGTTGTGCTATTTAAATGCAATTTGGAACTATTGGAAGTTATAAAGTCTAGTGAGCTTCAAGAGCATTTGACAAGAAAGAGCAAGCAATTAGTTTGAAAATAAATCTTTTTCACTTTGAATAACCTTTAGAACAAATATTTACAGAAATACCTTCAGAGTAATATACCATCCATGGCACATCACTGAACAATTAAACAAAACTTGACACTGAGCTGCAAACAAATTGATATTAGGACAGATAATCATAACTTGATCAAAGCAGCCATGATGTGTTAGATTAGATTACATTACAGTGTGGAAACAGGCCCTTCGGCCCAACAAGTCCACACTGACTCTATGAAGAGCATCCCACGGCTAATCCACTTATGCAGCATGTCCCTGGACAGAGTGGGCAATTTAGCAGGGCCAATTCGCCTAACTTCCACACCTATGGACTCTGGGAGGAAACCAGAGCACCAGAGGAAACTCACATAGAAGGCTGCTTAAGGCTGGAATCGAACCTGGGCCCCAGGCGCTGTGGGGCAGTAGTGCTAGCCACTGAACCACTGTTCAAGTAGTATTATTTACACAAACATATTTACATAGGATAACACAGCAAACAGGGCAGTTTGCCTAGTATTTCCACATGGTGTTAACGTTCCAATTGAGCCTTCTCTTGTCTTTCCTCGTTTAAATCCATGGTGACCTTTTATTATTTTCTCCCTCAGGACACTGATCTTCCTTCTCCTCAAAAAGAATTTCAATGAACACAAGCCTTTTGCCAGTGCTGTGGTGTACCCAAACGGAATCATTTTCAACTTGTGTCGTGAAATGTTTCACTAGTTGCCAGTTCTGGAACTAGTCATCCACACACATTTCTATCCAAACATTAGCTAAAACAGATTTACAAATAGGATTGAGAATCAACAGCGTCAGTAGATATCAGCTCGAGGTTTTGGAAATTTTAAATTTCTACCATGTCACCGCTACAGGTCCTTGATGGCATTTCAGCATTAATGAGTGAACATTTGATCTAACATCATCGTCTACCACCTCTCTGTAAAGACTCTCCCAGGGATGTACTTTCACTGATGGGAAACAGCACTGATACTACATCATGTCATTGGTTCACACAGCAAAGGTCAATTGTTTAGGATGGTGCAATATGGATCTTCAAATATTATTCACACGTGCACTTTCCCAAAATGAATCACTGGATAAAATGTGAATTCCTGCTACTTTAGCCTCTGCCTGACTTTCCCTGGATCACAGTTCAGAGTCAGTGCAATATTCCTGGCCAAGAGCAACTAAGTAACACAGCATGGACCAAGGGATACAAACTAGCAGTGGCAGGGTTCATTTTGTTGTGGATTTAACCACATTACAGGCTGCTTTAACAAAAAGCAGCATCTGCTAAAATAACACAGGGAGTCTTCTTTGATGTACATTAAAAAAAAGTTTATTAAACAGAGTAAGAAATAGTAGAAACAGGATTCCGAAATCCCAAATCCTAATATATTGAAGCTTGAAAAAATATCACAACCCACGTGAGAACTGCATGCACAGGAATACAGCTGTGATAACTCAGCTACTGCCTCAGGACCCCAAAATACCTGCACGTGACTCCATGTGAGATCCTGACCCCTCTTCGCACAAATATCACGACCAACTACTCCTGCCACCCCCCACTTTAAGAAGTCCTGTACTAAGGCTTTGACAATGCTACCAACAGCTAACCAATTTAGTTTAATTTTAGAAGGAATCTAAAAATTCCTGCAACAGACATTAGCTGTAAAAACTGAAGGCCCTTACAAGTGTAACAAACATGCAGATTTCACTACAACCCTGATAGCACGCACCCAATCTGAGCCCTTGCCTTGAAGGGCAAACAAATATCATCTTGCTCATACCAAGTTTCCCATAAATCACCAAACCTCTTTTCAACCTCTCTCAAATAAGCCAATACATCCTACGTAAAGATTTGGTATTTTCCTAACGACAGTCTTACTTCCCAAACTCTACAAAGAGTATCTTCCTGAACATACCTCACACTTCAAACCAGTCACAGCATTCGGAAGATTACATTCATCATTTGAGAGGCAGAAAGCTTCATTGTCTAAATTAGTAATCTATTGCAACTAATCATAAAAGTTGAAGTTTTATTGCTAGCCACTAACAGTTATGTACATGGTGTTCTTGCGTATCCATTTCTGATTCACTGATGTGAATAATCCATGTCCTTAATGGCTAGACTGGAAAATGTGCTAAAGCTGGAAGGTTAATAGCATAGAACAAATGACTGGGCAATACTTTGGTGGCAGTCAGACCTGTGTTAGACTATAATGCTGCTCAAGTGTAGTTACCCCCTCAATCCGCTCAGGAGGTGCTGATCTATGAACTTTGACCCAACTCTCTACACAAATCTTTCATCATTCTCCTCTGTTTCGTAAGAGTTGATGCTCAAACACGTCTTTCTTTCTCACTTCTCCACCCCAGTACATTTTCTAATAGCTGTCCATTTAAAACTCAGGTGATCGTGTTTAAATAGAAATTTAATGTTTCATTCAAAACTTAATAAATCTAACGACCAGACATTAGGTCAACATGTTCTTGTTGCTTTCACTGTCTTCACAGTTAGTTCGCACATTGGGCAGATGAAAAATAGTTAACATTATTGATCATTTAAGAATTTCACTTTAATCTCAAAGCTTCTGATGTGAATCAGAGACACAGAGAGAGAGAGAGAACATACTTTTGTGCGTTTGTATATGAGTTAACATGAGAAAAAGGCATTTTAAGAAAGCCCAGCTATAACTCCAATTTCCAGCAACCTAAAACACAGTCAATACTAACTTAGTGTCAACCTAAGTTTTAAGACCATAAGACCATAAGACATAGGAGTGGAAGTAAGGCCATTCGGCCCATCGAGTCCACTCCGCCATTCAATCATGGCTGATGCGCATTTCAGCTCCACTTGCCAGCGTTCTCCCCGTAGCCCTCAATTCCTCTAGACAACAAGAACCTATCAATCTCGGCCTTGAAGACATTTAGCGTCCCGGCTTCCACTGCACTCCGTGGCAATGAATTCCACAGGCCCACCACTCTCTGGCTGAAGAAATGTCTCCGCATTTCCGTTCTGAAATGACCCCCTCTAATTCTAAGGCTGTGTCCACGGGTCCTAGTCTCCTCGCCTAACAGAAACAATTTTCTAGCATCCACCTTTTCAAAGCCATGTATTATTTTGTACGTCTCTATTAGATCTCCCCTTAATCTTCTAAACTCCAACGAATACAATCCCAGTATCCTCAGCCGTTCCTCATATGCTAGACCTGTCATTCCAGGGATCATCCGTGTGAATCTCCGCTGGACACGTTCCAGTGCCAGTATGTCCTTCCTGAGGTGTGGGGACCAAAACTGGACACAGTACTCCAAATGGGGCCTAACCAGAGCTTTATAAAGTCTTAGTAGTACATCTCTGCTTTTATATTCCAACCCTCTTGAGATAAGAGACAACATTGCATTCGCTTTCTTAATCACAGACTCAACCTGCATGTTTACCTTTAGAGAATCCTCGACTAGCACTCCCAGATCCCTTTGTGCTTTGGCTTTATTAAGTTTCTCACCATTTAGAAAGTAGTCCATTCCTATATTCTTTTTGCCAAAGTGCAAGACCTCGCACTTGCTCACGTTAAATTCCATCAGCCATTTCCTGGACCACTCTCCCAACCTGTCTAGATCCTTCTGTAGCCTCCCCACTTCCTCAGTACTACCTGCCTGTCTACCTAACTTTGTATCATCGGCAAACTTCGCTAGAATGCCCCCGGTTCCCTCATCCAAATCATTAATATATAATGCGAACAGCTGTGGCCCCAGCACTGAACCCTGCGGGACACCGCTCGTCACCGGCTGCCATTCCGAAAAAGAACCTTTTATCCCAACTCTCTGCCTTCTGTTAGATAGCCAATCCTCAATCCATCCCAGCAGCTCACCTCGAACACCATGGGCCCTCACCTTGCTCAGCAGTCTCCCGTGTGGCACCTTATCAAAGGCCTTTTGAAAGTCCAGATAGACCACATCCACTGGGTTCCCCTGGTCTAACCTACTTGTTACCTCTTCAAAAAATTCCAACAGGTTTGTCAGGCATGACCTCCCTTTACTAAATCCATGTTGACTTGTTCTAATCAGACTCTGCTCTTCCAAGAATTTAGAAACCTCATCCTTAATGATGGATTCTAGAATTTTACCAACAACCGAGGTTAAGCTGATTGGCCTATAATTTTCCATCTTTTGCCTTGATCCTTTCTTGAACAAGGGGGTTACTACAGCCATCTTCCAATCGTCCGGGACCTTTCCTGACTCCAGTGACTCTTGAAAGATCTCAACCAATGCCTCTGCTATTTCCTCAGCAACCTCTCTCAGAACTCTAGGGTGTATCCCATCGGGGCCAGGAGATTTATCAATTTTAAGACTTTTTAACTTTTCTAGCACTATCTCTTTCATAATGGCAACCATACTCAACTCAGCCCCGTGACACCCTTTAATTTTTGGGATATTACTCCTGTCTTCCACTGTGAAAACTGACGCAAAGTACTTGTTAAGTTCTCCTGCTATTTCCTTATCTCCCATCACTAGGCTCCCTGCATCAGTTTGAAGTGGCCCAATGTCTACTTTTGCCTGTCGTTTGTTTCTTATGTACTGAAAGAAACTTTTACTATTATTTCTAATATTACTGGCTAGCCTACCTTCATATTTGATCCTCTCATTTCTTATTACACTCTTTGTTATCCTCTGTTTGCTTTTGTATCCTTCCCAATCTTCTGATTTCCCACTGTTCTTAGCCACTTTATAGGATCTCTCTTTTTCTTTAATACATTTCCTGACTTCCTTTGTCAGCCAAGGTTGTCTAATCCCTCCCCGGTTAATCTTTCTTTTCTTGGGAATGAACCTCTGTACAGTGTCCTCAATTATACCTACAAACTCCTGCCATTTTTGCTCTAGTGTCTTCCCGGTTAGCCTCTGCTTCCAGTCTATTTTAGTCAGTTCCTCTCTCATGCCCTCATAATTACCTTTATTCAACTGTAACACCATTACATCAGATTTCGCCTTCTCCCTTTCAAACTCCAGACTGAACTCTACCATATTATGGTCGCTACTTCCTAAGGGTTCCCTTACTTTAAGATCTTTTATAGAGTCTGGTTCATTGCAAAGCACTAGGTCCAGAATAGCCTGCTCTCTTGTGGGCTCCATGAGTAGCTGTTCCAAAAAGCCATCCTGTAAGCATTCCATGAATTCCCTTTCTTTAGATCCACTAGCAACATTATTTACCCAGTCCACCTGCATATTGAAGTCACCCATGATCAATGTAACCTTGCCTTTCTGACATGCCTTCTCTATTTCCCGGTACATGTTGCGTCCCTGGTCCTGACCACTGTTAGGTGGTCTGTACACAACTCCAATTATGGTTTTTTTGCCTTTGTGGTTCCTCAATTCCACCCACACAGACTCCACATCATCCAACGCTATGTCATTCAATACCATAGATTTAATTTTGTTCTTAACTAACAAGGCAACCCCACCCCCTCTGCCCACCTCTCTGTCTTTTCGATAAGTCGAAAAACCATGGAGGTTTAACTGCCAGTCCTGACCCCCCTGTAACCAAGTCTCTGTGATGCCTACTACATCATAATCATTCACTATTATCTGTGCCATTAATTCATCGGCTTTGTTATGAATGCTACGAGCATTCAGGTAAAGTGCCTTAATGCTAACTTCCTTATTAGAGACGTTGTAAGTCATATGTCCTAAGTTATCCTTGCTTTTTTCTGCATTCTCAGTCTGCCTCAATTTTAAATCCGCCTGGAAACATGCTATCCTGCTGCTTATCTTTCCATTTACCTCCATACTCCCTGTCGCTTTCACTTTCCCTTCCCCCCAACTCAGAAGTTTAAAGTCCTACTGACCACCCTATTTATCCTCTTCGCCAGAACATTGGTACCTGATCGGTTCAGGTGGAGACCGTCCCAACGGTACAGATCCCCCCTGTTCCAAAACTGATGCCAATGCCCCATGAAGTGGAATCCCTCTTTCCCACACCAATCCCTTAGCCACATGTTTACTTGCCTAATTTTCTTGTCCCTATGCCAATTGGCACGTGGCTCGGGCAGTAATCCGGAGATTATGACCCTTGAGGACCTGTGCTTCAATTTCCTGCCTCGTGCTTCGTAATGCACAAACAGGTCCTCCACCCTAGTCTTGCCTATGTTGTTGGTACCAACGTGGACCACAACAACTGGATCCTCCCCCTCCCGCTCCAATATCCTTTCAAGCCGGTCAGAGATGTCTCGCACCCTGGCACCGGGCAGGCAACACACCATGCGAGACTCCCGATCCGGCTTGCAAAGGATACTATCTGTCCCCCTAATTATAGAATCCCCTATAACCACTACCTGTCTATTAGCTCCCCCCTCTTGAATGGCCTTCTGCACCATGGTGCCTTGGTCAGTTGGCTCATCCTGTCCAGAGCCCTTTTCCTCATCCGAACAGGGAGCAAGAATCTCGTACCTGTTGGACAAGGTCAAGGGCTGAGGCTCCTCCACTCCTGAACTCTGGGTCCCCCTACCTGCCTCACTTACAGTCACACTCTTTTGTGCCTGATCACTAGCTGAGTGGGAATTAATTAATCTCCCAGGTGTGACTGCCTCCTGAAACAAAGCGTCCAGGTAACTCTCCCCCTCCCGGATATGCCGCAGTGTTTGAAGCTCAGATTCCAGATCATCAACTCTGATCTGGAGTTCTTCCAGCAACCAACACTTGCTGCAGATGTGGTCACTGCCGTTCACAATGGGATCAGCCAGCTCCCACATCATACAGCAACAGCACATCACCTGCCCAGCCATCTCTGCTTAGTTAGTTAATTACTTACTTAGTACAAGTATGAGTTAGAATACCTTCTGATACCTCTCTGCTATAGTTTTTTTTACCCTAAGTAAGGACTTGATGTATACACACAAAAAAAAAACACGAAGTAACTTTTTAACTAGTCCCCAGTAAAGAAATAAAAATTCTTACCTTAAAAGAAAAAAAAAGCAGTAGTTAAGAAGGTTAGAGGAGGAGGGCGGGTGGGAGATACTACAGGTGTAGAATCTCGGGTTTATCCGCCTTCCGGACTTATATACTCACTTTTGATAACTATATCAGAACAGTGCTATCAAAAGGAAGGGCAGCCCAGTGTTGATGCTTTCTTTAGCTGATTCACAGCCTTTAGAAAATTCCACCTCAACCAGTTACATCATTTCTCTATTTATTTTGTTTTGCACTCCTCCCCCTCCCACCAAATAATCAAGCTAAATGATTCTGCAGGAGAACATAGTCTTTTTCCACCACATCCTTCCAGCCCAAATATTGTCCAACCATTGTTGTACCACCATCTACATAATGGTGCAAATTTAGCTCACCGGGGGCTCATTGTCATTGTTTTTGATACTTCAATTTACTCAAGATTTGAAATGCAATCTGCAAAAGGGTGCTATCAGTTTGGTCAAACGGAATAGTAAGGAAAGCAAATACATAATCCTCTCCTTTATTCTCAGGGAATGAATACAGCATACAAACCGAAGCCAGCACTCAACTGGAAAGACAAGATAATGCGACAATCAGAACCTTTCACTGTTGCTTCAGTCTGTTTTCAAATGCTGACAGAGCTGTATTTTACTAACTTAATTTTAGTTCGATATTTCTCATCACATCCTGCCTGTGACGTCTGTAAATCATTTGCTTAGCCTCACTGGGGATTAACAATCATTTGTGCATCACAGATAAGTGCATTAATTCAATTAGTTATGGCTGCTTTAAAGAAGTGTAGCTTGGCAAAAGCTGCTACATTAAGTGAGAGATGGATAAATGGGCATAAGTGTCTTACTTGAGGCCATTTCCATCATCGAAGAAGAAATATTTTGACTTCACATCTTTCAGATCCAATTTTGTCTTATCGCCACGAAGAACAATCTTGTCCCAGAGAACAACCTGGTTCAGTGCCTGCATTTTCAAACAAAATGCAAATAACTTGTATGGACAACAGTACGACTGGTGCCAGGGCACACTTCATAACAACACCAAAAAGTCTCAGGTGCTGAAAAGCTACAAAAGATCTCTGTAAATACTCAGCTTGCGTCTGCATGGAGGCAGTTTCACCAAAGGGCACACATCGGAGACATTTTCACCCATCTGCTCTCCACGGACTGGGACTGACTTACCAAGTTTTTCTTTCATTTGGAGAGTTTAAATCCGTTTCACCAAGCCATATTTCATTTCCCCTCAGCCTAGTCTTGAGAACATTGACTGACACACACACTCTCTCTCTCTCTCACAGCCATCCTTATGGTAATGTCTGCTTCAACTCATTACCCCAAGTTAGCATCAAGAATCTGAAAATTAAGAATGCGTGAAATGGGAGCGGGTCATTTAGCTCCTAATCACCATTCAGCTAGATCTTCTGCTTCTTATTCCCTTACTATTCTCTTCGCTCTCAATTTCTTTACTATCCAAACACAGATTGATCTTTCTCTTTCGTGTGCTCAGTGACTGAGTGCGCACAACTCTTTGACATAGACTTTCAGAGATTCACAGCCCAGAGTGAGACCATTATATCAAAGATCTCCTGTGCTGGGAAAATATCCTCCCAGCAGTAATCCTGTCAAGCTCCTCAAAAAAAGTGTGTGTTTTGACTGGAATGGCGAATGGGATGTTGATGTAATCCATTCCCACTATGATAAACAAGACCAAAAGACAGTAGTAGAAGTAGGCCATTCAGCCCAGGCCTGCTCCACAATTCAAAGAGATCATGGCTGATCTGATAACCCTCAATTCCACTTTTCTGCCTTTCTCTGTGAACTATTTGTCCCAATCTCGAATATTCTAAATGACCCAGTTTCAACAGTCCTGTGTGAGATAAAGAATTCCACAGATTCACAATCCTCAGAAGGAATTCCTCCTTATCTGTGTCCAGCATGGGCAACCCCTTACTCTGAAGGTATGCCTACTGGTCCTGGGCTCTCCTACAAGGGGAATCAACTGCTCCACATCCATCCTGCCGAGTCTCCTAAGAATCCTGTATGTTTCAATAAAGGTCACCCCTCATTATTCTAAATTTCAATGCATACATGCCCAACCCACTCAACCTATTTGAAGACAGCACCTCCATAACCAGTATCAGCCAGTATGAAAACTACTGAACTACCAATGTGAATATACCATTCCTTGGGCAAGGGTCTAACCCTGCAATCTGACTTGTGTCATGTACAGCTTTAGTAAACAGTCCATATTTTTATACTGAATGCCCTCAACTAAAGGGAAATGCTCCATTTGACGTTTTCATTACCTGCTGAACTTGGATTCTAGATTTTTGTGATTCATGCAGGAGGATTCCCAAATCCCTCTTATGTAGCTTTCTGCAGTCTTATTCCACATGAATAATATTCAACTCCTCTTATTCTTCCTGCCACTAATGCTCCACTATTCCAGGAAGGTTTTAGGCTTCCTACCATGAAAATAAGTAGGAAGTATTCACTTTGTGTTTTTGCAATTTCCTTATTCCTCAGCATAGTTTCTTCTGTCTATGCCTCTACAACATTCAAGGTTACATTCACTAACCGTTTTACTATTTACTTAGCGATAGACATTCTTACAATCTATAAAAGTCTCTTGTCAGTTTAAGCATTATTTTTATCCCTTTTTGTCCATCAATTCCTTGATCAGCCTTTGCTAAATTTCTATAATTCCCAGGTTCACTCCTCTTTTAGGCATTTTGCACAGCCTCTCCATTTAATCTAATACTATCTTTAGCTTCACTTACTAACTACTGTTAGACAATTCGATTACTGTGCTGTCTTTGAGGAAATGTGTACTTATTGTCAAATGATGGATAGATGCCTTTGCTAAGTCTGCAATAAAATTGCCCAATCCATTACGGCCAACACAGCCTTCAGGCACAAGTAGTTGAGAGTGTGGTGCTCTCTCAGCCTCTTTACAAGGTTAAATAACTCCATCCAATTGCAAATTCCTCACCACAAATCTAGCAAGTTCATTTTATGGATGTACGTTTGCTCGCTGAGCTGGAAGATTCATTTTCAGACGTTTCGTCACTATACTAGGTAACATCTTCAGAGAGTCTCCGGACAAAGCACTGCTGATGATTCCTGCTTTGTATTTATATGCTTGGGTTTCTTTGGGTTGGTGATATCAATTCCTGCGACATTTCTTGTTCATTTTCTCAGGGGGTGGTAAATCGGGTCCAAGTCAACGTGTTTGTTGATAGAGTTCCGGTTGGAATGCCATGCTTCTAGGAATTCGCGTATGTGTCTTTGTTTGGTTTGTCCTAGGATGGATGTGTTGTCCCAGTCGAAGTAGTGTCCATCCTCATCTGTATGTAAGGATATTAGTGAGACAGGGTCATGTCGTTTTGTGGCTAGTTGATGTTCATTGACATCAGCAACCCAAAGAAACCCAAACCTATAAACAGAAAGCAGGAATCATCAGCTATGCTTCGTTTGGAGGCTCACTGAAGAAGTTAACGAGGTAAAAAACAATGACTGCAGATGCTGGAAACCAGATTCTGGATTAGTGGTGCTGGAAGAGCACAGCAGTTCAGGCAGCATCCAAGGACCAGCGAAATCGATGTTTCGGGCAAAAGCTCTTCATCAGGAATAAAAAGGCAGTGAGCCTGAAGCGTGGAGAGATAAGCTAGGAGGAGGGTGGAGGTGTGGCAAGTAGCAGAGAGTACAATGCGTGAGTGGGGGAGGGGATGAAGGTGATAGGTCAAGGAGGAGAGGGTGGAGCGGATAGGTGGAAAAGGAGATAGGCAGGTAGGACAAGTCCGGACAAGTTGTGGGGACAGTTACTGAGCTGGAAGTTTAGAACTAGGGTGAGGTGGGTGGGGGGGGGGGGGGGGGGGGGTGGGGAGAGAGAGAAATGAGGAAACTGTTGAAGTCCACATTGATGACCTGGGGTTGAAGTGTTCCGAGGCGGAAGATGAGGCGTTCTTCCTCCAGGGTCTGGTGGCGAGGGAGCGGCGGTGAAGGAGGCCTAGGACCTCCATGGTCCTCGGCAGAGTGGGAGGGGGAGTTGAAATGTTGGGCCACGGGGCGGTGTGGTCGATTGGTGCGGGTGTCCCGGAGATGTTCCCTAAAGCGCTCTGCTAGGAGGCGCCCAGTCTCCCCAATGTAGAGGAGACCACATCGGGAGCAACGGATACAATAAATGATATTAGTGGATGTGCAAGTAAAACTTTGATGGATGTGGACATCCACTAATATCATTTATTGTATCCGTTGCTCCCGATGCGGTCTCCTCTACATTGGGGAGACTGGGCGCCTCCTAGCAGAGCGCTTTAGGGAACATCTCCGGGACACCCGCACCAATCGACCACACCGCCCCGTGGCCCAACATTTCAACTCCCCCTCCCACTCTGCCGAGGACATGGAGGTCCTAGGCTTCCTTCACCGCCGCTCCCTCGCCACCAGACACCTGGAGGAAGAACGCCTCATCTTCCGCCTCGGAACACTTCAACCCCAGGGTATCAATGTGGACTTCAACAGCTTCCTCATTTCCGCTTCCTCCCACCTCACCTAGTTCTAAACTTCCAGCTCAGTAACTGTCCCCATGACTTGTCCGGACTTGTCCTACCTGCCTATCTTCTTTTCCACCTGTCCGCTCCACCCTCTCCTCCTTGACCTATCACCTTCATCCCCTTCCCCACTCACCTATTGTACTCCATGCTACTCTCTCCCCACCCCCACCCTCCTCTGGCTTATCTCTCCACGCTTCAGGCTCACTGCCTTTATTCCTGGTGAAGGGCTTTTGCCCGAAACGTCGATTTCGCTGCTCGTTGGATGCTGCCTGAACTGCTGTGCTCTTCCAGCACCACTAATCCAGAATCACTGAAGTTACCTAGTATGGTGACGAAACATCTGAAAATGAACCTTCCAGCTCAGCGAGCAAACCTACATCCAGAACCTCAACCTGAGCTACAAGTCTTCTCAACACTACTTCATTTTCTGTCCAAATATGTATGCTTCAATGATAAACTGATCTAAAAGACTACCTTGAATAAATTCCATGAACTCATACAACGCTCTATTACTGGATATAAAATTATAAGATTAAAGCCCGTATGAATGTTGTGGTTCTGTTCGCCGAGCTGGGAATTTGTCTTGCAAACGTTTGTCCCCTGTCTAGGTGACTTCCTCAGTGCTTGGGAGCCTCCTGTGAAGGCTTCACAAGAGGCTCCCAAGCACTGAGGAGGTCACCTAGACAGGGGACGAAACGTTTGCAAGACAAATTCCCAGCTCGGCGAACAGAACCACAACAACGAGCACCCGAGCTACAAATCTTCTCCCAAACTTTGAGCCCTTATGAATACCATATTGCCCCCCCACTTCATGCACGTTAACTTCCAGATTTACAGTCTTTGCACTACTACAATGCAAGAGAACCTACAGATTACTCTTACAAATGCTTCTGTTCCTGGTCATTTAAGCTTTATCCAAACCAATTCTACATTGCCAGTTTCTGAGCCAAGATCCTTTTGCTCTACTTCCCCTTGTTATCAGGACAGGCACCTTTACCACACATCTCTTTTCCAATTTACCAACCTTTTTTTTAAAAAAGTAAAGTAGTCAGGCATTTCATTAATGACCACTCACACCATGTCTCCATCAATCAAATTAACTTATTTCTGTCAATTCATCTATTTTGCTGCAAATTCACATTTGCACAAACCATTATTTTCCCCTTGCTGTTACTTTAGTCATTAAATCCTTTTACCAAAGTTTGCCAGTTATTGTAATTTTTTCCCAAATCGCTTTGCTGCTCCAAAGCCTAAAATTGTTTTTTTTTTGCTGTTTTTGAAAGGGCATTTTCATGAATCTAACAATCATCCGTTTTGTTTTGTTAATTTAATGTCCACCAGGACATAATTCACAAGAACTAGGGATTTATTATCCCCCCAGCAGGTTTCAGTAAGTTCTTCCTCAAAAGGCAGTGCGACCAGAGTCTTGGAAGAATTCTAAGTTAGGATAGATAAATTAGGAAGTAAAAAGGCTATCCACGTTATTCAAAGTTAATGCTATTAAAACTGGAAGATTATGTGGCTATAGAAAGAGTAACCAGTTCAGCCATGATCTTACTGAATTTGTGCAGCAGTCTAGAAGGGGTGAGTGACCTACTTCTGCTGCCAATTCATATGATTGAAACCACTGTCATTTGAACAAGTTTAAGTAGCGCCGATTCCAGCAAAGCGGTTCCTAATGTCCCCAGCATAGAATCAAAAGTCTACCAACCAGATCATCTTTCAGACACAAATCTAGTCTAAGTTTATGACAATTTGCTAATTTAAATGTGGATCAGACAAAAATCTGGAGGTCATCATCTGTGCTGTTCTACATTTAGCTTCTCAGACACGTCCAACAGATCATCATTCCCAGTTCTATCTATGCTAATATTTCTTGCATGGGCCATGACAGATTGAATTCTCCCTCTTGCACTCCAAGCTCTGTTACAAAGTAGTGGTCTATAATTCTGGAACTGAACAGAGGAATGCAACCTTCAAATTTTCATATTGCTGCCACAGAAAACAGTCAGATATTCTTAAAATTTAAATTGGGAAAACATACTCACATTATTCTTGGTTTTGTACTCAGCTGATAAATACAAGAAGAGTTGTTTGACATTCCAGTCAAATATTGGCTTCAAATGTATAAATGTAGTTAAAGAAAAAAAAAATATGCAGTAAAAATAAAAAGGTTAACTAGTGGCAAATTCCACATTTCTCAATTTTTTTTAAAACAAACCACAAAGCGAGTTGGCAGTTTCTGCTCTTGCTTCAGTCCAACTCAAGGCTCTGAAGTGGACTAACTATAACCAGGGGCACTTAATTTTATTTCTATTTGGAGAAAATGCCACAAGAAATGTAAAGTTTGTGGTTTTACAAAATATACACGCTCTTGAGATGCAGGCATTGAAGGATCGGCCAGCATTTATTCCCCATCCATGATTGCTAAACACATGGCTGTGGATCTGGAGTCATATGCATCAGGTAAAGATGGTGGATTTCCTACCCCAAAGAAAACGAGATTCTCATGACAAAGAGTGTTTGTCATTAAGACGGATTTCTATTCGTCAATTTTATGAAATTCACATATCATCATCAAGAACTCAAACCATGTCTTCAGACCATTAGCCTAAGGTTCTGAGTCCAGTAACATTACCATGACACCATTACCTCTTTACAAAATGAAAAAGAGTCTGTTGCTGGCAACACGACATTTCTTTGTGGCACCAAAAATTCTCAGAAAAGCAAGATCAATTCACATCAAAATATGTTAAAACAGATTCAGCATTGAACCTCCACCATTCAAACAAGCATTCCGACAGATATACTATGAATACGCACCACTATTTCACATTTTTAAAATAAATAATTAGCCTATATTGAACATTTTAGGCCTGGGAAACATGCCTAAATCCTGTGGCAGGATTGCCTGCTCTCAGTTCCATTCATTGGCATTTAAACAGGGCTGACAGCAGACATTCCAAATGATACCAGAATTATGATGTTCTTTTTGACATTGGTCCTACAGACCTTGACTAGACAAAGAGAAGTACTTAACAGTTTCGACAATGTCATGGCTCTTCTCACTAAAACTTCAAGTGTGCTACTCAAATCCCTCCGTTTACAGGTTCTAGATGTTGCAACATGTCACTGTTTTAGGATCATTTATGCAGCTTCCAATCGAAGCTGGTGCAAAAGTACAGGTTGTTCTGCTGTAACACGACAGTGGTGTTCCTCTGCAACCTAATGCTATAGAAAATTGCATTATTGAAAAGTGTTATCGAAAATTGCACTGTAGAAGGCCGCTAATAGAAAAATCGCTATACCTGTTCAGCAGAAAGATCGCTACATCCAAACAATGTCCATGATTCATCAGTAACATCACAGCCAATTTGCGCTGACGAAACGGGTTATAACAGAACAACCTGTATTTCACTGGATACAATCACATGGTAGAGAAGTTCACTGTTCTAATCAGCATTCTGTTTTGGAAATTATATTCAAAGGATATCCGCAGATAAGTCAAATGTGATCAATCCCAAGTCACTTCTTTCTCTGGGTCCTGTAAAATCTTCCACATTTTTCCTGGAATAAAAACATTTGAGTCCTTTATTACATAAACCACATTCAAGATACTTTATAGTTGTTAAAGATGGAGTAGAAAACCAGCAAAGATGCATGGGAGCTCAAGACATGCTGACTTTGCACCAGCTACCAATGACATTTCAGAATGACTGTTCACTTTTATAAAAGGTAGAAAAGCTGAATCCATTTTGGGAGGGATCTTGAGAAGCTTCAAAAGTCAAATTTTTACACCAACATCTTTGGTAGTTCAGATGATAGAAATCACAACTAAAGTGAGTTATTTATGAAGAGTCTTAAAAAGACAAAGTCGAGGTAAAGGAGGGGGGGGGGGGGTGCGGGCAGGTTATATTAGGGAGTTCTACTGCTTAGGGAAATGGCAATGCAGCTATGGCACCAGTGCTGACAAGGGATATACAAGAGGCCAGAATTAGGTAAGTGCAGATATCTCAGACAAGTAGTGGAGATGAAGGAGTTTACAGCATGAGGCAAAAGCATGGGCAGGTCCAAAGACAAAAAAGGAGAAATTTTAAATTGAGAAGCTGCTTTACCAAGACGCAAATGTGGGTCAGCGAACACAGAGGTTAAATCAGTAAACAGGGACTTGATGTGATTTAAACCACTGAAGGCTTTAGACGCTTACATGGGAGATACCAGCCAGGTATGCACGAGGTACAGTCAAATGGAGAGGTAACAAAAGCATGAATTAGGGATAGTGCAGATGATGAGTGAAACTAGGGCAAAGTTCAGTGTTGCTGCAGAGGTGAACATAGGTGCTCGAAGGGATGGACCAAATTGGCCAAACATAACACAAAAGGTTGCAAACAGACGGACTTAGTCGTTCAGAATGACCAAGTTTGGAATTAGGGAAAGGAGTTTGAAATGGGGGCTGAAGGAACGATTTCAAAATCTTTCACTATTTAAAATTGGAGGAGATTTCTGCTCATCAAGTACTGTAAGGGATTACTGATTTAGCAGTACTGGAGGAGTTGAGAGAAGTATTGCATGTAAAGGAAAACTAAATGTTTGTTTTTGCCAGATGATGTCACCATGGGGCAGCCTGTAGAAAACATGAGGGGCAGAGGACAGATCTAGGGAGTCAACAATGGTAACAAGTGGAAACAGTCCCAACATTGCATAGTAGTTATCATATAGAAGCAGACACCATTTGGCTCAACAAATCTATGCTGTGTATACACATGCCACTCTTTTCATTTTATCTTATCGACATTAAGTTACAAATCTCTAATGACTAAACACAATCAAAATTGTATCATGAAGACTAATTTTGGATTAAATAATGCCAGTAAGACACTCTCACAATTGGAGCAGCACATTAAGCAGATGCAATACAGTCAGAGAATCTCGGATGATGGCCATTCAACCCACCATGCATTTAGTGGCTTTTGTAAAGCATCAGTTAATAGCTCCCACCTCCCAGACCTTTTCTCAAAGCCCTAATAATTTTTCCTTTTTTGACCTTACTGCCCATGTTAGAATCCAATGTGCAAACAGTATTAAACATCTACAAATTGTCCAAACTCCCAAGCAATTCGAAAAGCT
Organism: Chiloscyllium punctatum; assembly: GCF_047496795.1. Lineage (NCBI taxonomy): Eukaryota > Metazoa > Chordata > Chondrichthyes > Orectolobiformes > Hemiscylliidae > Chiloscyllium > Chiloscyllium punctatum. The sequence continues at coordinate 25,055,732 of NC_092740.1, read as the reverse complement.
ACAGTATGAAATCTACCAGCATAATCTAATCAAGTAATACCAGAATCTCCCCAAGGACTGCCACAGTGAAAAATCAATTCTAAGTAGACAATCTAAAGATCAAGCACTGCTTTCAATAGACAAGGTCAGTGTAAATCCTAATCTTATCAATGTAAACACAAGTTGGAATTTTCTTTTACAAACTAGTTACAGACCCACGGCTTATTACACAACCAAACTACAAGAATTCCTGGACCTTTTCAGGCTGTGCTTCTTAGAGGTCACTACAGGTTTTCATCCTACTAACATATTCCCAATTCTTGTAACTACTGTAAAACACTAGCGTTCAAAATACAAGATAACATAGAAAACAAGTGCAGCTGCAAGCCATTCAGGCCTTTTAAGACTGCACCACCATTCAACATGATCATGGCTGATCATACAATCTCAGTATCCCATCACTGCTTTCTCTCCATACTCCTTGATCCCTTTGGCCACAAGGGCCAGGTCCAGCTCCCGCTCCCGTATGAAAGTATCTAAAGAAGTGGCCCCAACACCTTTCTGCGGGAGAGAATTCCACAGGTTCACAACTGAACGAATGTGTCAGCATTCACTATTAACATCTCCACAGGTATGGGGAGAGTGACTGAACTTTACAACAAGGCCACATTTGATGAACAGTGACATTGGAGGTGGGTAGGTGAATGCAACAGTTTTTATTAAAGATGGGGGGATGACTGGAGGAGCCTTTCCTCTGCTGTACGTTAGCTTAATCAAAACAACAAAATGCATTTTCTTTTTAACATGATAGCATCCCAGAAACAAGTGAATAAAAAATACAAAACAAACTCGAATCGTGTTTTTCTTCCCACAGAATCTGCCTGAACGGCTGAGCATTTCCGATATTGTCTATTATTATTACTTTTTAAGGTGAGAGACAATATACAGAGAACACGTTTGAAATAACTGAGTAAAATGGTGCCTCTCCAGGAATCTATACTAGAAACACAACTTTTGATCCAATACATCAATGACTCCGTGAGTGTTTCTAAACTCTGTCTTCCTATTGTGGTAATATAGTTGGATTGCAGGTTGCTATGGGTTCTATATCGTACCAATTCTCTTCATTCTTCCTGCTTCTCCCACTGCCAGGGGTTCTGGCAGGTGTGGGACTACTGTTCACCTTTGCTCAGGTGAGGGTGCACAAGCCCGGAAGGCAAAATGTGTTATTTAACAATGGTGGGTGAAATGCCCAAAATTTCATGTAAGGTGAAACACAGTCAACAAGAAATTATTTACTTTCCATCGCACTGATCAGCTTCCTAGCCTGTTTACATATTCCTGTACCCAGCTACAACTCTCGCCATTTTTAGCTCTATCTACCCAATAGCTAATGTTACTGTCTAAAAAGATTGTGACAGCCAACCCTTACATGAACTTTAGTTATGATGATAGATTGGACAAGATGCATCTGCTTTCCTTAGAAAAGAGAAGGCAGAAGAGATTTCATAGAAGTTCTCAAAATTATGAGTCGATAGGGAGACACTGACCTCACTCAAACTGGTGAAAAACCAGGGGCATAATTTTAAAGTCTTTTGTAAATGAATCAAATGACAGGTGAGGAAAAAGATTTTGCACTCAGCCAGTGCTGCTGGAAACGTGGAAGAGACAGGTCCAATTGAGGCACTCAAGAGGGCATTGGATCATTCCTTAAATGGAAGCAACGTGCACGGTTTTGGCGAAAAGGCAGGCGATTGGCTGAGTATTGATGCCAAAAGTAGATCAGATGGGTCAAATGGCCTCCGTCAGCACTCTTCTTTATTCTGTGAGATGGTATGTGGGATGTGCACCTCTACTATGTTCAAAGGCACACAGTCACATTACATCAATGAGAGCTGGATCACAAAGTGAATGGAGTCAATGTTAATATCGTGGTCAAACCAATGATCAGACAGGTTTGAGTGACCGAATAGTCTACCCTATTCTTATATTTCCTATCAGGATATAGGGCACAGCACAGATACAACCCAAATGCAGGGATGATGTTTTCCCTGCTTGAGAAGTCTAGAAACAAGAGTCACAGCCTCAAGATATGGGGTTGACCATTTAGGACTGAGATGAGGAAAACTTTCTTCACTCAAAAAGCTACTGAACCTGTGGAATTGCTTACCACAGAAGGCAATGAAAACTAAACTACTGGATATATTCAAGAAAGAGGTGGATAAATTTCTAGGTTTTGAAGACAAAGGGTATACAGAGGAACCTCGATTATCCGAAGGACATGGGCAGGGAGTATTTCGTTCAGTTAGTGGAATGCTGGATAACAGTTTAGCTGAGCTTTGGGACCTTGCCGGATAATCCGATATTCCCATAATCGATTGCTGGATAATCAAGGAACCTCTGTAGAGAGGAAGAGAAAATGTAGCATTGAGTTAGAGCATTAGCCACAATTCTATTAAATGATACAACAGACTCAAAAAAGTCATGTGGCCCACGCCCTGCTCCTGGTTTCTATGTTTTCGTAACATTCTATTCATTGAAGGCTTTACTGAATCGATACGTGTCATTATTCAGTTAATCATATACTCAGTATAGGCAGCTAAGTTATTAGGCTGTAGGATTGCTCGCTGAGCTGTAGGTTTGATATCCAGACATTTCATTACCTGGCTAGGTAACATCATCAGTGGCGACCTCCAAGTGAAGCAAAGCTGAAGCTGTTGTCTCCTGCTTTCTATTTATATGTTTGTCCTGAATGGGGTTCCTGGGGTTTGTGGTGGTGTCATTTCCTGTTTGTTTTCTGAGGGGTTGACAGATGGTATCTAGAGCTGTGTGTTTGTTTATGGCGTTGTGGTAGGAGTGCCACAGGAACAAACCACGACAAGCAGACCAAACACCGCCAGAAACCCTAACCACCTTACCATACATCAAAGAAGTTTCAGAAATGACAGCCAGACTACTAAGACCCCTCGGAATCCTAGTCGCACACAAACCCACCAACACTCAAAACAAAAACTAACAAACTTAAAAGACCCAGGACAACCCATGGACAAAACCAACGTCATCTACAAAATTCCATGCAAGGACTGCCACAAAGACTACGTAGGACAAAGTTAGCCACCAGGATACACTAACACCAGCTAGTCACAAAAAGACACGACCCTCTCTCCCTTGTAGCCCTACACACGGATGAAAAAAAACCATTTCGACTGGGACAACACATCTATCCTGGGGCATGCCAAAGAATTCCTATAGGCCTGGCACTCCAACCACAACGCCATAAACAAACACATAGATCTAGATACCATCTATCAACCCCTCAGAAAACGAACAGGAAATGACATCACCACAAACCCCAGGAACCCCATCCAGGAGAAAAGATAAATAGAAAGCAGGAGATAACAGCTTTGCTTCACTTGGAGGTCGCCACTGATGATGTTACCTAGCCAGGTAATGAAACGTCTGGCTTTTAAACGTACAGCTCAGTGAGCAAACCTACACCCTAAACCTCAACCTGAGCTACAAACCTTCACAAACATTGCAGCTAAGTTATTCAATATTTCATCTATTATATCTATTACCTCAGAATGAACACAGTAGTTCTGAGTGGTACTTTTGTTAACTTTTCTCCAAAATGTCCAGCTGCTTCCCACCCATTGTATATGTCACTGCTGTCATTTCCAAATGAGCCAGAAACGCAGCGGAATTCCAACTTCCCTTGACTGACTTAAAACCAAGTCTTTCTCTAAGACCAGCAGAGACTCTGTCAGTCTGAGCTCCAGCATGATCAGACAGCTGAGCTACACAAATAGTACCCGATATTTCAGACAATGCTACCTCCTGCTGCACAGGCGAACTTCACAGCACCGATCAGTACCAGGTTTTCCAAAATATATTCCGATATTTCTTCCAGCGACTCAAAAGACTTTCAACCACTTAGACTTGGAATCAAAATAATACCAACAACAGCTGCAACCTTTAAATAAAAAGGCCACCAGTACAACTCCCAAGACAAACCTGTCTGGCATTTTCAGATGACCTAGAGAACTGGCCACTTAAAATAAGGATTCTATACACAGTACAACCTTGATCTCTGGATCGAGACCAATACGTAAAAGTGTATCAGGCAGTGTGTAACAGATGGCTACTCCACCAATCATTAGTCATTGTGATAACAGACTTAAGCTCTGCAGATCTGCCAAATCCAGTCGTGAATGGTGGAGGATGATTAAATAACTCACAGGAGGAGGAGGAGGAGGAGGAGGAGGAGGAGGAAGCTCCGCAAATATCCCCATCCTTAATGATGGTGGAGCCCAGCACATCACATCACTGCAGAAGATGAGGCTAAAGCTTTGGCAGAAATCTTCAGCCAGAAGTGCTGAGTGGATGATCCAACCCAGCCTCCTCCAGTGGTTTCCAGCTTTACAGATTCCAGTCTTCAGCCAATTCGATTCACTTCACGTGATATCAAGAAATGGTTGGAGGCACCGAATACTGCAAAGGCTACGGGCCCTAACAACATTCCAGCAATAGTACTGAAGATGTGTGCTCCAGAACCTGCCACTCCCTGAGTTAACACTGGCATCTACCTGACAATGTGGAAAATTGCCCAACGATGTCCTGTACATAAAAAGGCAAATCCAATCTGACCAATTACCACCCCATTACTACTCTCAAATCATCAGTAAAGTGATGGAAGGTGTCATCAACAGTGCTATCAAGCAGCACCTGCTCAGTGATACTCAGTTTGGGTTCCTCCTGAATCAGCCAGCTCCTAACTTCATTACAGCTTTGGTTCAAACATGGAGAAAAGATCAGAATTCCAGAGGTGAGGTGGGAGTGACAATCCGTGACATCAAGGCTACATTCGACCAAGTGTGGCATCAAGAAGCCGGAGAAAAACTGAAATCAATGGGTATTGGGGGAAACGTTCTCCAGTGGTTGGAGCCATACCCAACACATAGGAAGATGGTCTTGGCTGTTGAAGGTCAGTCATCTTAGTTCCAGGACAGCTCTGCAGCAGTTCCTCAGGGTAGTGTCCTCGCCCTGACCATCTACAGCTGTATTATCAATGATCTTCCCTCCACCATAAGGCCAGAAGTGGGGATGTTCGCCGATGATTGCACAATGTTCAGCATTATTTGCGACTCCTCAGATACTGAAGCATTCCACGTCCAAATGCAACAAGTTCTGACAATATCTAGGCTTGCGCTGACAAGTGGCAAGGAACATTCACGCCACAATGCTAGGCTATGACCATCACCAATAAGAGACGATCTAACCACTGCCCCTTGACATTCAATGGTATTACTGTCACTTAATCCCCCACTATCAACAGCCTGGGAGTTACCATTGATTAGAAACTTAGTTGGACAAACCACAAAGAGTGGCTACAAGAGCAAGCCAGAGGCTAGGAATATTGCGGTGAATAACTCACCTCCTGACTCCCAAAAGCCTGCCAACCATTTACAACGCACAAGTCAGGAATGTGATGGAATACTCCCTACTTGCTTGGATGACTGCACCCAACAACACTCAAGATGCTTGACACTATCCAGAAGCAGCCCACTTTGGCACTGCATCCACAAGCTTCTACTCCCTCCACCACTGACGCTCAGTACGCACTGCTGCTACCTACACGGTGCACTATAGAAATTCACCAAAGATCCTCAGACAGCATCTTCCAAACCCAAGAACATTTCCATCTCGAAGGACAAGGACAGCAAAAATATGGGACCACCACCACCACCACCTTCAAATTCCCCTCCAAGCACTCACTATCCTGATTTGGAAATATATCACAGTTCCTTCACTGTTGCTGGATCAAAATCCTAGAATTCCCTCCCTCATGGCATGGTGGGACAGCCCACAGCAGGTAAACTACAGCAGTTCAAGAAGGCAGCTCACAACCACCTTCTCGAGGGCAACTATGGACAAGCATTAAATACTGGCCAGCCAGTGACACCCATAACCCACTAAAAATGAATAAATTAAACTTTTAAAATAGTGTAGCATAAACTATTTTCAGCTACTATTTGAAAAAGTTAGGTAAATGACATGGGATCATCGGCATTCAAGCAAAGATCCTCAAAAACTTGTAAAACTTCAAAACTGTGTGGTCAAAATGCAAAACTGCCACCCTCCAAAATACATTAAAGATGTTAATAGCATTGGAGGACTATCACAGAAACACATGCATTCAAGGGACTCTACTTTTAACAGGCCATTGTTAGAAGTACACTTCCTTTGACATGCCTCAAGCATAGTTTCAGCATTAGTACAACATTACCAATTCCCAAACTACCTATTCAAATAGCTGTTCTCAGCAAGCTTCATTTAGTCCTAAATTAACTGCTATTTTGGTGCCTTCAGCCAGATGGAGTTGGGCCAGGAATATGCAAACTCAATGTGGAGATATTTGGAGACAGTGCAGAGATTCATCCCATGACAGAAATTAAGGGTTAACATCTACAACTTTAGTTTAAACTTGGTAGATTCCTAGCCTGTGTGTTTCTCAAGCTGGTTGTGCCATTTAATCGCAACATGAGGGCAAGAGCTTAGGATCTAGAACGGCCAAGATATTTACAATCAGAGCTTTCAAACAGAATCAGGTAGATTCTAAAGAGAAAGAAAGTGCAAAGTTGCTGAATAAACCTAGGGGAATGGAACCAGCTGAATTGCTTGCCAAGAACCAGCCCAAAGGCTGATAGGTCTCCTGCTGGGTGATAATCATTCTGGAGATGATATTTACCACAACCCTATTTGCCTGCCTGTGCTCCACATCCCAAATACCCTGACCTCCTCACAAACGTATCTACATCTTGAAAAAAATTTGCTTCAACTAGCATCCATTCCATTTTTGGGAGGGAAATCTTTTAATGGTTTGACACGATGCACAGTCTTCCAGATGAATGGTCTGTGTTCTGAATATTCTCTACCAGAGGACATACTTATCTACATACCATTCAAATTCTTTGTCCTTTAGACCTAGGTTAAAACAATCGCACAACTTTCCAAGGGAATACAGATGAAATTTAAGTAACTATTGTTCATAAGCTGACTCTTATTTCTTGAAGAAGGGCTTGTGCCCGAAACGTCGATTCTCCGGACCTGCTGCACTTTTCCAGCAACACGTTTTCAGCTCTGATCTCCAGCATCTGCAGTCCTCACTTTCTCCTCTTATTTCTTGTGTATCTGTACTGTGAGTCTATAACTGAAGGCCTGCATCAACTCCAATTGTCTGCTCTATTCCCATATTCTTTGATTCCTTTTACACCAAAGCATCTACTTATCTTATTGAGCATAATTCAATGACTGAGAATCCATAACCCTCTGGGGTGGAGAATTCGTAAGATTGATAACTCTTTGAATAATTTTCTCATCTTGTCCAAACGTTTGATTCCTTATCCTGAGACTACATTCCCTTGTTCTAACCAAACCAGCCAACATACACAGCCTTCGAGTATCTGCTCTGTCAAAACTTTGAAGAATTTTAACAGCTCAATGAGATGGGCTCTCATTCTTCTAAATTCCAGAGAACATCACAAAAACAAAAAGTGCGAGAAAAACTCAGCGGGTCTGGTAACACATGCGGAGAGAAAGCAGAGTTAATGTTTTGAGTCCAGTGACCTTTCTTCAGATGGGGAATATAAGTAGAGAATGCAGATCCACATTAGTGATCAATACAGCTTTTGGCCTGTTTTTCCTTGAATCATTATAATACAGTGGAATTACCCACCCAACACCATTGTCAAAAATTTAAAATACAGGAATAACAAATAATTAAGAATATATGGTCAAGTTAAAAAACAGTGTGCACTGTTAAGGGATACATGGGAAATAAGAATTAGCATCAAGGACAGTGCAACAAGCAAACAGTCAGAGTCCTGGAAGAGGTCACACTTTCCAAATGGAAAAGCATTCAAAACAAGTGGCGAGTGTATGATCACATTCTGAACTTGGGTCGTGCAGCTGTTGGAAAAGTACTGAGATGTCAGTAAAGGAGCCACTTTTAAACAGCACATCCAGTCCACATCCTGCTTCTGTACTCCCATGCATGGTTCAATTAACAGTTCAGGTAAATGGTGACCCCTAAGATATCAGAGGACACAACGAATGCTGTGCTATTGAAACCGGGTGCAAGTTGTGAGACTTCTCCTTGTTTTACATGATAGTCCCCAATCAAAAGGAACCAAAGTTCCACTGTGACTGCATGTATGACACTGTCATGTCTTCAATATTCAATATGAAAATTTTACATACCCACAGGTACTCACTCCATACAGATGCATACTCTACTACACACTCAGAATATAATTCAACTTGCACATTTTTAAAATGTTGATGTCATTGAGGCATACAGCCTCTATGCCAAGGTAGGTTGGCAACAAGAACAGAGAAATCAAGCCTTTGAATCATAGAAGACACTCAGAATTTCACCTCTACAACCATTACCATTTTGTCTACCTTGTGTTTTATGATACCTGTGATAACTAATCTGACTATTGGCCTTATTTTTCAGTCCACATCACCTTTTTCTACAGTACGAAAAAATGCTGTTCCATCTCTTCAGTTCTGAAAAGTTGTCACATTAGACTCAAAACATTAACTGTTTCTCTCCTCAGATGTTACCAGACCTGCCAAGTTTCTGATCACTTCCTGTTTTAAATATCCAGCACCCTCAGTATGTTACTGTTGTTCCACACAAAAACGCATCAATCAAACACAATGCACCATAAATACCAGTCTACAGTCATTTTAGAGGTCAAGTTCACCATGACCAAAGCTTACTGATGACAACCCAAACTTTTGTACTGAATATCGACTTGTAGTTATCCCATACTTTTTGGCACATACATGGTGGGCCAAATGGTCTGGTCCTTTGCTGTACTGTTCCATATTCTATCCAGTAACATGGGAAGAGATTTTGTACCATAGACAACACAATAGCTTTACAAACATCTAGTTTTCATATTTCCCCAACTGAAAACAATGACATCAAGAACCACAATACAAAGCATTGTTATAGCCCTCTATTAAAAAGTTACCTTGTATTCTCATATACCTGTCCCAAAGCTCAAACCTTTGTAAAACACCTTCAGATATGTACAGATCAAGATGTGTCACAAACATTCTATTTCCTATATTAGGGCACAAGGCAAGCTATACAAAATTTCCAACAAATTCTATTTTTATTTCAAACTTGCAATCTGTGAAAAAAAAGCATAACTATTTAATAAAAAACCAAGTAAACCCGTTATGCATCATGTATTTAGGACTTAGATTTAGGAACAAAGGCTATTATTTTGGCGAGTGCATTCAGTTTCAACTAAGCAGGAGACCCGAACAGTATCACTACATCGGAGTTCTGATGAAATCATGAAATGCTACTCCACAGATGTTGCTCGACCTGCTGTTTTCTGTCTCCTATTTTATATTTGCATCGTTACATTTGATTTTCATCCGATCGCACGTAATAATCTCCAGTGTGGGTCAGACAGCAGTAGGTACGTGGACTAAAGCAATTGGCAGTCGCTATAACGGAAATGAAACCGCATTTATCCTTTGAAGACAAACAATTGACATATTGAAAATTAAGTGCAGTTCTGGTTAAGACACGTCAAACACAATGCTGGGAGCAGGTGATATTTACGCTTCCTTCACACACACATGCGTTAATAGCTCCAGCAGCAGCACCCCGATTATAGAAAGGTCAAAGCCACCATAAGGCAGAGTCGAAATGGCGTATACAATCAGCTTTGGGGAAAGCAATGTTATTCTTGTAAGCGCCATTTACAAATCCATAAATTTTAGAGGACAATGTTCATTCAGCTGCCTATGCAGTCCTCATAACAACATGCGGCAGCTCACAGCAAACATTCAGGTGGAGGAGAGGGCATCGAACGGAAACCCAGATAGAAAACGAACAAAACAGCGCAAGACGTAAGGCAGAGAGGCAATGAAAGGCTGAACTGGGACAAAAATAAAAAAATATATACACCAGTGAAAACATTGGGGAGAGAAAAATATACACAGAGGGGTTCAGCAATAAAAACAGGATATTAAAAAAACAGGATATTAAAAAAAACAGGATATTAAAAAAAACAGGATATTAAAAAAAACAGGATATTAAAAAAAACAGG